>NC_092498.1:124122903-124425933 GCF_047511675.1 Marmota flaviventris
TCTCACCTTGGCCCTGGTGGAGCCACCTTCCTGAGGGCTCAGTGGTGTCACATGTGGGGCTCCAACCCCAGCTCCCGCCCTGATTCTGGAAGGACAGAACCCCCTCCTCGTCTCTGGAATGTCTTTGCGGCACCCAGAACCCCCCTGTGGTGGGGAAAGCTCCCCCTCCAGGCCCTTCCCACCCCCTGGGGGCTGTTTGGAAGGGGATGCTGAATTGGGATCTGGCACCTACTGTGGTCTTCCTTGGGTCTGACCTGGCTTCCAGCCAGGGCCCCAGGTGCCACTGCTCCCCTTTCTGGGATTCTGGTGGCCGTGGGTGATCGCGGGTCCCCAGGGACAGTGTGTCTGAATGGTTGAGCTTCGCCAGGATGAGACCAAATGGGAACCCGAGGGTGGGGGTGGCACCCACCCCCCACCTCTGCTGCATGCAGCGCCCCCTCCTTCCCAGGGCCTGTCCTCTCCACGTCCTCTCAGGCTGCCCTGTGGCCAGCAGGCTCTCTGTTCAGGATGCTTCCTGTCTCTGGGAACGTTGGCTCAAGTTGCTGCGGCAGATGGGAGTCAGTGACTCAGAGCCACGGAGCTGGGAAGCCACATGTCCCCCAAGCTGCACATCTCTGCCTGCAGCCCAGGGAGGGGGCTGGCCGCGTGCAGACCCACTTCTGCAGCAGGGACATTTGCAGGGCTCTGGGAGCTGGCTGCTCGTCCACACCTGGGGCTCGGGTTGGGGGGTGACCAGCAGGTCCTTCCCCGGTAGTGCTGGATGGGGAAGGCAGCCAGCTCTTCCACGCAGGGCTCCCACCTTCTGTGCCAAGCAGGGACTCTAGATGCTGGGTCCTTTCTCTCTGTACTTAACAGACTCCATTGATCATGGGTCCTGTGGGCTGAAGGATGTCCCCGAGGGCCCAGATCCTTTTGAATCCCTACTCCTCCTTCCTGTTTTGTGGCATGTCCCTTCGTGGTCACATGATGGCTGCTTTAGCTCCAAGCATTGAGTTCTAGTTCCAGGCAGGACTACGCATAAAAGGCCACAGGTAAAAAGCAGGAAGCACACCTTCCAGTGGAGATGGCTCGTTAGGTGTTTCTAGAAGTGACTCCCAGCAGGATCCACTTGGGCCTTGGGAACCAGGCAGTGGTCAGCTAAGGGGTGTGTCCTTGCTGGGCTCACTGCCACCCAGAAACACAGGACTCTGCTGATAGAGAAAACGGGCACAGAGGCTGCCGAGGGCCACAGTGCCCGCGTGGTCCCTCCACCTGTGGCCCTCTCCTCTCTGTGACTCTATCCTCCCATTGGTTGTTTCTGGGCGGGCGTGACGATGACAACCAGGCTGTAAGCAGCAGGAGTTGCTCCTGTCAGTCAAGATGGGGGAGGCATCCGGCCCCTAAGCTCCTGGTGGCAGGTCCCTGGGCTCCATGGCCAGCAGCCGCAGCACCTGCGTACCCGGGGCCTCTCCTCTGCGGGTTGGCCCCAGCCCTCTCCAGTCTTCTAGGGACGCTTATTGATTCAGGGTCTGCAGAGGACAATCTCCACTCTGGAGCTTCCATGAGATCCCACATCAAAGACCCTCTTTCCAAACAAGGCCACGTTCACAGGTTCAGAGGGACACCTGTCTTTTGGGGTCACCATTCACCCACCTCCATGGTCTAACAGAGGTGTGGCCTTCAGCTCCATGGCACTTGTCCTCGAGACCCTGTGCTCAGGGCCTCCCCGCCTGCCAGTCTCTGCCTGGGCAGGTCCATCTTCAGGCCGCTGGGTCCTTCTGAGGAGCAGCAGACCCATGTGTCCACCTGGAATCTGAGGGGCTTTGAGGGTTTCTAGGAATTGTACCAGGGGCCAGCACACATCAGAGGCACCCGGGATGGGCTGGACGTGGCTGCCCTCTGTCCTCGCCTGTCCTCCTGTAGCTGGTGGCCCTCCTGGTCCCTTGTCATGCTGTAGTGTTCTCTGCAGGTACAGATCGTCCCTGTAAGCCACCCCGAGGGTCCTCCTGGCCCAGGGCTCTGGGAGTCACCCTTCCCCAGGTCCTGTCTGCCAGGGATGCAGGGGCCAGGCAGCAGATCCCAGAGTCACCGTGTGGCCCCCACTTAGCATCTGGTGCTGGCCACGGCTCTGCTCCATGCCACGGATCCCGTCATGGTCGTGTGCAGGGGCTTTGCGGCCTAGGTTCCCCAGGGAGGGAGCTGCCAGGACCAGCATCCACTGCTGCAGCAATTGGACATCCTGGGTCTGCCCATTGCAGCAGCTTAGCTGGGGCCACCCTAACAAATGACCACAAACCAGGTGGCTCAACTCCAGTCCTGGAGGCCAGAGGCCCTGAGTTGGCCTCACGGGGCTGAGACCAAAGGGCACGTCATAGTGCCCTGAGCCTCAGCTCCTCCTGGACAAACAAGGCACTCTCCTGTCTCAAGGTCCACAACTTGATCATGTCTAAAGTCCCTTTGTGCAAAGCCACAGCTTCATGGTCCCTGGGGGAGGCCTGGGGTCTTGCAGTCCATGTCTGCCTGACACGAGGACCTAGCATGTGGTCACTTCACGCAGTTCCTTCCAGCCTGTGAACTGGGTGCTGATATCTGGAGACACAAGTCTACCGCTGCCTTCTCCTGAAACCTTAGGAGAGTGGGCACCTTTGGCCCCCTGTGGCCATAACAGGTCGAAGCAGTGCCATGTCCCCGTGAGTCCCGTCCCCTCTGCTCCCCATGCCCTGACACGCTGTGGCTCTCCTGGAGCCCCCACAGCCGTCTGCTCCGTGTGCAGCTGAAGGAGGCGCGGGGGACACAACTGAGTCCCTTGCGGCTCTGAGTCACATCTCCTGGCGAGGCTCCCACACTGAGTCAGCTCACGCCCACCCAAGATGCGTCTCCTCCCCGAATTATCTCTTGTAATTAGAGAAGTGCGTTCCACGGGAAGTGAACTTGAATGACGATTCTGTAAGCGGGGCGTTAGCAGCTTGCACGTGGGAGCCTCTCCCCAGGGGGGCCTGCAGGGGGCCCTGTGGGTTCCGCCTGTCTCCACGCAGGAGCTTCTCCTCTTGCAGGTCACACTGCTGCCTCTGAACCCAAACAGCGTCCCTGGCTCTAGCCCAAGTGCTGGTTGGAGAGCATGTTGGACAGGTGCCCTGGGATGGGCCAGCCAGGACCATCCTGCCTGCACCTGGACTCTCCCTGCCACACCCCCCAACCAGCAGCCTGGCACTGTGCCCACGTGAACAGCTCTGCTCCTTCCTGCCATCTGGGTGTGGTCCCTGCTTGGGTTGTTGCCACCAGGCCCAGGTCCAGGCCCAGGCCATGCTGTCCAGGACAGCGGCCTCTCATCTGTCCACACATCAGAGCCCTGGTGACTGGTTAACAGTCCCAGCATCCTGGTCACACCTTGATCATCAGGTAAAACCCTGGTGGCGAGGCCAGGAGCATTTGGGCTCCCCGGGCAGTTCCATGCACAGCCAGGTGCAGAACGAGGGCCCTTGGTGACCGTTCCCAGCTCCCTGTGTGGGAACCCTGGGGCTTTGCCCAGTCTAGGCTGGCCCCCCAGGCCTCTGTGTGGCGGGGGGGGGGGGGGGGGCTCATGTGCCTGCATTCCCAACACACCCCGGGTGGCCGATGCTGCTGGCCCCAGGGCTCACTGGGCCTAGGAGAACTCTGCCCTGAGGGAGGGGCTTCTCTTCTCACCCAAACCCCACCCCATGGCTCCCAGCACCCAGAACTGCCAGGCCTCCAGCCCCACCCAGCCCAGGCCACTCCCACCCCTCACTTACCTCCCACCAAGATGTCAGCCTCCAACACCCCACCTGTGTCCAGTGGCCTGCCCAGGTGACATATACACTGTCACCTTCCTGCATTATCACAGTGTGTTCCCAATACTGGCTTAAAAAAATGACCCTTGCCCAGATTTTTTTCATCGTCCCAAACAAGGAGTCCGAGCTCTCTCCAGTTGTCCTACCTGGGGACCAGTCCTTGGAGAGCCTGGGACAAGCCACTAGTCACACTCTCTGAACAGAGCCACCCCTCAGCCACAGGGTAGCCGACAGCTGCTCAAGCTTGTGTATGCTGGACAGGGTCACCTGGGAGTCCTGGCTGTCAGTCTACATGCAGAAACATCTCCAAGATGAAGTTCGTGCGCCGCTGTTCTGCCAGGTGCGTCCCAGAGCCCAGGGCAGATGAGAAATGCCCCCGAGAGCCCCCTCTGCCACTCCAGCTGCACAGAATGCTCTGATAAAATCAGCCCTGAGGATAGTTCCATGAGAGAAATCACTAAACACACAATGACCCTTGGGAGAGTCAACCAGTGTGACAGAAGAATCTATGAGACTTGGGACAATGGTGCAGTCTAAGAGAGATGGCACGTTATTGTCTTTAAAAATAAAAGAAATAGAAATAACACAGAGATGATAAGATGAAAAAGAATACATAGTTTGGAAAAAAATATATATGGAGCTTCCAGAAATGAAATATATCACCATTAAATCTAAAAACCCAACATATATATTACACAGGGAATTAGATACAGCTGAAGAGAGAATTCATGACGTGGAAGATATTCCTGAGGAAATGACCCAGGGAGGAGGGGACAGGAAGGGTGAGTGGGAGGGGGAGGCACACCAAGCAGCTGTCTCCTAGGTGCTCCAGGAGCAGGGACAGAGGACAAAGCAGAGACAACATCCCCAAAGATGGAGGCTGCGTGTCCAGAATTAATGAAAGATATGCTGCCTGCAACTGAAAATGAATGTGCCCATGGCAGGACACAGTAGGACAAAGCCACTAGGTACAGCCCAGAGAGGCCACAGACCAACAGAGGGGAGAGAAGAGAGCTTAAAGTCACCAAAGAGACTTTACAAACAGGACTATGTGCAACAGTGATGAGTCCAGAAGACTGGAACAGTGTGTCTGAGCTGGGAAGGGAATAACCACCAGCTCAGAGTTCTCAACCCAGCTGGACCGCCAACCAGAAGTGGTGGCAAAATTTGACCTGTGTGCGAAGGGAGGCAGGAGGGAAGGAGCAGCAGGTCCCCACTGGCCGTGTGGCAGATGGGTCTCCAGATGCAGGCTGAGCCTCGAGGGGAGAACAGGCTGAACTCAGAGGGAGTGTGTGGGGAGCCAGGGAACAGAGGTGTGGCATGCAGTCCAGGGGCCCCTGGTTGTGTGAAGAGTGGCAGAGACAGAGATGGGACCCAAGGGAAGCGGACAGGAACCCTGAGCCTCAACGCACCTAGAGGAGGCGACAGCTAAGGGCCTCCCTAGCAGGGGAAATGTGGCCATAAAGTCCAAACTCCTTTGAGAGGCCTGCAGCCAGCCCTGTGTGCCTCCCAGAGCCCTCGGGATGTCGGGAAATGCCCGAGGAGCCACGGGGAGAGCCTGGTCCATGCACTCCCTGAGGTCCCCACACGACCATGTGCTCTGGTAACACCGCAGGTGGCCCAGCCCAGAGTCCACCCCAGACACAGGTTCCTCCAGAGTCAGCAGGTCCAGCCACATGTCACAGCCTCTAGGAGGTCGATTGTGCTGCCTGCAGCCTGTGCCCACACACAAGAATCCACCGCAGGACAGGCACAAGTCCTCTCTGGGTTTGCAAATAAAATCTTAACTCCAAATGGCCCGCATTCTGAGAAGGATATAGTGTCAAAACTTATCAGGCGCTAGGACCAAGTGACAATGAAACATCCCTTATGAAGATCACCCAGTTCTTACTTAGAGGGCAATCTATAGTTTGAATTGATATTCAGGAAAAGAAGCTCTAAAGGAATGAATTTTGCCTTTGCTCAAGACTTCAGGAAAGCCACAGAGTGTCTGTTCAAAGTAGGGAGGGGAGGATGCGAAGAAATCAGCAAAGAGAAAATGATACAAACACCGGCACGGGATGGGGTGGGGCTACCTCCCTCTTAAGGGCTGGTGGCCAGGACAGGACAGGCCCTCCCTCCCTGATTCCTGCTGCTGTGGATTCCTGCGGTCACTTGTGTCTGGCTTCTGTGCCACCTTGCTGGCCCTCTAGCTGCCTCATGGCGTCCCCAAGGTCCCCCAGGGGGGGCACCCCCCGCAGCCCTCCCCAGGCCCCTGTTCCTGGCTCCATCTCATGGCTGTGCCGCTGTCCCCTGATCGCATGGCCCCAGCCCCTACCATGCTCCGTGGTGTCCACTCAGCTCCTTGTGGACCTGGCAGATGTGGCTGCGCCTCTGGCTTTTCCTGGGCAGGTGCCCTCAGTGCCCCCTTCCCTCCTGGCCCCCTCACTGGCTGCCTGGCAGCGTCTGCAGGACCCTCCTGTACACCTGTCCCCTCCTGGTCCTGTCGCCTCTCCCAGGCCATCTGCCCCCTCCTCCTGCTCGCCCCCAGTGCAGGCCAGGTGTGGGGCACTGCCCACCTGGCCAGGCTGCTCTGCTGGACACTGCGGTCTCCTGGCACTGACCCCTCCTGGCCTGGCTCTTGAAGGTGCTCCTGGCTCTGGATGAGGGAAGGAGGGGCAAATGGAGTGGCCACAACCCAGCTTTTCACATAAAGAGCACTTGGTGTCATAGAGGGTCTCCAGGGACACAGGACCACGCTCTGGGTGGGCAGCGTGGGCAAAGTGGACTCATGTGCACTCACCTAGCTGCTGAAGTGGGCAAAGATGGCACAGGGCATGAGAGGCTACCTGGCTGTCCCCACACAGAGGCCCCAGGTGACGCTGCCCTGGCTGTCCCCATGCAGAGGCCTCAGGTGACACTGCCCTGGCTGTCCCCACACAGAAGGCCCAAATGATGCTGCCCTGGCTGTCCCCATCCAGAGGCCCCATGTGACACTGCCTGGGCTGCCCCCACACAGAGGCCCCGGGTGATGCTGCCCTGGCTGTCCTCCACAGCCAGACCCCAGGTGATTGTGTATGTCAACACAACTTTGCAGGCATTTGTGACTTTCCTTCAGAACTAGACCTTGTGTGACAGCCATAGCACATGTTGCTGGCACAAAAAGAAGCCCCCAGGCTCCTGAGTAAGGCGGCCCCAGGTCCCCAGAAGCTCCCACCCAGAGGCTCTGACTGGGGCACGTGGCCTGAGCCGGGCCCCGTCAGTTCACAGGGACAGGAGCATGGGCGCCATGCGGGGAGTCAGAGGTCATTACGTGGAATGCACTTGAGCCTTGGACGAGGTAACATGGGGATATTCTGGGGACAGATCAAGGAGCCGGCAAAAGGGAAAACTGGCTTCTCCATGCTGAGCCCCACACAGCGCACAATGCCCTGGCTCCCTCTGAGGCACCGCAGTGAACAGGGCCAGCAAACACGGGCATCTGCCACTTACACCCCGGGAAGGGGTCACCAGGGCTGCAGGGGGGTCCTTGGTGCCAGGGGGCGATGGCTCCTCTGAGAGACATGAGGGTCTCCAGGGAGGAGCAGGGCTGCGCTCTCACCAGGGCTCGGACTCTGTCTGGACACACCAGTAAGGCTCCCAGGGGGTCCTGGTGCTGACCAGTGGGCTCCAGTGCTGATCAGTGAGTCCCATTGCTGACCAGTGAGTCCCAGCAATGACCAGTGGGCCCCAGTGCTGACCAGTGAGTCCCATTGCTGACCAGTGAGTCCCAGCAATGACCAGTGGGCCCCAGTGCTGACCAGTGAGTCCCATTGCTGACCAGTGAGTCCCAGCAATGACCAGTGGGCCCCAGTGCTGACCAGTGAGTCCCATTGCTGACCAGTGAGTCCCAGCAATGACCAGTGGGCCCCAGTGCTGACCAGTGAGTCCCAGTGCTGACCAGTGAGTCCCAGCAATGACCAGTGGGCCCCAGTGCTGACCAGTGTGTCCCAGCAATGAGCAGTAGGTGCTGGCCAGTAGGTCCTGGTGCTGACCAGTAGGCCCCAGTGCTGACAAGTGGGCTCCAGTGCTGACCAGTATGTCCTAGCACTGATCAGTATATCCCAGCAATGAGAAGTAGGTGCTGGCCAATGGGTCTTGGTGCTGACCAGTTGGTCCCAGTGTTGACCTATGGATCCCAGTGCTGGCCAGTGGGTCCTGGCACTGACTGGCTTTGGCACTTCGACTGTCCCTGCCTCCCACCTGACTGGGAGGACAGGGCTGTGGTGGCTGCCCAGGCCAGGAGCCCCTTTCCCTGCCTGGAGATGTGTCCAGCTGGTACATGAGTCATGTGGCCAGTGCCAGAAAGGTCAATCCCACGAACCATACAGTGCATGCTCAGGATGGCTCCCATCTATGGCAGGATGAGGCATCTGATGGCCAGAGTGGTCCTCCAACACTGTCCTCCATGGGGCATCTCCTCTCATACTGGGCCCTACCTGCCCAACCCGGCAGTGACCACAGGAACAGCTATTAAGTTACCGCCTCGGCCTTCAGGATGGGCTCTGGTGACCTCTGAGATGCCTGCTGTAGAGGGCAGCTGCACTGGCCATCTGCTGTGGCACTGGGCGGGGACCTCAGTTTCTCATCTGTCCAGTGGGGCAGCAAGAGCTTCCTCCTAGAAGGTGACCCTAGGGGTACAGGGGCCTTGGGCATGGGCTGAGTGGCTGTCAGACTCGCCAGGGTGGCCAGTGCAGAGAACAGCTCAGCTGTGGTGCTGTGAGAGTCCACGTCTCCACCAGCCTTAGGAAGATACCCACCTGCAAGGCAGCCGGGTCTGGGGAGAGGCCACAACGGGCTGCCCACTAGGAGGGACGGTCCTTGCTGGCTCTGTCCTCGGATCCCAGCATAGTGTGAGTGGTAGTGTATGGTGAGGGTGAGATGGCCCAGGCCGGGTCTGGGGTGCTGGGACTGATAGGGTGGGACCTGAGGTGGGAGGGAGAGGGTGGAATGACCAGTGCGCAGGACCCAGGGTCGGTCAGGTGGAGTTGGAAGTGAAAACCAGCAGGAAGTTTCAAGGGATCTTTCAAGGGGCTGAGCACAGTGATTTGCAGCTGGGACAGTGGTTCTGTCCTTGCTGGACTTGCTGAGGCAGGTCTGACTCACAGAGGCCTCCACCATGAGCACAGCCCCCGAACTCTGGCTCCCTCCTGCCTGGTCTCCCAGCAGCCTTGGTTGGATGGCTGCCCAGCAGGGTGTGAGCCAGGTCTGCCACTCATAGACTGTGTGACGTTGAGTGTGTTGCTTGACCTCTCTGTGCCAGGGTTTCCTTACCTGCCGTCGGGTGCTGTGGAGAGTGAAGGAGGGGGCTGTGCAGAGGGTGCACTCTGTACAGAAGTCACCGCCGCCACTGTCCCATGCCCAGGTTAGGAGCGAGCCAGCAGTGGGGAGCCACCTGACCAAACAGGGCATGGTTCTGGGGAATGGTGGAGCATCTGAAGAGTGGTCACTGCTGCTTTGACCTTGGACACCCTTCACCAGTTCAGAGCTGCGATCCCCCTCGGGGTCCCTCCAGGCTGGGCTCCTCTCATCTGAGCATCCACCTGTAGACAAGTCCTGTGGAGCTTGGGTGTGGTAGTTGCAGTTGCAGCTGTACCCATGACCTTGGAGGATGAGGCACTGGTGGCCAGCAGGCCAGGCGGGTGGGGACGTCCACACTGGCAGGGAAATGGGCAGAGGTTGGTGCCTCCAGAGCAGAGCCTCTGCATTCCTCCTACAGTCAAAGGCAACCATCACATAACTAAAAATAACAGCAGCTGAGGGAAGCTGGGACGCGGCAGTGCAGGCGGAGGTGGCAGTGGATGGGGCTCATTTCTCATGTCCAGGAGCCCAGGGAATTGTCTGCTAGCGAGAGCTGGACCCAGAGCTTCCTGTGTGCAGTGCCCAGAGCAAGAGGACAGCACCAGAGCCGGGGAACCAAGTCCTCGGGCTGCGAGGCTGGCAGAGGGGCACCCTGCGGGTTCCTCCAGGATGTCTGGATCTCAACACAGCATGTTTCACATTTAATGGAAAGGAAGCCCCAGGCTGGACGGGCCCCTCTGGCCAGGCAGGGAGACTGGCTCTGTGGTGACACCCGTGCCCTGGGAGCCCCATTTGCAGACTTTTCAAGGTGGAGAACAGACTTTCTAACAGCGTGGCCATCACGTAGCAATGCTAAGTGAACATAAGAGATGGAGTCGCTCTGCACCCTGACCTTTCAGTCCCCACCCGGTGTGTGTCCCCCCTATGTAAGCCTCCACCCTGCTTCCCCATTTGAAGTGGAATGTCCTGGAAACACGGAGATGCACAAGATGGGACACCCTAGCTGTCTAAGCAGAGAAGCCCCCTGGACAAGCAGGGTCCAGGCTCCTGTGCCTTCAGTCCCTCCCCAGGGCTGGACCCTACATTCTGCCTGGTCTGGAGGATGAAGGGTGGGCATTTGCATGTCCACAGCCTGATGAAGACCAGAGGCCTCTCCAGGAGCTGACAGGTGGCAGCTCAGGGTCCCTCTGCCTTTTTTTCTGGCTTACATTCCACCCCCTACCACCCACTCCAAGTAGCTGTCCAGATCTCCCAAAAGGAAGAGCAAGGGCTGCCCTTGCCTATGGACACTGCCCTGGTCCCTTTAGGAGCCATGCTCTGAGCTGAGACCCCCCTCCTGGCTCCAATGACTGACTAGATCTTTCTTCAACCTGGTGTCCCCAGGCACCCTGCCCCCTCTCACCCATGATGTCCAGTCTATCACCAAGGAGTCCCTGATCATTCCTAGTCAGCCTGGTCCCTGAGGGACCTGCAGAGCAGCTCCTGTGCTCCTGATTTTTGGTGGTCAGTGTCCACTGCTTCTGGCTTCTCTCCCCGATGACACGTCTCTGTCGTCCTTAGCAGTCGCCTCCCTTGACAGGCATGGGTTTGCAATAGTTTGCATGGTAGGACTGATGCTGTCCAGGGCTGGGAGAACAGCTGCTTTGCTTTTGAAAGTTCAATTACCTCAGTTCTTTGTAATTGTTAATTCTTTTTTTTTTTTTAACATCAATACACTAGTCTTTGCTTTTCAGACAGTTGCAGGTTTATAGACCAAATAAGCTCAGAGTACAGAGAGGTCCACAGACTCTGTGCCCCATGCCATTATTGATTCTGATGTTAATGTGATAAGCCAATATTGATACATGCTTAACAACCTGAGCCAATATCTGATATCCACACTGAGCATTGCTGACCTGAGCATTGATATACGGTTGCTAGTCTAAGGTATTGACACATGGTTGCTGGTCTGAGCATATTGATACATGGTTGCTAGTCTGAGCATATTGATGAATGGTTCCAGTGTGAGCATATTGATACCTGGTCTGAGGTATTGACACATGGTTGCTAGTCTGAGCATATTGATACATAGTTTCTAGTCTGAGTATATTAATGCATGGTTCCAGTGTGAGCATATTGATACATGGTTACTAATCTGAGCATACTGATACTCTTGATAGTCTGAGCTTATTGACACATGGTTGCTGCTCTAAAGTACTGATGCAAGTCTACGGCCATATCACCCTAAACGCACCCGATCTCGTGTGAAGTACTGATGCATGATTGCTGCTCTGAAGTACTGGTTATTGGTCTGAGGTACTGACACATGGTTGCTGGTCTGACGTACCTCTGAGAGGTCCACAGACTCTGTGCCCCGTGCCATTATTGATTCTGATGTTAATGTGATAAGCCAATATTGATACATGCTTAACAACCTGAGCAGGATAATTGACTACAGCAGGCTCAGCGCAGTGGGTGGTGACCTGCAGCCACCTGCAGTGTCACAGAGGTGCTGCCCTTGACACCTGGTGCCCCCTGCTTGTCCCACCTAGCTCCTGTGGGCCTGTTCTTCCTGACCACAGTCCGGTCTTTTCTAAGGGGTGGCGTTGGAATCGGGAATGGAGAGGGACTGAGGGGAGGTGGGTGTCTGTGGGGCACCTTGGACTCTGCCTGACCCACCCTCCCCTGTGCCCCTCCAGGTCTTGCAAAACCCATCGGCCTGGTAGAGGGGCCGGGTGGCCTGGGTCAGGGAGGTGTGGCGGCCACTCTGCAGGAGGACAGCCAGGAGAGGGAAGGCAAGTACGAGGAGTATGGCTACAATGCCCAGCTCAGCGACCGCATCTCCCTGGACAGGACCATCCCTGACTACAGGCCCAAAAAGTGAGTGCCAAGGGCCAGCCAGCTGGCCATGTGCTGCCCTGCTGAGGAGCCATCATGGGGGAGGGGCCTGCAGGGCCACTTGCTGCCACCCCACCCTCGCCTCCTCCTCCTTCTTGTCACTCTGTCTCTCCCTCCAGTTCTTCTCTGTCTCTTTTCTCTTGATCTCTGTCTCCCTCTGTCTCTGGAGTTCTCTGGCCATGGCCACCCTCTTCCTGCCCGGCCACAGGCCACACCCCTCCCTCAGAATGGAAGTCGGGGTGGAGAGGTGGCCGTGCTGGCTGAGGTCCTGTGGTCAGTCTGTGGCCCCTGCCTGGCCCCACCTGGCCTGCTCCTCCCGCTGGCTTCTGGGGGCTTTGCCGCAGCCACTGCCACGCTGGTGTGAGCCCATGTGTCCTGTCTGAGACACTGCCTGCCCTCAGTGGGCGATGACCCCTTGTCCCACCACCCTGAAGCCACAGCAGCCTCAGAAAATCCCTGAGGACAGAGTCCTACCAGCCCTCAATCCTTACAGCTGTGGCAAAGCCACACAGGCTGCCTGGAGGGGCCAAGCTGGGGTGCCTGGGAAGGGGATGCCAGCCAGGCCTGGAGGCCACTGGCAGGTAGGCCGTTCCTCCCATCTGCAGAACCTAGCAGGATGGAACCCTCTGCCCTGGGTACCAGGACTCAGTGGCAGGTGGAGGCTTGGTGACCTTCCTGTCCCCTGGAGCAATGCCAAAGGACAGGCAGATGAGGAGGAGGGGTCCGTTTCCTGCCTTTTTGAGGAACTCCCTCCACCTGGACCTGGAGACCAGGATTCTCATGCAGGGCTTGTGGGGAGGGGGCAGGCCATCAGGGTGGAGGGTGAGGCCCGAGAAGGTGCCTGGTCCTGGTCCACCTGGGAACGGTCCATGCACACCCTGGAGTCCCTCAGAAAGGGAGAGTGGAGCCCAGGTGGAGGCGTAGCTACTGCAGCCATTTGAGGACAATGGTGTGACTGGATGTCAGTGTGTTGACCTCATGGTCACCCCTGGTCAGCACAGACAAGGCTGGCCTCCGTGAAGGGATGAGATACAAATTTCTTTTGAGTAAAAACTGTACTTGAGTTTAAAACAGGACAGTTTTTAAAAGCTCAATAAGAAGGAATGCAGAGGTGCCCAATGTGGCAGCAGTCACAGAGGTGGCCCAGGACCCGCCATGCGTCAGCTGGCCTGTGTGTACATGTGTCTGTGTGTGCATGTGTGTGCACATGTGTGTACATGTGTGTGTACATGTGAATGTGCACATGTTTCTGATGGGAAAACCATAAGGGACATGAACCAGCCAGGGATCAGCAATTTGGAGAAGCTGGTCTGTCCAAGGCATTAAGGGACAGCACAGAAATAGCATTACTGGGGCCCAATGAGAGCTGGGAGCTCTGTGGGGAAGAAGACATCACTTTCAAGACATGGGAAGGTGGGGAGGGACGAGAAGTCCCTGACACCCCTCACCTTGAGTTTCTTCTCCTGTGGACCCCACCCAGCAGAAGCCAGATGGGAAGGGATCCTGCAAGAAGCAGCCCAGGCAGCCAATCTGTAAGGTTCCCAGCAGGATGGGAAGAGTAGGAGCTTCAGCTGCCACCCACAGAAGAGCTGGCCCAGCCCAGGCAAGCTCTAGCGCAGTGGAACCTCTTGGCCTCCAGCTCAGGCTGGGCAGGAGGGAGGAACAACCCAGCAGAAGTCTCAGACCAGAGTCTCATTGGCCCATGTTGGGTCATGTGCCCATCGGGGAACCAATCACAGCCAGCAGCCTGGACCAGAGCTCACCTATTGGTCACATGCTCCCCTGGGAACCGGAGCTGGGGGCAGAGGCCAGCAGACCTTCAGTAGAAACCAGTTTCTGGAAAAGTCAGGCTGCTGCCCTGCAGGCCTAGTGCACCAGGTGACAGCTTTCCTCCCACTGCTGATCCAGCAGGTGCGTGGGTGGCAACCCACAGCTGGCAGGGTGGGTGGAGCCCGGTGCCCTGCCAGGGCTCATAGGCATGGCCACTGTGCGCTGTACACCAGGCTATTTTTAAGTCCCAAATAACTGGTATCTTTGGTGCCTGGTTCTTTTACTGGAGGCTTTGTTTCAAGTAGTTTGTTTGGTTTTTAGTTTTAGTTAACATAATACCTTTATTTTTTTTATTTTTATGTGGTGCTGAGGCTCGAACCCAGGGCCTCATGAGTCCCAGGCAAGTGCTCTCCCCCTGAGCCCCACCTCCTGCCACACACCCAGAGAGTTAGATGCTGCCTGTGAATTTGGGCCAGAGGGTTAGAAAGTGTGCCCCTGGAGCCATGCCCCTGGACTGCTGTGCTTCTTTGCTGACCTCAAGTGCTCGCCCTGGAGCCCTGACGGGGTGGACATGGGGTCAGAGGAAACAGCTGGGAAGGCAACGGGCAGGAAGTTGCCTAGGACCCCCAGGGTCAGCTGGAGAGGCCATGCTTCTTCTGCCCTGCTTGGCCCCAGAGAACTGCCGTGGGAGCTACCCAAGGGCTCTAAAGCCACCGCCCAGTGAGGAAGTGGGACCAGTGCACAGGAGAGCACATATGAACTGGCCCCGGGACAGACAGGGAGTCATGAGCCATCCCAGCTGCCCAGCCCTGCGGCCCTGTGCTACCTGCTCCTGACAACCACAGGCATCCCCCGACTCAGCCCCAAAGTCCTGACCTCAGAAACCGTGACAGAATACACAGAAGCAGGTGTGGAGCCACCAGCTCCAGGCTGGGCCCAGGAGGAAAGCCGTGGACCTCCAGGTGGGGGTGAGTGGGAGCAGCTCTGACCTGTAGCCTCGGTAGCTACACCTGGCGCAGAAGCCCCAGCAGGGGACATGGGGAGCAGCACAAACTGAGTCCTGCCTGCAGAAGCTTCAGATCTCATTTCAGGACCTTGCTCCCTCCGCGGCTGGTCAGAACTGCCCACCGAGCACAGGCCGGGGCTACGGCGCATGTGCCTGCGCACACGCTTAGTCCCCACCGCAGCGCCACCCGCTCAGTGGCAGCCGCTGCACCTTTCCTAGTGGACGCCACTTGATTTCCCTTTGTCTGCAGCTAGAGAGATTTTCTAATTAAACCGCGGCTCTAATTAGGCCACAAAGCACATAACGTGGCCTCAGCTATCAGATGGCCCGTGGGATCTGAGAGGAAGCGTGAATCCCAATTAAGCTGTGCCAGAAAGGAAGGAGCTGCCCTAGGACCGTGCGCGGCCCAGCGGGGACACTCTGGTGGCCAACGTTGTCTCGGGGCATATTGATCGTTTCCGCTGTGAGGGGCTCAGGGCTCCGCTATCAGCCTAGCAAGGGCAGGTTTGGTGGAGGGTGACTTCGAGGGCTGGGAACGGCTCCTCGTGACCAACTCGGAGAAGGAAGCTGCTGAAGACGCCTCTCCTCTTTCTGGTCTTCATCATGACAGCAGACTGCTCCGATAGGTGGCCAGGAGGACTGGGCACCTTGAAAATGTGCCCCATGTGTGGCTGCATCCTGCAGGTAGCCTTTGGGCTGCGGGCCACGCCAGGCTGAGACCAAACACAGTCCAGACTTCTGTGGACAAGCAGCAAACCCCTTTGCCCAAGCTGGCAGACCTGCCTTTGCCAGTCTGTGGGCATCCATACCCATGCCCTCCTGGGCAGGCTGGGAGAGTTCATCTGGAAGGTCCCGTCACCCTGCTCTTCCCCAGTAGCCAGGAGCACAGAGGCCTCTGTCTGAGTAACCTGGGAGAAGTCTTGCAGCAAGATGGCTTCCTGCAGGGAAGGCAGCCTGTTGTGGGGTGAGGGCCGCTCAGACCTTGAAGAAGAGGTGCTCCATGTTCTGGGAATTTCCTGGGCAGAGCGAGCCTCTCAGTGGCAAGGTGGCTGGTGGGTGCCCTGCAGGCGAGAAGCAGGGTCCCCTGCCCCCCAGCCTGTGAGGTCAGAGGGCTCCAGGGCACCACATCACACTCTCCATGGCTCATCCTCACTGGCTGGCAGTTCTTCATGCCCAGGGCCACGCCCAGGAGGCCCTGTAGCTCCCAGCCCAGGAGGGCAGGGAGTGAGAGTCAATCAGCTGTGTCCACCCTCAGCCAAGACCCAGGGCTGATCATGACAGAGAGGCCTCATGGGGCGGGGAGTGCTGGGCCTGCTGGGTGGCCATCATCCTTGCACACATCTGATCTGGGAAGAGATCCTGCCCGTCACACAAATGAGGGACCCAGGCAGGAGGCGATGGCTTGGGTCAGGAAGCCAAGACGAGACGCCAGGTGAGGCACAGAGATGTGTGGCCACATAGAGGCCCCCCTCGTCACCAGGCACCCCCTTCAACAGGCACCCTCATCACCAGGTGCCCTGTCACATGGGACCAACCCTTGTCACATGATGCCCCCATCATATGATGCCCCCATCATACGGTGCCCCCATCACCAGGTCCCCCAGTCATCAGGTGCCCCCCATCACCCAGTGTCCCCTGTCACGGTGGCCCCTGGGTGCACAGCAGCCCCCTGGGTTGGCTCTGGGCTCGCAGGGTCCTTTCCTGCAGGCAGCGGCTCCTGCCGTCAGCCCTAAGGTGTCACCTCGAGGTGTCTCCCGTTCTACCTGTGCTGTGAGTGCATGAGAACCGAGCAAACTTCTTCCTCACTGAAAAGTGGGGTGGAGTCTTCTTGTCAGAAAGCGTTTTTCTGAGTGATGAGACCTCCCTGGTGGGGGTCCACGGCCCATATCACTGCCTGGTGACCTGCAGGGTTTGCACTTGGAGGAGAGGCTGCTGGGTGGGGCTGGGGAGCATCCTTGTCCTTGGAGCAGGTGTCTTGGGCCTCTCTGGTGGCCAGGAGGATTGGAAGCCTGGTCCATGCAGAGCAGGTGTGGCCCCTGTGCTGCTAGCCAGGCTGGGCGACCCCTGGCCGTCCCTCCCCACGTGTGGAGCAAGTGCTCCTGCTTTCTGCACTGAGCCATGTCCCGGCCACCAGGACGGGACGTGCTCTCCTTAGGCTGAGGCTGCTGTGGGTGGATCACTTAGGGTGGGGGCCAGGCCCAGCGTGGCCAGTGTCCTGTGAGGAGGTGGATGCAGAGGCCCCGCGTGCCTTGGAGAGGGCTGCTAAGCCTCGGTACTGCGCACACGATCCCATCCCCAGTGCTCTGTGGGGGTCAGAGCAGCCGCAGCCTTGGGAGGCCTCCCGTGCCCGGGCTCCTGTGTCCCAGCCTTTGCTCTCCACCAGGAGGCTGTGCTGCCCTTCCTGTCACCGAGTCCCCATTCTCTCAACAGTGTTTCCCAGCTGCTGCAGGGCCAGGTGCACACACACACACCCTGCGTCTGTCCCCATCTCTGTCCCCATGCTGTGCTGCCTCCAGTTCCTGGAGGAGGCGTTCCCCTGGTCATTCTTCCCGTGTGTTAAGTTCTCAAATCCAAAGCCACCTTGTCCACACTGTGTGCGACAGGTGCAAGTGTGTTCACGTGTGGTGTGTGTGCATCATGTGTGGGTGTGCATGTATATGTATGTGTGTGGTGTGTTCGTGTGTGTGTGTACATGTATGTGTGTGTGATATGCTCGTGAGCATGTGCATGTACAAGCATGTGTGTATGTGTGCTGCGTGTGCGTGTACATGACATGCATGTGTGTGTGCACGCACCTGCTGAACTTTCTCAACAGTCTCTGCACTTTTTGGAGTCTGGGTCACTGGCTCTGCTGTGCGGCCAGCGCCCCTGACACTCCTTCTATCTTGTGTCACCTGGCAGCCCTGCTTCTGTTCCCCTCTCATCCTATCTTTACTTCCCACCGTGGGCTGGGTGCTGCTATCCCCAGCACCCCTGTGATTTGGCTCACTGCTCCGTCAGTGTCGTCACCTCCTCAGACTGGCCCTGGTGCCCTCCGCTGTCCCTCCTGACTCCAGGTCAGGCGGACTCTGAGGCCCCCTGCAGCCCTCTCTTCACACGGGGGGCCAGGCCTGACTGGGCATGTGACTCTGCAGTCAGCGCTGCCCGTCTGGCTCAAGACCTGAGTGGCTCTGAGGCTCAGGCCCAGCAGGGCTGCGTAGAGGGGCCTCGGCTTCCTGTCCCCAGGCTGCAGAAGGGCTCAGTGTCACCCACACCATCAGCAGGAAGTAGCTGCCGCAGCTCAGGGGTGGCCCCTGGGATGTCATGCTTGGTCCCCTGGCTGTAGGGTGCGAAGAGCCCAGGATGCCTTGCCCACGCCAACCACCTGCCCCACAGGTGCAGACAGCTGACCTACTCAGGCGACCTGCCCCAGGTCTCCGTGGTCTTCATCTTCGTCAACGAGGCGCTGTCCGTCATCCTGCGCTCCGTGCACAGCGTGGTCAACCACACACCCTCCCAGCTGCTGAAGGAGGTCATCCTGGTGGATGACAACAGTGACAATGGTGAGGGAGCCGTGGGCGCTGTGGGCAGACAGGCAGCAGGGTCCTCCCTTGGGGGGCAGGAGCCACAGTCCAGGGTGAGTGGCTCGTGCTCAGGCCACACTCATCTGCCGCTCCCCTGGTCTGTGTCCCTTCTTCTCACGAGGACACAGGAATCAGGGCCACTCCAGCTCATCGTGTGGTGCTTCGTGCCTTTTTTATGAACTGTGGCAGAATGCATGTAGAGCCGGCCATCTTGAGGGTGCTGCTGGGGCAGCTGTGGCCACCCCCCTCGGGAACTCTCCATCTTCCTAAACTGCAGCCCCGCCACCCCCAGCCCCTGCTGTCCCGTCCTGCTATCCCATCCTGCTGTCCCCCTAGGACTTGCTTCTCTTGGGCCTCCTGTAAGTGGACTCATGCTGGATGTGTCCTCCAGTGGTCAGCTTATATTAAGGCACACTGTGCTGGGGCTGGTCCAGGCTGCACTGGGCCCATTCCTCCCTCTTCACAGCTGTGTAGTGCTCCTGTGTGGCTGGGCCATTGCTGTCCACTCACCTGTAGCCCTCGGGTCTTTCTTACGGCTCAACAGTTGAGTCTGCTTTCCACCCCCAGCTTGCCTCCCTCTGGGCTGCCCTTGATTCTCAGTCACGGCTCTCCCTGGAACCAACCCGTTCTGCTCCTTGGGGGTCCCCAGCCCCTGGGGGTTTCAGAGAACATCCATAAGACGTCAGTTGGGCCAAGCCGTGGGCTGGTGGCCTGGCCCTTCTGAGCAGTGCTCTGAGGCATCTCTCTCCCACAGTGGAGCTCAAGTTCAACCTGGACCAGTACGTCCACCGGAGGTACCCTGGCCTGGTGAAGGTCGTCCGCAACAGCCGGCGGGAAGGCCTGATCCGCGCACGGCTGCAGGGCTGGAAGGTGGCCACGGCCCCTGTGGTCGGCTTCTTCGATGCCCATGTGGAGTTCAACACTGGCTGGTAAGAGCCTACTGGTCACTCTGTGGGCTGGGGGACATGGTATGCATCCCCGTGGGGTCTTCAGATAAGGAACAGGCACACCCAGGACCAGGGCCAGGCTGCTGCATGGCCGTGTAGTCCACAGGCCCAGGACAGTCACCAGAGGTGCTCAGAGAGCCCTAGAGGCCTGGCCACTCTGCACAGGAGGGGGCAAGTTCCCATCCTCATGGGAGATCTCAGGTCAAAGGGCCCAAGCTGCTTCTCATGCAGCAGTTTCTGTGAGCGAGCAGGAGGGGGCTGGAGGGGACGTCAGGTGGCTGGCTAGCGGGAGTCAGGACGGCTTTAGGGGCCTCCGCCCACCCGCAGGCCAGGGCTCCTGGGACCAGAGAGGCAGGGCCTGTCCTGTCCCATCCCCCTGAGAGCAGCAGGAGTGCAGGTCTGTGGGCAGGGCACTGGTGGGGACAGGAGCTGCCCGCTTGCCCTGCCCAGAACCTTGGAGAAGCCCAGCATGGTGTCCCTGGTCCCTTGAGTGACCCACACTGGGGTGGAGGGGCAGGTGGTGACGACCTCAAATGTTGGTGTGGATGATGAGGGGCATCCACCCACACCTGTAGGAAGCCCACCAACAGGCACTTTACCTGGGATCCAGTTCCCACTGCTGACCTGCAGTGACCACCTGCCAAGTACCCCCTCCCCGGTAGCCACTGCCAAAACTGCCAGCAGCTCATCAGCCTCCACCAGCAGCGAGTCAGGCCAGCTCCAGGGGCAGCTCCCAGCTCAGCAGGCAGGGGCTGCTGACGGGTGCCCCAGGCTGCTCTGCCAGTGGCTCCCGCACAGTGGGATCTCAGACACAGGCCTCGTGGGCAGGTGGCGAGGCCCAGGGAAGGCTGCCCCTGCCCTGGAGCTGTTGGCCGTGAGCAGCTGGACAGCCTGTGTCCTCCCGCCCTTTCCTCTCTGCCCTCACCACCTGCCGCTGGCCCTCTCCTGCCCAGCCTGGGCCGGCTCCCCGCCACAGCAGGTAGGTGCCAGGGCCCCTGAGGCGCTCCCTCAACTCCCACTCCTCCATCGTGGCCCAGAGCACCCACACCGAACACCCACTCAAAACCATGGCTCCCAGTTGCCCCCCCCCGCTACTCCACCAAGCCCCTCACCTTCTAAGACACTGACGTCCCCTCCCCACTCCACAGGGCCTGTCGTGCAGGTGGGGCACTGCACACTGCTCGGGGCCCTTCAGTGAGTGGCAAGAGGCGTGGATCAGGAGTGTGTCCAGGGTCTAGGGCAGGCATGGCAGGTACGGGGCCTCGGTGCAAAGGGAGGTCCTTCCACAGGTGCAGGGAGCAGGCAAGAGTGGGCCAGGTTGAGGGGCTGAGCCCACAGCACTCTGATGACAGGACAGCCATTTAGAGTCGCCCCAGGAAGACGATGGGTGGGGCGAGGACAGGCCAGGGCTCACAGGCTCATCCCCCACAGGGCCGAGCCTGCCCTCCTGCGCATCCGGGAGGACCGGAGGCGCATCGTCCTGCCGGCCATCGACAACATCAAGTACAGCACCTTCGAGGTGCAGCAGTACGCCAGCGCCGCCCACGGCTACAACTGGGGGCTCTGGTGCATGTACATCATCCCACCCCAGGACTGGCTGGACCGTGGGGACGAGGCGGCACCCATCAGGTGAGCAGCGGGGAGACCCACCCTAAGGAGCCAGGGCAGAGCCAGGTGGGGCAGGAAGGGAGCAGGGAGGGAGGGGAACCGAGGGGAGGAGGAGGGAGGGGAGATGGAGGGAGGAGGAGGGAGGGACAGAGAGAGGAGGAGGGAGGGGCAGAGGGAGGAAGAGGAGGAGGGAGGAGCAGAGGAAGAAGGAGGAGGAAGGGGAGATGGAGGGAGGGGCAGAGGGAGGAGGAGGAGGGAGATGGAGGGAAGAGGAGGAGGGAGATGGAGGGAGGAGGAAGAGGGAGATGGAGGGAGGAGGAGAAGGGAGATGGAGGGAGGAGGAGGGAGGGGCAGAGGGAGGAGGAGGAGGGCCACCGAGGGCCCGGGGCAGTACAGGAAGCAGTGGGCATGGGTGTTGGTGATGTGTGCTGAAGACAGACCACTGTTTAATGGGACCCCGCAGATGGCCCTGCAGGACACCTGTTTCATCTGCATGGTTCCTTGGACTGCAGCGGGACTGTAGCCCTACCCGCGTGCGCGACCCAGCATTCCCCAGAGGCAGGGTCAGGCTGCTCTAGGCCTCCCCTAGGCCCTATGGAGAGGCAGCTGTCCACAGGGGTTTTGGGGTCCAGGTGGCTTCTGCAGCCCCCACCCTGGCTGGTCCTGCCAAGCTGTGGCTCTGTCTGGTGTAGACATGGGCCTTCAGACTGGACCTCACAGACAGGCGGGCCCCCAGGGCAGAGGGAGCTGGACGGGTTGCACACACCCAGCCCTTCCCTGTACCAGGTCAGTTACAGCAGCTGCTGGGGAGAAGGCACGCTCCTCCTGACCTGTCCCTCTGTGGTGCATCCCACCTCCTCCTCCTGGGGACCCATCAGGGTGCCCGTGCTCACCTGTAGCCTGTGGACCTGTGGACCCCACTGCGCCCAGTCAGTCTCTGCTCACCTTGCCAGGCCTCCCCTGGGGCTAGGATCTCAGGGGGTGGCCAGGACCCCTACCTCCCCTGTCCCTGCTGACCCAGGCCACTTTGCCATGAGTGGCACCTGACACCGTCCTCACATAGGAGGGTCTTACAGGGGCTGTCTGATGGGGATATTCTGGCCTGCAGATGATGGGAAGCCCAAGCCAGTCTCCTCAGGCCTGGAGGGCATCCACCCTCCATCAACCAAGAGCTGCCAAAGGGCACCCCGATGCTCAGGGGGTCGGGCGTTGGGAGATGATCCAACCAGGCTGAGCCACACTTCATGTCCCAACGAGGGGAAAACCACTTCCACTGTGGAGGAAGGTGCTCCAAAGAGCAGGACTAAGGAGGCTCCGGAGCTGGAGCAAGTGCCCAGGGCCCCCCACGGCTCCACCCTTGGGAGCTGGTCCTCCGGGAGAGCCACAGGGGCAGCTGCTAGCTGGGGCAGCTCATGGCAGAGCTTGATCCCAGCATAAATGCACCTGGGGACCCTGGGGACTCCCTGGAGCAGGGTGGCAGCTTGAGGGTGCTTTTTCTCTTCCAAGACACACTTGACAATCCTCCTTAGCAGCAAGACAAACATCTTGTGTTCAATTTTATAAACCAGTTTAATGCAGGGGACCCAACTCCCAGTCCTGGGCAGCAGCAGGTCCCAAACTGGTCTCATTCGCATCACCTGGGGAGCCCTTAAACCCCAAGGATGCAGCCAACCAGAGAACAGGGAAACCTGGCCCCAAGAAGGTGGGCTCTCTGCCATGGCTCCTGGAAGGACACTGACACAGCAGTCCTGGGAAGGCAAGCTGTGCCCTGCCCAGAGCCACTACCTGCCCAGCTGTGCTGAGGGCCAGGGCCCGCGAGGCTTGGCCTCTGGGCAGCACTGGGAGGGCAGCAGCATCTCAACAGAGCCACACACTCCTGTGGGGAGCCGGTCTGCCCTGTCCAGAGAAAACAGCTCCCAAGGAGCTTGTTCAGGGACGGCCACAGCTGATCATTCATGAGGGCCTCAGTGGAAGAGATCCCAAGGGCCATGACAAGGTGGGCCCGGTCAGACATCACTGGCTTCATGCTGGAAACACTGTCCATTGCCCACTGACAGGGACCATCCAGCAGCCCCCCTGTGCTGCCGCCCCTCTGGGTTCCCCCAAGAGCTGTCCTGGGGGTCTGTGCAGCACAGGGGAGAGCGAGGATCCCCAGGACCCTGGACCTTGCTGGTGGACATGCCGGACCAGAGCCATACCGGCCTCACTTAGAGCTGGGACTTCCGCAGCTCTGTCCATCCCACCGAGGCTCCGGTGGCCCTGGTCACCTGCACCGACCCTTGACACTTCACAGGGTGTCTATTGACTCTGATGCACACCTGGTGTCTCCTGAGGGTGGACGACATGGAGAGGTGGTGGAGAGAGGAGTGGGCCAGGCCAGGCCCAGGGAGGGATATGCCACGAGCCTCACTTGGGGAAGGCTCGGGTCTCCATTAGGAGTGGGGCCTGCAGGCCTAGCCGGGGCGGCCAAGCAGCCTCGGCCAGAAGCAAGTCACAGCCTCCAGAGGAAAGAGCTCCGGTCACCCACGTGGCTCTGGTGCTCTGGGAATGGCCATCCCCAGCATCTCTGGCCTGGCTCATCCTTCAACATGACCACGGGCCCAGTTACCCAGAAAGACCCTTTGGCACCCCCCAGGATGCCTCCCCTAAGGGCTGCGAGGAACCAGCCAGGTGGACCTGCTCCCAGGCCAGTGCTGGATGAGCCTATGAGGACGGCTAAGTTCCCACTGTCCCTGAAGGCCAGCAGAAGCGACACTGAAGATCTACGGGCTGCCTCCCGGCGCCGTGCACAAGGAGAAACAGGAGGAACCCAGACTTGGCCTTGGGGGCTATGCACCCCTGAGCACAGGCAGGAGGGCCAGCCTTCCCTTCCCGTGGGGAGGAGCAGGGCTCGCCCGGGAGTCCTGGGTGGAGGCTGGGCCTGCCTGGGCTTGCTCCTGGGGTGGCTGCCTCACGATGCAGATGCTGGCCGGCCGAGTTCAGGCCCTGCTGGGCTGTCCATGGAGCATGAAGCAGGAAGCATCGCTCAGGGCCCAGGCTGGCCTGTGGCACAACTGCAAACCTGAGACCCCAGGACAGTTCCCCAAGGCGTCGGGACCCCAGCCCCTCCCTCCAGCTCCAGTCTGAGGTGGCCTTTGGGGTCAGGACCCCGACTTGCCTCTGTGTCTAGCCAGCACCTGTCCCTCAGGAGATGAAGTGGGCCCCCAAGCGACTGCAGGGATGGGCTCTTGGGGCAGGAGCTCAAGGCTGGAGGTGCAAACCCCAGAGGCCAAGGCCAGCCCTACCCGAGAGACACACAGAAACTGTCACAAGGATTCTCCCTGGACAGAGGCCTGCAACATGGTGTCCAGGGTCAGCCCCAGCCAGTCCCAACCCCAGCTCCCGCCCAGCACCCGTCCATCTGCTGGCCTCTTGCCCCCTGGCTTAACTGTTGTGACCCCAGCTCTTCCTTCACCCCTCTAAGGGCAGCAGCTGCAGAATTCACAGGTCAGGAACCAGGTCATGTCGAAGGGCGCGAAGGGGTGGCTCCCACTGCCCCCTGTGTGTGGCCCCGAGTGCACAAACACACCTGTGCACACAGCCTGCCCATGCCGCTGACGTCACACTGTGCTGGGTTGACGGCTGGGGCCCCCGAGCTGGAAGATGCAGACCAGGGCCTCTGCTCTGCTGGCCACAACCGCACCCTGCAGTGGACATAGCTTCCCGCTGGTGCGTGTGACCAGGCCCCCTGGGCTCAAGCTGCAAACCTGCAGTCCCCTGACAGCATCCCAAGGGCCCTCCTCCCAGACCAGCAGCTCCACCTCCACCGTGAGTCTCACTTGTGCCCACCTGGCACCGTGGCCTGCGTGGCTGAGTGGGCAGAAGACCTCGCCTCCCCAAAAGCGCCAAGTGCTCAGCCTCTGGCAGGTCAGAGGGCACAAGATGAGGCAGAAAGTGAGCCCATCTGGCCATACCCAATACTGGGCACCGGCTGACATCTGGCAGGTCCCCTGTAGGTGTACACAGGTGTGCTCAGGAGGCCTGCAGGAGGGCAGAGAAGACAAACTAGCCCCATGCCCAGGAACTGCAGGTGAGGCCTAAGACATGGCACCAGGGAGAAGTTAACACTGATGTCCAGCTCTGCATCCCCCATGGCCAGCAAAGGTGAGGCAGACACCGGATTCAAACCAACTGCTCAAAATGAGGGATTCAAGTGGCACTCAGACACGGCTTGATCCAGGAAATCAAGGTGGCCACTCAAACTCTGTTTCTGTACTGGTGGCTCCTTGGCTTTGCCTGATTCTTGGTGGGAAGGCCCATTTTTTATACTCCATTGTATGGACAAAGCACTGCTGGTTCATCCATCACCCATCGATGGGCAGCTGGGTTGATTCTACATTCAACATTGAAACAACAGGGGTCTGGCTGAGCCTGGAGGCTTGTCAGAGGACAGTAGCTGGAGGCTGGGGGCCGAGGGTCAGGCAAGCAGCTGAACCAGCCAGGACCCGGGGGCCACAGCTGTGTCCTGCCGTCTCCCTGAATGCCATGGAGCGGCCTAGAGGAGAGGGTGTCCTGTAAAGACCAGGGACCCCCTACCTGGGGACCCCCAACCTTAGAACCCCTCACAGAGTCGGCCCTGCTGTTTTCTGTAATCACAGTGAGAATTTCTCATACACATAAACCCGGTGCCGGCTGCTTCGGCCCCTGCTGCCTGGTGAGCTCAGTTAACTCTGCAACTCTGAGCAGGAATAAAATCACTGCCTCCAGAAGAGGCTGGGACCTGCACCGCAGCCATTAGCCACCATCCTGGGACTGCGGGCACTGGCGGAGGATGGGCCCTGCTCCTGGGCCATGCCCAAGTAAAAAGACAGGCGCTGTGAAATGTCCTGCTGCCTCAGACAGCACCCCATACAGACGTCAGCTCCGACTTCCCAGCAGATGAGAGGAGTCACTTCTCCTAGGTTCTGACCAAGGCCAATGGTCACTGCTCTGTGGGACAGACTCCGTGCCTCCGGAGGCACAGGGAGGCTCCAGCAGCCTGGGCTTCAGTGTCCTGAGGAGCAGCCTTGGACACCCCAGCATCGGGAACCGGGCACAGGGGTCACTGCTGCCCTTCTAGCAGCACATCCACCGATGTGGCCCCAGGCTAGGTCGCTGCCACTTCTAAAATATATGGATGTAAACATATGGATGTAAATATATGGATGTAAGATGAATTATTACAGAAATAACAGCAGTGGTCAGTGAGTCTGTTGCCTAGAGCTGTGTCCCCTCCACAACTCCAAGGGGTGTCGCTCAGAGTCTGATATCAGCCAGGGTCCATGAAGTTGAGCAGTGCCCAGAGGACACAACGTCCCGCTGCAGTGCCAAATACCTACACTCAGATAACATGAGCCACCACAGCAGGTGGGGCGACTTGCTCTGGGTGTTCAAGATGACAGCACAACTCACTGGGGACGTGGAGTATTCTTCAATCCCCTGACTCTGGTCTTTTCACCTGTTGAAGTTACAGCAGGGACATTTACGCTCTGCTCTGTGCTGGGTGCGCTGCTGGCTCTGGGGGATGCAAGGAGTCATGCTCCCACCTCCCGCCTCAGGGTGCAAGAGCCCTATGAAAGGCGGCCAAGGCAGGCTCTGGGGCTGCTGGCCCAGCCAGGGGCCTGCTCATGGCTGATTGCATCTGCAGGACCCCCGCCATGATCGGCTGCTCCTTCGTGGTGGACCGCGAGTACTTCGGGGACATCGGCCTGCTGGACCCGGGCATGGAGGTGTACGGTGCGGAGAACATCGAGCTGGGGATGAGGGTGAGTGGGCGTCGGGCGCGGGGCTTCGCGAGGCATGGCCTGCGGCCTGGTGGGGGACGGGGACTCAGTGGCGGCCAGGGTGTCCGACTGCGAGTCCTTCTAGAAAGAGCCAGGGTTTGGCCTGTGCGCACGGTAGCAGAAGACGATGACGAGGATCTGGTTCGCAGGCTGTTCGCAGAGCCTTGGCAGAGAATTGAGGAGGGTGGTGAAGAGCTGGCCCGGCTCAGAGCCAGGCGCAGCCGCAAGGAAACCCGTCCTCAATCAGCCCTGTGCCGGCCTCTGGGGGCGGAGACCAGGAGCGGAAGGAAGACTTGCCTGAAGCCTCTTGTGGTGCAGCCTCGGGGAGCCGCTGGCTGCGCGGGCAGGGCTGGGCGAGGGCGGGGCGGGGCCTGGGTAGGGCGAGGGCGGAGCAGGGGGCGGTGCCTGGGTAGGGCAGGGGCGGGGCCTGGGCCGGGGTCCAGCGAGGTATCTGAGGTATCTCAGGTCGACTTCCAGGGTCCAGTTGCTCAACCCCTGAGGAGCTGGGTGTGGGTGCAGCCCCACCTGGAGCCTGCCCTGTGGCTGGGCAGGCACCTGTCCTGGGCCCACAGCAGGGAACAGAGAACAGAGGGTGGGACCTGCTTTCCCTGCTGGACTTCCAGGGGATAAGGAGGAAGGCTGTGCGGCCAGGGGGGAGGCAGAGGAAACGAGGGGCAGGGGTCAGGGGAGGCCTGGCTCAGAGGCAGCTGGTGAGCTGCAGAGGGAGTGGCAGGCACTGAGACCTAGGGAGGCATAGGCTGGTGTGGAGGCCGTGGGTCTGACTGAGAGGCTCCTGACCTCTGCTCCAGAGGATGGGCCTGAGGAGCTCCAGGCAGGGACCCTGGGCGGGGGGAGGGGGGGGGGAGATAGGCCTGGGGCCCGAGGGCAGCAGAGAGAAGAATCAGGGAGGGAGGCTGGCCTCAGGGAGGAGGCAGAGGACAGATCCTGAAGCCTTGCATTCCTGGGCAGGAGGCCAGTGGCATTTGCCAGGGGAAGGGCGTCCAAGGCAGCTGCTCTGAGCTGGACCTGAGCAGTTCTGAAATGGGGAGACCAGGAGGGGGTGTGCACAAAACCCCCGGCCCTGGAGGTCCTGAACCTCGAGACCACCTGCGGTTCCCTAGATGGGAGCGGGGAGCAGCAGCACCCTAGAGGGACACCGAGGAGGATGGGCCAGAATCTGCCACAAGTCCCTGTGGAATGCCCCAGAGCCTCCAGGCTCTGCCCAGGGAAGGTGTGCCAGCTGCGGCTAGTGCCAAGGATGTCCCCGGAGAAGCCCTGTGAGTCTGGTCCTTGGCTGGCCTGGGCCTGGGGATGCTGGAGCTCAGACCTTCCCCGAGGACCCAGGGCCATACCACAATCCCTCCAGCAGAAGCAGGGCAGCCAGGATGATGGACGTTGCTGGCCTCTCCCCAGCCCAGAGACTGGAGCGCCTGAGTCATGGGGACAGCCCTGTCCCAGCTCGCTGAGCCTGAGAGAGAGGCAGAGAGAGAGGCCTCCAGTGCCACAGAGAGCAGTCCTTGAGTCCCCCCACCGTGGGTGGAGCCTCTGACATGGGTAGCACCGTGGAATGTGTGGAGAAGGGTCTATAACAAAGGGAGGCTGAACAGATTCAGTGGCCGGGCCTGCAAACACCACCCACCAGCACAAGAGGAAAGGGGGGCAGAGAAGTAAGCTCCCCCTGCCAGGCTGAGTGGATGCATGGACAGACGGGAGGGGAGCTGATCCCCTGGGCCTCAGGGCCCTGGTGCACCATGAGCTGGAGCTTGCTAACCTATACCAGGGTCACTGACCCGGAGCCGGCTGCTCCTTCTGGCTCCTCCAGGGGATGCGCCAGCCATGGAGACCGTCGGGTTTTCCACTGCAAGTCACAGCAGATGGCACTTCCCAGGGCAGCTGTCATTCACATATGTCCTGTGGCACGGACAGTCCTCCCTCCAGAGGTCAGGTCTGGTCAGCTTCCAAGTACAGTGGACACAAGGCCTGGAGCCCATGCTGTCTGTAGAGAACAGGGAGTGACATGGGCTCTCCAGTCCCAAGGCCCCAGCCAGCCAAAGGATGGAAGCACCTTCCAGATTCGAGCCCCTGTCCTCCCGCAGGCCAAGCATTGTGGAGCAAGAAGAGGTGCCCCCACTGTGCCCTTTTCCCACATGTCACCACGGAACCCAGGATCCTGGTGCAAGTAGTCATTTTGTGTGGCGAGTGGGGCTGTTTGTTCTGCAGCAGCAGCTCCCATGTGCCTGCTGACCTTCAGCCCTCTGACCTTGAGCCTGTAGTCAGCTCCCCATGCACCTGCTGACCTTCAGCCCAGAAGCACCCCCCCTCTGCTGACTGAGAGCAGAGGTCCAGAGGCTGTGGGGCCTGGGGTTGAGGGGAGCTCCTGTTGAGGGCAGAGTGGTCATGGGTGGTCTTCCCCTGGTATCCAAGAAATAGGACCAGCAAGGCAGGATGAGGAAAAGGAAGGAGAAGAGCAAAGACGTGGGCGGGGCTGGATCCTCCTCAGTGGGCAGCCCAGGCGTGACTTGGACTCCATTCTAATCGCAGTGGGGAGACCTGGAGGGTTGCAAGCCAGGGACTGACCTGAGGGTTAGTTAAAAGGGATGCCTGGGCCACTGTGTAGAAAGTGGACGGTAAGCAGAGTTGAGGAGGCCAATAGGGAGCCCACTGAGTACAGAGGATTGGGGTGGAAGCTGCCTCCCTGAAAATCTTCCATGGCCACATACAGGGCACATGAAGGTCACCTCTCCTAGCCAACAGGAAAGAGCAGAGGCCAACGGCATGAAGAGCCTGACTTTCCAACGTGGAGAGCAGGAGGAAGGTCAGGCAGATGAAAGATGGGGCAGAAGTGTGGTCCAGTGTGGAGTCAGCTATCTCTCCAGGTGTTGGCTGCACAGGAACTGGACTTCTTAAAAATGCCCTTTGTGGTAGGATTCAAAACTAGAGCCACATGGAATAAATCTAGTCCCAAAAATGTGGAATATCTGTACAATGAAAACAGGAAAACATTGCTGGGAGAACTTTCAAAGGACTAAATAGATATACCATGTTCATGGGCTGCAGGAATCATGATGTTAAAATGTCGCATTTCCCCAAAGCCATCCATGAAGCCAACACAGCCCTGATCCAAACCCCAGCAGTCCTTCTTACAGACACTGACAGGCTGATCCTGGAATTCACGTGGAAGGTAAAGGCTGCCCAATGGCCAGCATGCATTTGAGAGAAGAATAAGGGCAAAAGACCAACAGCCTCTTATTCCCAACCCTGAAGAGCCATGGCCCATCAAGTCCAAAACTCCAGTGGGACAGAATAGAAGACCTGGGAGGAGGGTGGAGGGGGAGCCCTAAAGGAGAGGAGGGAGGAGGAGGAGCCCTCAAGGAGAGGAGGGAGGAGGGAGGAGGAAGGAGGAGGAGCCCTGGAGGAGAGGAGGGAGGAGGTAGGAGGGTGGAGAAAGAGCCCTAGAGGAGAGGAGGGAGGAGTTCTAAAGGAGAGGAGGGAGGAGGGAGGAGGAGGAGCCTTAGAGGAGAGGAGGGAAGAGGGAGGAGGAGGAGCCCTGGAGGAGAGGAGGGAGGAGGGAGAAGGAGGATCCCTGAAGGAGAGTAGGGAGGAGGGCTCTGCTTATTGAGGGACCCAACCCTGGCAGGAGGAAGGAAGGATCAGCAAAGATAGCCTCTACCTAGAGTCACAGGAACCCAGCCCTCCTGGCTGCAACGGGTCCTGGTGCTGCCTCCTCTGCCTTCCAGCTGCATGTAAGGCCGGCAGGGAGTGTGGACCCTGAGCCACCAGGTCACGCCGTCCATGTCCCACCATCCAGCCTCACCCATTTCACCTGATGCTCAAGGCCCTCAGTGTCACCATGGCTAGCTTGAGGGGCTGCCCACCCTGACACAAGATTGTGGTGACTTCTCCCAGGTTTTAGCAAATTCCCAAGGAGCCTATCGAGTGGATGAAGCAAGTGTCAGCCAGCAAGGTCCGTGGGCCCCGTGGGGTGAGGGTCCAAGGCTGTGCTGGACTGGCGCTTCTTGGGTGTATATTTGGGGTTTGGGGGCTTCCTTCCTTCGGCATTCTGTTTTGCCCGTGGGGCTTCTACTCACAGAGAAGAGTATTCAGGGCTGGGATTTAAGTTTTCACTTAGAGTCGATTAAAGTCACCGCCTTCAAAACCTGCTTACTGTAAGTTGAGTGTGAAGATCACATGTTTGTGAATCCAGTGAAGCAGTTCACCGCCCCCGGTCTGATGAACTCGGGGAGTCCCTCAGACGTCACTAAGCACCCTGCCGCGGCCTGAGGGTGGTTGAATTCTTGTGAACCTTTTAAAAGTGACCCTTACAAATGAAACATACTTTCCTTTCTTTCTAAGACTTCGGAGTGCCTGAAAATTACCTTGCAGCAAATCTCAGGGCCCTTTGGCCTCTCAGGACCATCTGCATGTGCATTAAGTTCTCCAGCACTGTGCAGTGTTAAGTCACAAAGCTAGACTCCTCCTCAACTGCATTGTAAAAACGGAACCAGGGGCTTCATCTGGCAGATTCTTTGAAGCATCAACTTTCCTTGGCAGTTCTGATGGGAGGCAGGAGAAAAGAGGGGAGGATACCAGGTGGCCAGGCAGCTGGAGTGGACTCTGAGGGTCAGGGTGGGGTCTGGGTGGGGCCGTGTGAGCAGGATGAAAAATGGGAGGAAACTGCGACTCAGACAGAGACCTGCGTGTGTCAGGAGGACAGCCAATGAATGGGACCCGGCTCTGCTTCTCCGAGGGCTACATGTGTGAGACCTCAGGAGCTGAGTTTGGGGGAAGGGGCTCCCTCTTCTGTTTGGATGGGAAGCTGGGGTGGGGCAAGGGCAGGCACTGGCCTCCTGGTGTTGCCATGTAGGTGCGAGGGAGGGGAATGGGAGACCTAAGAGGAGGCCTCCTGTTGTCGCAGACCCAGCAAAGCCTGAGGTGCACAGAGACAGGCACTTTCTCCCTCCTCTCTGACTGCTCTGGCTCCGGCCAAGGAATATTGGTGGGAATGCTGGGCTGTCTAGAGACCTGGCCAATTCTGCAGGGTGGAGAGACAGGAAGCAGGGAAACCTCAGCAAAAAGGAACTCTCCTGGTCCTCCAGGAAGACTAGCCACTGTGGGTTCTGTGAGCACTGGAATGACCAGGAGCCCTGCAAAGGGGGGGGATCCTGTAGTGAGGGAGTCCTGCAGTGGGGTGATCTTGCAGTGAGGGGGTCCTGCAGTGGGAGATCCTATAATGAGGGGATCCTGCTGTGGGGGATCCTATAGTTATGGGATCCTGCAGGAGGAATCCTATAATGAGGGGGTCCTGCAGCAAGAAGATCTTGCACTGGGGTGGGTCCTACAGTGAGGGAATCCTGCAGTTGGGTGGGTCCTACAGTGAGGAGATCCTGCAGTGGGTGGGTCCTATAGTGAAGGGATCCTGCAATGGGGTGGGTCCAATAGTGAGGGAATCCTGCAGTGGTGTGGGTCCTATAGTGAGGGGATCCTGCAGTGGGGTGGATCCTATAGTGAGGAGATCCTACAGTGAGGAGATCCTGCAGTGTGGTTGGTCCTATACTGAGGGGATCCTGCAGTTGGGTCCTATGTGATGGGATCCTGCAGTGGAGTGGATCCTATAGTGAGGGGATCTGCAGTGGGGTGGATCCTATAGTGAGGGGAAACCTGCAGTGAAGTGGGTCCTACAGTGAAGGGATCCTGAAGTGGGGTGGGTCCTATAGTGAGGGGGATCCTGCAGTGGTGTGGGTCCTATAGTGAGGGGACCCTGCTTTGGGAGGGTCATATAGTGAGGGGGCCCTTCAGTGGGGTGAATCCTATAGTGAGGGGGATCCTTCAGTGGCCTGGGTCCCACAGTGAGGGGATCCTGCAGTGGGATGGATCCTATAGTGAAGGGATCCTGCAGTGGGGTGGGTCCTATAGTGAGGGGATACTGCAGTGGAGTGGGTCCTACAGTGAGTGGATCCTTCAATGCCTGAGGGGGATCCTGCAGTGGTGTGGGTCCTATAGTGAGAGGATCCTGCTTTGGGAGGGTCATATAGTGAGTGGATCCTTCAATGGGGTGAATTCTATAGTGAGGGGGATCCTGCAGTAGGATGGATCCTATAGTGAGGGGATCCTGCAGTGGGGTGGGTCCTATAATGAGGGGATCCTGCAGTGGGGTGGGTCCTATAGTGAGGGATCCTACAGTGGGGTGGGTTCTGTAGTGAGGGGATCATGCATTGGTGTGGGTCCTATAGTGAGGGGACCCTGCAATGGGAGGGTCATACAGTGAGGGGGTCCTTCAGTGGGGTGAATCCTATAGTGAGGGGGATCCTGCAGTGGCCTGGATCCCACAGTGAGGGGATCCTGCAGTGGCCTGGGTCCCACAGTGAGGGGATCCTGCAGTGGAGTGGGTCCTATAGTGAGGGAATCCTGCAGTGGGATGGGTCCTATAGTGAGGGGAACCTGCTGTGGGATGGGTCCTATAGTGAGAGGATCCTGCAGTGGGGTGGGTCTTATATGAGGGGATCCTGCAGTGGTGTGGGTCCTATAGTGAGGGGATCCTGCAGTGGAGTGGATCCTATAGTGAGGGGAATCTGCAGTGGGGTGGGTCCTATAGTGAGTGGGTCCTTCAGTTGGGTGGGTCCTATAGTGAGTGGATCGTGCAGTAGGATCCTATAGTGAGGGGATCTTGCAGTGGGGTGGATACTACAGTGAGGGGATCCTGCATTGGGGTGGGTCCTATAGTGAGGAGATCCTGCATTGGGGTGGGTCCCCAGACCCTCTGCTCCCTTAGCATGCAGTCGTCTTCTTTTTTTTTTTAATATTTATTTTTTAGTTCTAGGTGGACACAATATATTTTATTTTACATTTGTGTTGTGTTGAGGATTGAACCCAGTCCTTGGAGCACGTAGTCTTCTAACAGGGCTGGGATTTATCTCCGCGAGCTCCCTGGGTGTGCCTGTTCTCCACAGCATGTTGCTTAATATTAAACAGCTGATTTAAGACGCTCCCGTCGGGTCCTGCTGTATAGTTGTTCTATAAATTTCCTGAGGACCGCAGCTCTCTGCACATTAGCAGGGCCGGCTAGGGACAGTGCAGCTGTGTCCCTGACCTGATCCTCCCTGACCTTCCAGGTTGTCCCTGCTCTGCACACTGGGTCTGAGAATGGCTGCCCTGCTGCCCTGGCTGTGGGGACTGTCACGGCTACTTTATACACAAATCCGGCCGTGACCCTGGGGCTGAAATCAGTGCTGGGGAGAGGCTGACCTTCACTCAGATCAAAGGCCTGTCATACTTGAGCTGAGCACTGGGGGCCCTCTTGGCTCTGTCCTGAGGGGCAGTGGGCAGTCTGGCCTGGTGACCCTGGTGGTGGCTGCAGCCGGGGACAGGGCTGCATCTCCCCAGCCCCCATCTGCTGTGGCGGCCCCAGAGGAACTGTGGGAATGGGACCCAATTTGTCCCCATCCTTGGTGGCCTGACGGCTCTCTCTTTTCCCTCTAGAGGGTGCCAGTCCTGATTTGCCTCTTGCTGTTGGTTTTGGGGAAACTTGTGGAAACCACGTCCCTCCAACATCAGGCAAGGCAGCAGCAGGACGTGGGATGCATGGGATTGTGGGGCTCTGGACAAACACTGCCCACTCCCTTCCTGCCCACCTCCTGGCCTTGCCAGCTCTGCGACTCCAGAGACCAGCTGCTGAGACAGTGCACCCCATGCCTGAGGGGCAGTGGCCTGGCGGGCCCGGCCGATGTTCTGTGGCTCTGCATTGTGGGGCTGGACTGGGCACAGGGCCAGGAAGGCAGCATGCACTCTTCATGCCTGGCAGGGGCGGTGGACACCTGGCTCTGCTGGCTCCCAGGGAGAGCCTTCCAGGAGAGCAGGTGGCTGAGCCCCCAATCAATTCCACGTGGTTCTGCTGGGTCCCTCCAGCTTGCAGGGTGTCTGCTGCCCAATCCTACAGGCCTCGCTCAATGTCACCCCAGCCACCACAGCGCCAGGTCCCTGCCCTGGCTCCTCTTCCTGTGCAGGGCTCTGCTGCATGCCCTCTGCCCTGTCGGATGTGCCACAGAAGCCAGGGGCTCTGGGGGTTATGGGCCACCTCCCCAGGCCCCTCAGAAGCTGGGCTCTGGGGGTCATGGGCCACTTCCCCAGGCCCCACAGAAGCTGGGCTCTGGGGGTCGTGGACCACCTAGACCCCTCAGAAGCTAGGCCTTGGGGGTCGTGGGCCACCTCCCCAGGCCCCACAGAAGCTGGGCTCTGGGGGTCGTGGGCCACCTCCCCAGGCCTCTCAGAAGCGGGCACTCTGCCTGGCACCACATCCCAGGGCGGGCCTGCGGTTTGCCTGGTGGGGCTTGTTTGTGCCTGTGGGGCTGGTAGCCCTGGGAAGCGCCCTGGGATTGGCAGTTTGGGTGGGGGCAGTGGGCTCGGTCCCCTGGGCACCAGGCAACTCCTGGACAGCCACCTGCAGAGGCAGCTGAAAGGCCACCAGAGTAAGTGGGGATGGTGGCAACCGATGCAGGCTCTCAGCCAGCCTCCCTCCCCTTGGGTTCAGGTGCCCTCTGGGCCTGACTGGACCTCGTTCTGGACCCTGCCCTGCCCAGCACCGCACCACGGCCCCACTGCGTCCCCACATGCTCCTCTGCCATCAAAGCCTCACGAGTTTCCTGTTTTCACGGTCCATGTCCCCTCCCTTGCCACGTGTCCCTGGGGCCTGCCACAGTGCCCAGTACAGTTCATGAATGAAGGAGCCTCTGAGAGGGGCTCCCTGCAGAGCGCGAGGTGCCGAGTGTGAGGTCCAAGCTCAGGGCGGGAGGCTGGGAGGAGCTTGCGTCCTTCCTGAGTCCCTTGGCCTCTGTGTGCTGGGCGTGTGGGTGTCAGGTCCAGAGAGGACAGCAGAGGGAAAGCCCCGGCCACGCTCCCGTGATGGGCTCACATGGAGGCCGCAGTGTTCCCCCCAGGGCGGTGACGTGAGGCCAAGGCTGAGGACAGACTGGCCAAGACCCAGGCTCCGGCCGGGAAACAGCACGTGCTGAGGCCCCCAGCCCTTGGGCCTGCTGGACCCTCCAGGCTGTGCCTTGCCCCCCCACACACACACTGGCCGCTGCTCCCGGCCTGTTCTAAGAGGGCACCCGTGCAGCCTTTCAGATCCATTTAGCCTAATTAGAGTGATTCCGTGGTCTCAGGGCCAATTTACATCCCTGTGGCTGCAGGAAGGCCAGCTGAGTCCCCTAATGAGGAAAGTCCTTGAGCCAATTAGGGGGAGTGGCTCTGCCCTGTCCATTAGGTTTAATAAAGGTCAAGACAAAATCCAGTGCTGAGCCCAGCCAGGGTGGTGGTCCACTGAGCAGAGTTTGACTCGCCTGCTTTTCTGCTGTGAAGGTTGGGGTCTGCTTGGGGTGATGGATGAACTGTCCCCCACCCTAAGGGCCACTGCTGGCCCCAAGATGCCCCTGGGGGCGGAGGGCTTTATTAGCCTTGGGGCAGTTTTTCCCACTCTCCCAAGAGGGGAAGTATGTGAGGTCCTGGCAGCGAGGCCAGCCTCCCCGAGGTACAGTGGTGTCCTCCACTGGGGGGCTCCAGGGGGCCCCAGAAGGGGGTTTCTCTCTGCCTGGGTTCAGGCTGAAGGGAGAGGATGGGGGTGCTGGGCCTGTGTCTGCTCTGAGAGCCACTTCAAGAGGCCCAGGGTTGGTGCCTGAGGTAATGCAGGTCCTGATGGGGGAGGATGCAGCCCTGCCAGCCAGCTCTGCTCAGAAGTCCACTGCAGACCCTGGACCTTCAAAGACCCCAGACCTGCATCTGGAGCCTGCCTCCACTGGTCAGCCTGCAGTCCACGCCCTCCCTGCCTTGGTTTTCCCACCTGTCACGCATGGGACTGATCTGCAGGCATCCAAGGAGCAGAGGAAGCAAGGGTGTGGACGATTCCAACCTGGGGCAGTGCTGACCTGGGTGCCAGTGCCTGCATCTGCACAGCTGGTGGCTCTTTCTAAGAGGCTCACAGGGTCATTCTGGCTGCTTGGGGTGGGCAGGCAGAGGTGCTATGGGGGTCCCCTGCACAGGGCACAGAATGGAGTGGGAGAGGCCACCAGAAAAGGGGACAGTAATGTTGGGGTGAGTGGAATACAAAAAGGCAATCGGAGACTATGCAGAGAAGTCAGATTGGGTGGGACGCCTGAGGGGTGCAGCCTCACCCAGGCCTGTGTGGGTGGACCACTGCCCGTGGCTGTCCCTTGGGCACCTTCCCCTGAAACCAGTTATGGCCAAGCCCCTGGGGACCCGGGGCCCAGTGCAGGCGCCTCCGTGGTGTGCCCTGTGGTGACAGGGGACTGGGGATGGGGTCCCCGCCCAGGTGTGGCAGTGTGGCGGCAGCATGGAGGTGCTGCCCTGCTCCCGCGTGGCCCACATCGAGCGCACCAAGAAGCCCTACAACAACGACATCGACTACTACGCCAAGCGCAATGCGCTGCGGGCCGCCGAGGTGTGGATGGATGAGTTCAAGTCCCACGTGTACATGGCCTGGAACATCCCCATGACCGTGAGCCCGGGCGGGGGGTAGCGGGCCTCGTGGGACTCCTCAGGGCCCTGTCCTCACCAGAGCAGGGCCAGTGGGGGTCGTGGGCATCCTGCGGCCACCCTAGGTAGGGAGGGGACTTTGGCAAAGGGCCTTGTCCTCACTGGCCCAGGTAGATAGTCTAGGTAGAGAGTGGTCCCAGGGCCAGGGGTCAGGAGGGCAGGAGGGGTCCTCTGCCTCAGCCTCCCCAGTGCTTCAATGACAGCCACCCTGGCCAGGCGGCCCCTCTCAAAAACACTGAGTAGATGCTGTCCACCAGAGCCCTGCCTGCCCGTCCACACCACCTGGCCCAGCCCTCTGCCTGCCAGGCAGCATCCGCCCCCCCACAGCCCCCAGGGAACCCTCCCAGAGCGCTGTTCTGCTGTCACCCCACCATGGTGTTACTGGGAGCTGGTGGCCATGTGGGGTCACAGGCCTGCCGAAGCCACCCGATCCGGTACTGCCCGGCCAGCACTGCCCACAGCCGTTTCCAGCCCCACAGACCAGGAAGACATCAGAACGGCCCTCAATACTAGAGACAAGGAGGGCTCCTGCCAACCATGAGGCCTATGGTCTGTCGCAAACTGATGCAGAAAGTCCAGTGTGACCATGTCCCTCCAGGTTGGGAAGGGCAGGACGTAGGCAGAGCAGGGGGCTGGCCTCCTGGGCCCCAGCCCCTCCACAGGAGGCGGCTCAGTCCTACAAGGGTGGGATGTGTCTTGGGTTCACCCTTGGCTTACAAGGGTGGGTGGACTGTGGCCCCAGGAGGGCAGGGACTGTCCCAAGACCGCCCACAAAATGACAGACTCGGCTCCAGCATCCTGGCTGAGTCCACCCTTGCCCTGACCTGCTGGCCCAGATGGGGCCCTGGGGGCAGAGCTCCCCCAAGCCCACCCCACCTTCCTGGGGGCCACTCCCTGCACAGAGCATGGGCCCCATGGCACCTCAGGTCCTTGGCAACAGGAGGATGCCCAAGCTGGACAGGGCAACCGGCCCCAGCTCTACAGCACAGGGCAGCTTGGAACCAGCCAGGGACAGCTGTGTTGACCAGGGTTCAGACACCTGGATGTGGTGACCTCCCTGTGGCTGGCCTGTGTCCAGCCCTCCAGAGGTTAGGCTCACACTGCATGGCCAAAGCCCTGCCTTCCATCTCAGGACATCTCAGCCATCTAGGCAACCCAAGGCCAGGCCACCAGGATGGGGACCAAACAGAAGCAGGCTCGAGAGCCCTCCCAGGAGCTTGCAGGGCTGGACCTTGGATCAGGGTGCAGACAACCAGGCTGACCTTCTGTGGGTTATGGGAGGGCAGGAGGCCAGTTTGAGATGAGACTGCAGCAGGACTGCCCTGGGGGGTCTCAGGAGGCCTGGCACTCACATGTCCCCACCTGCTCCTGCCTCGCAGAACCCAGGGGTGGACTTCGGGGACGTGTCCGAGAGGCTGGCCCTGCGCCAGAGGCTAAAATGCCGCAGCTTCAAGTGGTACCTGGAGAATGTGTATCCTGAGATGAGGACCTACAACAACACCCTCACATACGGAGAGGTACCGCCTCCCCCGCAGGGCCCGCCTGACCCCACCGCCACGCCCTGTCCCCCCACACCTGACACGGTACCCCAGCACACTGCCCACACCCATGGCCCCACCTGCACACCTGTATACTGGGGCATCCAGACACTAAGGGACACAGGGACCGTCACATACACTTGGCCCACATGAAAACACATACTGATCCTTGCCTGTAGAAATACACACACGTGAAGAAACGTGTACACAGGTACACACAGAGATGTATGGCACACATATTCACATAGGTAGGGACACCTGCATTCACATGCATGTGCACAGGGCACACACATGTACATGCACACATGTATTCAGATGCCTGTGTGTGTACATAACGGTGTGTGTCAAATGCATGTGCATCTGTGTACATGAACATGTGTGCATGAGTGCATTCACATTTGTGAGCGTGCACTCACACACATGTGTGTGCTGCATGCCTACACTCTCCCACAGACACATGCTGTGTACATGCATGTGCATAAACCCTGCTGGTGCACGCTGAGCATGCACACACGAGTACAGTGCACACATGGAGGTGTACGTGTGCACACACAGAGCTTCCCAGGCACCACGCACACCTCAGCTGTGTGTGAACCTGTCAGGGCGCCTCCATGTGCACCAGGCACCTGTGCCATGTCAGGATTGTCACCTGAACGCGTGCACCACACAGCACAGCCCTGTTGGTCCACACACACAGTACCATGGCCCCAGACTCACACGGAGAGCAGCACCTGAGCGGCACCAAGACCCTGCCCCACCATTGCTGGTGCACAGACCCTCGTGGCTCTCCAAAGTCAGGGGGCGCCCTGTGGTCCTGCCGCTCCCCGGTCTGTGCTATGGTGGGCGGCCTCCTACCCTGCACTGGGCAGCAGAGCTTCCCCCCAGCTCCTCAGCTTCCCCAGAGCCCAGCTCTTCCTTGCAGAAAGAATGTGCACATCCTGGCCCTGGGCTAGCCCCCTGGCTGGGGGTCCTAGCTGTCTACCCATCCCAGAGCTCCCGTCCCAGAGCTCCCGGCCCAACCCACATCTGACCCAGTCCATCGGGCCCAGAGCCTCCCTGGGGGGCACTGGGTATTGAAGGGGTGGCGGGAGGCAGCGCTTCTCCCGGCCTCTCCTGTGCTCTGTCCTGCCCATTTCCTCCCACTGTCAAGTCCCCTCACCACCCACCCCTGTGGCTGCTTCTTCTGCTGGTAAAACCTGCACCACTCTGGGGAGCAGTGGCCCTTAACTCCAGGTGTCTGAGGGTGCTCAGGGTCCAGGCCATGGGCAGTTCTGCTGGGTGGGGGCGGAGCCCATCCTGGCTGGGCATGCTCTGCGGGCTGGAGGCTGGCTGGCTGCTGCTGCCCGCCCAACTTGCAGGCAGAGCAGGTCGCACGGCTCATGGGCTCTAAGCCCACATGGCTCACTTCTGCTGCATTCCGTTGGCTGAGCCTCTGCCTCCTGGGGAAGAACTATGGTCACACAGCACAGGGACATGGGAAGCCAGCGGCACAGCCCAGGTCTCCATCCAGCATGTAGGACTGTGTCAGGAACAGTCAACGTGCCCCTGACAGCTGGCCAGCCTGTGGCCCCTCTGCTCCCTTCCCCTTTACCTCACCTGGCCCCAGGCCAGCCCTGGGTCCTGGTGGGTCTCATGCCCGGAGAGGATGGCGTCAGGCTCACGCCTGTTCTGGGACAGCCAGCTGCAGAGAAGCCCCACCTGAGGATGGTGGGTGGGGGGGCTTCCTGCAGCCTTACCTTGGCCTGGAGATCCTCCTTGGTGACCCTGGGTTCCTCCTGTGGCTTTTGGTGGCAGGTGAGAAACAGCAAGGCCAGTGGCTACTGCCTGGACCAGGGTGCGGAGGACGATGACCGGGCCATCCTCTACCCCTGCCATGGCATGTCCTCCCAGGTAGGCCCAGCGAGCCCTTTGCAGGCAGGGGCAGGTGCTGAGCACACAGTGGCTGCTGGGGCCAGCTCAGGGGCTGGAGCAGCTTGGGGACCCCGAGAGCCCCGCCCCCCCAAGGCAACATATGGGTAAACTAAGGACAAGGCTTGGGTCAGGCAGGCCTTGGGGACTCCTCTATGCTTCAGGGTCCCCATCAACACCACAGGACACTGAGGGTGCTACTTCTGCCTGAGCACCTGCCCCGGCCTTGCAGCCCCAGGTCCATTTGCACCTGGCCAGACCCCAGCCAGGGCTCATCATGGCCCCAGGTGACCCTGACCCAAGAGAGAGCCTGAGGGTCCCATCACAGGTGACCCTCTGCATGTGACGATGTGCCTGGGTGTCTCAGTGCTGAAGTTGGATCCCACTCCACGGTCGGCTTTCCGGGCGTGACCCTCAGCCCTTCCAGAGCCCTGCGCACAGAGCTCCACCCAGGGCAGGTCCAGGGACCCTGCCACCCTGCCCTCACCCCAGCACTGAGCTGGTGCTAGTTGACGGGGGCGCATGGGTGTGACCAGCTCTGTGCGCTGCCCTCCTTTGTCCTCCCTGGAGCTCTGGACAGGAGGCCCAGCCACTTCAGCTTCCAGCTTTGATTAACGGCAAAGCAGACCTACGTGGAGGCCCAGAGGAGGCCGCTGAGCAAGTCCAGTTGGGGGCCTCCAACACGTGTGGAAGACCCTCTGGCCAGTGAGGACCTCAGGAGGCGGCCCCTGGGCCTGGCCAGGTCCCAGCAGCAGACCCTCCTGCCAGGAGCAAAGCCCTGCTGGAGGGCAGGGCAGGGCAGAATCCGGGGTCAGCAGAGGTGTGGGCCCCCCGTGATGCCCCAGTGCCCATGCTGAGCCCTCTGCCACCAGAGGACAGTGGGGCCATGGGCATAAGTCACCTCCCACTCCTAGAGGGCGGGCAGACGGGGACCAGGTGGATGGGGAGGCTGGGCCCGAGGTAAGCCTCACTGGAGAGTTGGAGAACTCTCAATTCAAGCAGGACATGGCCCCCACGTTCTCCTCTGCAAAATGATCACAGTCTGTTGGTCACTCACAACCCAAAGTTCTCTGAGGCTGCAGGACTCCAGGGAAGAGCTAAGTCAAGTCCCCAGACCCCGTCACCAGGCTGTCTCAGTCTCCTGGGGCCACTGTGACCAAGGACCAGAAGCTGCACTGGCTCAGGGCCGCAGGACCCCCACCCCTGCCATTCTGGAGGCCACACTCTGAAGTCAGAACCCCTGGTCCTGGGCCTGCCTCCCTTGCCCAGCCCTGCACAAGTGGCTCTCCTGTTCCCAAGGCTGAGCCTGGAAGGTCACTCCCAGAGGGCTCTCACTGGCTGGCAGCTGTGCTGGCCAGGGCTGGCTGGCCAGAGCAGGACTCATGGCCACTGGTGACATCCCTCAGAAGTTGGAAGGCTCCACTCCATGATGTTCACCATTCCCCGATGTCCAGAAGGAGAGGACAGAGCCACTGCTGGGGGTCAAGGTCACATGCCACATGGACATGCCAGGCAGGAGCAGCTGGTACAGGACGTGCCTGGGCAGTGTACCTGTGCACTCAGGAGAAGACAGCAGGAACCCAGAGATGCAGCCCACACACACGCCTGCTGTGCCCCCCTCTGATGCCACGTCCCATGCTAGCCCTGTGCACAAGGCCGTCCTAACAGCCTGCTTGCTGTGGAGGACACTGAGGCTCGGCCAAGGGGCTTGCTGAGGGCACACAGCTGGCTTCTGTGTGGAATGTGTAGCTGTCACTCTGCCCTCTTGCAGAAAGCCTCCCTGGGGGGAGTGTTACACAAACACCCCTAACCACAGCCCCAGGGTGTGGGCACACGGAGTCGCCTTCACCTGAAACATCTGCCATGTCCTTCGGGAGGAGTGGAGCATGCTGGGGCCATGGGAGGCCCTCTGTCTCCCAAATCCACGCCTGGGCCCTGGTGTCCAGCCTCACAGAGGCCAGGACTCTGATCAGAGTTCCCGGGAAGCAGACCCAAGATGGGTCCTCATTGCAGGACCATGGGGAAGGCATGGGGTCCATCCACCAGGCAGCCTCAGCCCAGCTGGGGCTCCTCCCCCCTCCTCCCACTGGCCCCCACAGAAGCAGGGTGGGTGGGGCCGAAAGGCAGGGAGGTGGGCATTGGGCACAGGACCTACATCCTCTCAGCCACCTGCCCAGGCCTTCTGGGGTGTCCTGTGGCTACCATCCAGGGGTGCTGGGTTTGAAGTCTCCGTTCAGCAAAGGAGTGAAGAGCAGGACGCAGGGACAGCAGGCAAGCAGCAGGCTCAGGGCAAAGTAACAGACACAGAGACAGACTTCTCTGAGGAGCAGGGGACTGGAGCCGGAGTCCCGAGGGGAGTCCTGGCCTGTTCTTTTTGTGGTCTCTGGAATTTCCTCCTCTCCTCATCTCCCCCTGTCCCCGTGCTCCTCACTATTATTGGTTGGTCTCCTGGTCCACGCATCTGTCTTAGTTTTTCCATTGGGTCCCCCGTTTACAGAAGTGTCTGTGTGACAGGTCCCCACTTGTGTCCACGGGCACTTTTGCCAACCAGGAAGCTGAGCACACCAGAGCCCCTCCCCGTGCTCCTGTGTTCTCTCTGCCCAACTCTGGTCTGGCCCCTGCCCTGGCTGCCTATGCCCCCTGCATCTCCCTCAGTGAACCCCAATACCTCCATGACCCCCGGAGCCTGACAGTGCTGCCCACTGGATTGGCTCAGGAGGCTGGGGTGTCCTCCATTCCCTCCTCCAGCCCAGCTGGATTCCTTCTGAGCACACTGGCCACCAGCATGGATCCCAGGAGTTCCTCCCCTCGCCCAGGCCTGAGCCCGCCACAGGCAGCCTGGACTCCCCAGGCCTGGCCGTGTCCACTCAACCCTCCCCAGTGTCCATCCGTGCTGTCTTCCAAAATCTGATGCCCAGCTGGCATCCGAGCCTGGTGATGTCCCCTCCTCCCCTAGAGCCTTCTGCACAGCCTGTAGAGGTGGGCCCTTGTGGTCACTTCACATCTACCACAGTGTCTCCTGGGAGGGGGACGCCCTAGAACAGACACCAAGGGCCTAGTGTACAGCAGGCCTGGGTGCTGGGTCCAGGCCTCGGGGGTCCTGGGTGCTGCCCACAGCTCTGTCCATCTCCCAAGCTGAGGCCTGGAGGCTGGGTCCAGGCCTCGGGGGTCCTGGGTGCTGGGCCCACAGCTCTATCCATCCACCCAGCTGAGGCCTGGGGGCTGGGTCCAGTCCTCGGGGGTCCTGGGTGCTGGGTCCAGGCCTCGGGGGTCCTGGGTGCTGCCCACAGCTCTGTCCATCCTCACAGCTGGTGCGGTACAGTGCTGACGGCCTCCTGCAGCTGGGCCCCCTGGGCTCCACGGCCTTCCTGCCCGACTCCAAGTGCCTGGTGGACGATGGCCGGGGACGCACGCCCACCCTGAAGAAGTGTGAAGATGTAGCCAGGCCGGCACAGCGGCTGTGGGACTTCACGCAGGTCAGTGGCTCATGTACCTCCAGGGCCGCCTGCAGATGAGACCAGGGCAGCGTGGCAGGGACCCTGGATCAGCTGCTCTCCAGGAGCCCCAAAGCACGGGGGTGGGGGGTGACTGGCCCAGGGTCACACAGCCAGAGAGGGGTCATTTTACAGCGCTACCACTTTCAGCCCTGACTGCCCGGGTTCCCAGGCCCAAGAAATGGACAGGAGGATTTGGGCAGAGGGATTTGGAGTGCCTCACCTTGGCTGGTGGTCTCAAGAGGCAAGACTGCAATTCCACAGAGCTCTGCAGAACCAGCACTTGACCCAGCTGCGCTGGTGATGCCCGAGTCTGACCCTCCCAAGCCCCCAGGAAGGAGTGGCCCCTGTCCATCCTTCCTTCCCTCAGATCCCGCACCTGAGGGTCTCTGAGCCCAGGGCCTGCTCCCGCCCCTCACCACACCGTGCCACCCTCTGAGCCTGACACTCTTGGGCCCAGGACCAGGGCAGCTGGATATGTCCTCCAAGCCCTGCTGACCCCGCTTGCCTCCTGTGGAGACCTGCAGGTCCAGTACCTCTGTTCCTGCTGGGCACAAACCCCATGACAGTGTGAGGGGCTCTGCTGTCCCCCAGGGGCCTGGGGACCACTGGCTGGGAAGGAGCTCTCACTGCTGCCTGAGAGCTGCCTTGAGAGGCCCCGGGGGTGGGGTAGGGGTGGCAGTGAGGCCAGGGTCAGCGGCCCTGCTGCAGCTGCCTCTGGGGCAGCCAGGTGGGGCCAGGGCCATGGGCTCGGGGCCCCCTGCGCTTCCTGGAACCCCTTGGACCCCAGAAAACAGCAGGGCAGGCTGGCAGCGAGGCTGGCTGGGATGCGGGCGGCAGAGAGGACCAAGGGGCCGGGGGCTTCCTGGTGGCCATGTGGGGCAGCATGGACCCAGGGCCACCCCCTGTCCTGGGTGCCCCGTCTGACCCGGCTCCCCACCCCGCAGAGTGGCCCCATCGTGAGCCGGGACACGGGCCGGTGCCTAGAGGTAGAGATGTCCAAAGACGCCAACTTCGGGCTCCGGCTGGTGGTGCAGAGGTGCTCAGGGCAGAAGTGGATGATCAGGAACTGGATCAAGCACGGGCAGCACTGACCTCGCCCCCAGAGCCACTGTCCAGAACATGGGCCCTGGTGGACCTTGGGGAGCCCTGGGCAAGCCCGGGCTGGAGCCAGGACTGCCTCGCGCCACCCACCCCCCGGGCAGGCTGGGCCGTGTGCCCGGGACAGGGCAGGCCTGGCGCCTGCGGCCATAGCCACCATGTCGGGGACAGACCCTCCCAGGACGGGCAGCTCTGCCAAGGGAGGGTGTCCGAGGACTGGGACTCCCGCGCGACTCACGTGCCTTTCTACAGAGATCCTCCTCAGGCTGCCGGGACAGCCGCCCTGCATGTGCCGAAGCCCTAAGAACTCACCCCAGCGACTCGCGCCCTGGGCCGAGGACCGGCACCACCCTCTGCACACACGCTCCCTCCCAGCAGACAGAGCTCGCGCCCCTCGGCCAAGGCCAAAGCCGGAGGGCAGCTCCGCGAGATCCGGGAAGAAGCTACGGTGCCCTGGTCCCAAGGGCGACTGAGGCCAGGCCCAGGAGGCCACTCTGCTGCTCGGGGAGGCTCAGGAGGGGCCGGCAGCAGAGACGAAGCCACCTGCCTCGGGGAGCTGGAGAAGGCCCTGCGGGCAGGGGCTCCGCTTCTGCCATCCCTCGCTGGCCCATGCCCCTGCTGCCCCCTGGATCTGTGCCCTCTGTGGCAGAGGCAGCTGCGGACGCCCACCTCTCACCTGTTTTTATAAATAAAGTCTTACATGGCACTTACATGGCACTCAGCCACTCTGCTGTTGGCATCTTGTCGTGACCCCACGTGGGCTCCAGGTGCTCAGCTGAGACGTGGCCTTGGGGCTCTGGCCTCAGGGAAATGTCCCAGTCCTGGAGGACACACAGCTCTCCCGCCCTCATGTCCTGGAGAGCTGCCTCCACAGCCTGGACCAGGCGAGGGGGTTGGGCAGGTGTGGAGAGGCCAGAATTCGCCTCACAGCCGGCTGGCCACATGGAGGGAGAGGAGAGGGTCAGCTCCGGCCTCTCTGCAGCTGGCAGGATACAGAACAGAGTTCTTCGGCCCAGGTTTCAGAACAGTGTCCCCACAGCCCCAGCCTGCTTCACGTGGGGTCACTGATGCTCAGGACTGTTGCCCTCGCCCCGCACTGCAGCACCCACCAGGCACCTCTGGGGTTTGCTGGCAGCCGGAGGGCGTGTGCGTCCTGGGGCTGGCCTCATGTAGTCATGCTCACCCCTGCTGCTGAAGGCCAGGCCCGCATTCCCTCCCCAGGCAGAGCCTCCAGGCCCCTTTCCTGGCCTCACAGGGAGAGTATGTCTGCCTGGTGGCTTCCAATGTCCCCTCCCGTGGGGCAGCCTGGAGAGTGGCTGGCTTCGCTCTTGGACATCAGCTGGAGAGACTGGACGATCCATCTTCACCCTGTCCCACCCTCCTGGCCACAGTCAGGGACTCACCCCGGGTGGCTAGCAGAGTCACCAGCCACAGGGGACCTCAGGGAACCACAGGCAAACCTTCCGTCCTAGGGGCGGTCCTCCCAGGCCCCCAGTGGGGGGGGCACGGCCTCGAGCAGGAGGGAGGCCCCTATGTGGCAACAGGGGCTGTCCTGTGTCCCCAGGGCTCTTGCCTCCTGTGGCGGGGACTGTGGGTACCCCAAGGCTCCCTGCAGCACATGGCCACCCACTGTGTGTCACCCCAGAGTTCAACCCCAAGAGCCCGATGCTCAGGACGGGGAGGAAGAGGCCCAGGATCCTGCTATTGAAGACGTGCCCGTAGCACTGAGGCCAGTGTCCACTCGGCCCTGACCACCAGGGATGCCCACGCTGGGACCAACTTCGCATGGAGGATGGTGGCCTGCACTGCCAGGAACCCCAGCCAAAGTCCTCCGCCTCAAAACATGTAGAGTGCCCCCAGACAGCAGAGCCAGCCCAGTGTTGGGGGCAGAGCAGACGGGAGAGGAGCGGTCCAGCAGGCCTGCTGGGGAGCTGGCGGGAGGGGAGATCCTCTTACGTGGGCCCCGGGACACCAAGTCCTGACACTGTCCTCAAGGGTGGAGGCAAAAGCCGAGGGAGCATCTGGAATGGACACAGGCCCTCTGGACAGGTTCAGCGTCACGCCCAGGTCCAGGTGACCCCAACCATACCCTGCGCCGCCTTTCCTGCCTTTCCTACTCAGCACTTGTCTTTCCTTTTTAAACGACAATAGTGTTTTAAGTGGCAAAGGTACAAGCAAATAGGGTTTAATAAAACCTAATTCCCAGCCCACTTCTTTCATTAATCCAATTATAAATCGTCTCTGCAGCAAATTCAGAAAAGTCATGTTGTGTGTAAATCGGCTCATTTGCAGCCAGAGACCCGAGCAGGCCCGACGCCAAGACCTGAGCTGCAGCTGGGAGAGGCGGGCGGCAGGCGCCCCCCACTCTGCCCTGAGGGACGTCACCAGCATCAGAATTTCATTTTGCCTAATAAAAATGTTCCTCGTGCCAATGAATCATTGATGGCCAGGGTGCAGGAGCGGATCCGGGGGTGGCCCAGAGGGCCTATGGGGCCAGGAGGGAGCCGCCTGGCTGGGGCTGACCAGAGACCCCTGGAGAAGAGACCCCTCCCCAGAGGAGCAGCACGTCTTGCCGTGGCCGAGTATGGACACCAGCGTTGGCCGGGCAGCCTGGTCCTGCAGGCTCCGGCAGGAAGCCGACCTGTGCCCACGGCTCCTCCTCACTCCCAGAGAAGAGTGGGTGTGGGGCCTGCCCGTCCATCCCTGGGTGGCTTCCTGGGCTTTTAGTCTGCTTCCTGGACTTGCCCATATCCTAATTTTTCTGCAAAGACATTTGCCTGTGGTGAGCAATGGTTGGCTCCTTTCCTTCCTGAGCATTTACTAGGCACCTGCTGTCCCAGGTTCTGGGAGCAGTGGGGACAGGGACGAGGGATGCACTGAAGTCTCCCTTTCTCGGCATAAGTGCTGAGGAGAGGACAAGCACCACCAGGTGATGGTGGGGACTTTCGCAGGCATCAGGGCACCTCGTGGGCGAGGAGACTCAGCAAAGGCCAGGAGGCAGCAGGCCCCCCATGGGGAGGCTCAGCACAGCCAGCAGATGTGGGCCATGGGACGGGCATAGGGAGGGAGAGGAGATGAAGGGCTGGCATGGAGGCAGGAGGCAGCCTGCCAAGGAGTAGCCCTGCGGGTGCTGGGGGACCTCCACCCTGCTCAGAGAGGGTCTAGGGCAGAGCAGGGCCTTACCTGCCTCTCGGAAGGGTCCCCTAGCTACTGGGCTGAGCCAACTTCAGGGAGGGAAGGGAGGAAGGGGAGACCCCCAGGAAGTGGCCGTGGGACCTGGGGTGCTCGCACAGGACAGCAGGCTGAGCACGGTCACAGTCCTGCGCAGGACCTGCCAGGGAGGAGAGGGATGGTGTCCCACCAGCCAGGTGGGGTCTGGTTGGTGCCAGAGGCATCATGGAGAGGGACTGTGAGCCGGTGAGCAGGAGGTTGGGCACAGGTTGGGGCTGGAGTCCCTGGCGTCTCAAGACGTCGGAGGAGGTGAAATTGCTGAGGACCACATGGACCTGAGGAAAGTGGCCCACAGAGCCTCCAGTCAGCAGGTGAAGGCCCCTGGGGGAGGCCTCGATCCCAGCCATGCGAACCACGGCCCCAAGGTTCCTAGGCAGAGCTGGTGGCAAGAGTGGGGCTTGGTGGTCAGCGGATAGCACTAGGTGTGCACCCACTGTGTGCCCACCTGGGGAGGCTGGCTGGTCCACACTACTGTAGTGAGATGAAGGCCTTGTGTCCAGAGGGCCAGCGGTCATCTCCACAACAGCCTCCTGAGGCCACAGCCCCCCATCACCTATCAGCCAGGCCAGGATCAGGGCACCAGGACGTGGCCCAACACTGCCTCAACCCCACATGGCTGCTGCTTCCCACAGGCTCCTGCTGTTCCCCAAGGAGCCAGAGAGTCCCCCACAGAAGGGAAGGGTCTTAACAGAGATGTCCCCCATGTTCCCATGGTGCCTGGGGAGCCTTCCACAGCCAGGCCCAGCCCCACCCCTGGGCTTGCTGACCGCAGCAAGGCAGGCAGATCCTCCCACATGTCCCAGGGTGGAGCAGCTGGCAGCTGGTAGGGGACTGGAGCAGGGACACAGCCTGCCACAGGCTCAGAGTCTCGCCCGGCAGGCACGGGCAGTCCCCAGCTGCAAGGACACAATGAAGACAAGAGCCCAGACAAGGCTGCCTCAGCCTCCCGAAGAGCTTCAACCTCAGAAACCCCTGGGGGCTCAGTGGGCCCACGGAGGAGCAGAGGCCAGGTCTCAAGGACCCACGCAACTGGGGACATCAGGAGGTGATGATCAGCAAGGCTCGTGGGCCCTGGGAGCAACCCTGCATCTAGCAGGCTCCGTGGGAGGGCCCGACACTGGCCTCTGCAGCAGGCAGGGATTTAGTAGGACCTTGGAGACCCTCAGAGGAGCTGGGGATGAAGGCCTCCATGCAGGACGCAGTTTGACTTGCCCACAGCCACGACACCATGGTCACAGCGTCAGGACCCCGGGAACTCCCAGGGAGCGTTCTGTCTGCAGGCTGGCCTCGCGGCTCTGAGGCACCACAGCCGCTGGTTTTATTTTTGTGGCTCTGGGGACTGAACCCAGGGGCACTCATCCACTGAGCCACATTCCAGCCCTGTTTGTTATTTTTTAAGACAGGGTTTCACTAAGTTGCTGAGACTGGCCTTGTTTGTGATCCTCCTGCCTCAGCCTCCCAAAGAGCTGGGATCACAGGTGAGGCCATGTCTGGCCACAGTTGCTTCTTACCACCCTGAGAACGTGACACCAGGGTCACTCCTTCTTGCAGGCTGCAGGCCCCAACCAGACAGGAGAGCACAGAGAGTCAGCGGTGCTGGTCATACCTGGCACCCAGCCCACAGGCTCCTCGGAAGGCCCTGGGAGACCCCACTCCTCCTGACTCCCAGGCAGGCCTCAGTTGTGGCTTCTTGGCTCCAGCACGGCCCATGTCTCCTCTGTGCCTTGTGCCCTCTCTGCTTCCTGTGAGGACACTGTGCACCAGATCAGGGCCCACAGTGCTACAGCAGTTGGAGCTCATCTTGACATGGCAGCTGCAAAGGACATCTGAGGACCTCGGCAGGGCCCCATCAAGGTGATGTGAATTGGAATAGCACAGACACCCTCCTGGTGCGGATAGGCCCAGAGGCTTCCCTTGGTCCTCAAAGGAGCAGAACTGCTCCCAGGCCTGCGGGCATGTGAAAGGGAGGGGCGACCCAGGTCACAGGACTTCCACCCCCAAAGTCCTTCAATGCCCCTCAACTTGGGAACAGCCAACACCCATGTGGAAAGACACCAGCATGGTGGTCTCCGGGGAGGCACAGCCTGAAACCAAGACTAACCTCGCCAAGGCTGGTGAGGCTGTGGCCAGTGGGACTTCCAGCAGCCGTGGGGGCCGAGAAGGGCCTACAGCAAGGGACAGGTGTCATGGGCTCACTACCCTGGGCCCCGCGGTCCCACGCCTTGGCTCACGGAGGGAAACCAAAGCAACGGCCCCAGACAGGTGAGGACTCTGGCCACTGTTCTGCTCCTGCGGGCTGCTCTGACTCTGGCCGAGTCCCATCCCACAGCTGCTGCCCTGGGCCACCTCCTCACAAGCCAGCAATCCCCGGGCTCCTAGCCTCCCACCCTCCATTGGGTCCCTCCGTCTTCCAACCAGAATCAGGCTTCTCCCTGCCACCTGCAGTGTGCCCAGGCCCGTCAGCCCTCCCAGGTCCTCATGCCCCATGGAGGGACCGTCACACCAGGTGTTAGCACAGAAAGACCAGGCCGGACACGAGCCTCACGAGTCAGCTCTGCTCTCTGCTCAGGAACAGGGTGCAGGGTCGGGACGATGCCGTTGACCCACCTCCTGGTGCAAGAGGAGCTGCTGAACAAAGCAGGGCCCAGCCTTGTGCGGGTGGTGCTGAGAGGTGGCTCAGGGCGCATGTTGGCCTGCACACTCAGCACCTGGGGGTCTGTGATTCCACGGGTGGACGGGTCAGCGGGAGCACCCAGGAATTTGGACTTGGGGTTGGGGGTCTGTGGTCTGCCTTTGAGGAGAGATGAAAGCTGTCGGTGTCGGGCTCTCTCTTCAACCCCTTCTCCCAGGCCTCACTATCTTGGGGAATACCAGGGGCCTGTCGCCATCAAGGTGGGCACCCTCGAGGGGCCCCACTGGCCTCCCCCTCCCAGCGCTTCCTTGGGGGACAGCCAAGGCTGCCTCAGGCCTGTGCTCTAACTGTGGCTACTCTCCACCACCTCCAGTGGCCAGAGCAAGTCCTAGTCCACCTAGACCCAAGGAGCAGGGACAGGAGGCCATATTGGATGGGAAGCCAAGCACTGTCACAACTGCAGATTGTGGATAGAGGAGCAGTATTCCCGAGGCCACTGTGACTGCCAGCCCTGCAAGCGGCCTCTGGCCCAGGACTCCATCCCTCATACCCAAGAAACCCATGCACCCTGTCCCACATGCCACATGCCCTCTGACTGTGGCACTACGACCAAGCCATGATCTAGTGACAAGCCCAGCTGTAATGTCCCCATCCAGCAGCTCCACACCCAGGGATGCAGGGCAGACAAGTTCTGCAGCCACAGCCCAGACTTGGAAACTGGGGGAACCCAGCTTCCTTCAGGGGTCAGCAATGTGGGGCTGTGGGCACTGTCCCTTGCTGCCCAGAGGCAAACAACCTGCTTGGTGTACAGGCATCATGGTTTTGGCTGGGTAGGGGAGGCTGTGGAACTTGGGCCCCGTGAGGAGGAGGCCTAGAGGCCTGGGCCTTGCAGGTTGAGAGGCATTTGGGGCACCTGACCCTGGGTCCTACCTGGGCTTGCGAAGGGCCCCGGGGTGAGGCACCAACACCTGCTAACGCAGAGGCTGGAGCTACGGGGAGGTCACTCCAGGAGCCAGGCCCCAGGCATGGAGGCACACGGTCCCTCCCACCCAGAGACACCGGGACCTCAGGGTGTCCCTGGGCAGATTGGCTCCCAGGTACACAGCTGCTCGGTCACTTGGCTGGCGCCCCCTCCCCAGGCCACTGGGCTTGTCAGGGCCACTGGGCTGCTGAGTTTTGGAAGCTCCCAGGGAGAGAGATTAATTTCCTCAAGAGGCAAATCCGAAGCACTGCAGGGGAGGAACCGGCAAGGCCCGAAATGCCCTGAGGTGGGAGCAGCCCTGGGGTCCAGCCCCAGGGACCCCCTTGGCAGGCAGGAAAAGCCAGTGGTCACCAGCAACCCAGGCCCAGGAAGCAGTCCACCCCAGCTGTCCTCCAGGTCCCTGCAGTGCCACGGCCATGGCACTCAGAGGAGGTGACCTGGGGGCAGAGACTTGCTGGTAGGGGAGGGAGGTGGGAATGGGCACAACCCAGCTGCCACCCGAGAGCCAGGCTCCCAGGGACTTGGGGACACTTGGCTGGGACATTGACCTGCTGCTTTACACAGGGGATCCCAACCCCCCAACTTCATGGAACCCACTCCTGCCCACTGGAGCCTCCAAGCCTCCAGCCGTGGCCTGTGTCACCCTCCTGCTCCAGGGTGGGCGCTGTGCCCACAGTGCCCCCCTCACACCAACCCTGTGTACAGATAAGGGAACTGAGGCCCAGACAGGTCAGGTTCCTGTCCCCAAGTCCACATGAGGACATGGGGGGACTGAGATTCAAGCCAGGGAGCTGCCACTGCCCTGGCTACTGACCACGTGCTGTCTGCAGCTTCTGACCTGGGAGCACTTTGCCCTCTTCTGGGGTGAACGGAGGGTTGGAGTTCCGGGCTCTGGGCCTTGTGAGCCACCACGAGCGTCAAGTCCAGAGCTGGCTCCCAGCACACTGCTGCCAGCATTTGGCAGGTCACCCCTGAACGGGCCACCCACCCCGCAGAGTCCACCACGAACCCTGAGCAGGCTGGCTCCTGGGTGCACAGCCACTGAGACACCAGTACACACAAAGGCCTGGCAGACCTTGGAACTCAGCAGGAGCCGCAGCCGGGCACCCAGGCAGGATTGCAGGGACAGAGAGCCCTCTGGGCCCGCTGCCCCGTGGGTGCTCCCTGGAAACTCCCCAGCTCTCCACCCTCAAGGCACGTTTTGGAGGCTGCAATTCTGTTTGCCTGATTTTCTTCCCCAAACTGGGCCCCTGGGATGGATATAGTGACCCTCAGACACACCCGGCAGGAGCTGCTGGACAGAGCACAGCATCAAGGCCACGGGGGAGCCGGGGAGAGTGCCCACCCAGGTGAGGGCCACAGCAGGCCCAGGATGGCAGCCCAGCCCTGCGTGTTCTGCTCCCGGCGCGGAGGCTGTGTGCCCTGTGGTGCAGGGAAGCTGGAGCAGGGCATGCGAGCCTCTCGTTCTACTTCTGCAGCTTGTGGTGCCCGTCCAAGATCATCGCCACGCGCTGCACTCAGAGAAAGATTCTAACCCAGGGTTTAGTGCATGCAGATCACACTTCCATAAAGGCAGGTTTTGATTTTGAAAGTTCACCAGGCACAGTTGTGTTTAGCCAACAAAACCTGTGTTGGCACGTCCACAAAGAAGGCTTGGGACAAACAGGCCTGAGCGCCACGGTGGCTCTGGGTCACTAGTGACTTTTAAGATTTTTACCTCTTGATTCTGCTTCTATTCTATCAGTGATAAAAAATTAGTCTATCATTTTTCCATAATTGTTGATTGTCATTGTGATTAATAACCATAGAATAATATCATGCTGTCATTCAAATAGTGTTTTAATTATAACCGTAATTGCTATAGTTATTCTAAAATAAGAATATCTTTTGTAATAAGAAACTTTTTGGGGGTGCTGGGAATTGAAGCCGAGGGGCACTCTACCACTGAGCCACACCCCCAGCCCTTTTTATTTTTTATTTTGAGACAGGGTCTCACTAAGTTGCCGAGGCTGGCTTTGAACTGGAGATCCTCCCGCCTCAGCCTCCTGAGTGCTGGGTCTCAGACGTGCACCACCACACCTGGCTGAGAGACAATTATTTTTAAAATCAGGGGTGAGTGGAGTGGAATCCAGGGGTTTCCATTCTGCTGAAGGGACTCAAGAGGCCCCCTTGGGCAGCAGGGGGTCTGGGTAGCCCTCCTGCCTCCCCGAGAGACGCCTCCTCACCTGTGGTCCAGAGCATGCCCATTGCAGGCCAGGAAGACCTCAGGCCTCGGGAATAGGCCACACATTTTCGGGTGAGGCCCTGGACTCTGCTCCTGCCCTCTGGTTGGGGAGGGACAGACCCTGCCACCTGCTGCTCAGGGCCTCTGGGCGCTGGGTGCTCTCCTGCTCACCAGCCCTCACAGTCTCAGCCCCTTCTGGAAACTGCTCATTTGATTTCCTGTAAATCCCAGAAGACGAGCTGCAGTTGCTCTGGGAACCGTTACCCTTACTTACAGTAAGAGCGGAGGTCTGCCCGCCCCAGGCGCCAGGCGGACAGTGCCCGGGTCCTCCGCCTCCACGTGTGCGTCAGTCCCTGAGGGAGAAAAGGCGGCCAGTGCCTACCTGAGCTTTGGGTGGGAACTGTCCCTGGGGGCCTCTGCAGGTGTGGAAGGGGGACACTGTGTGGACAGCCTGCTGGACCGTGGATTTATCCATAAGAGTAGCGCACGAAGGCTGAAGGGTCGGAGTCCGACAGGGAGGGACTTGCGGCCTCGTGGAGGCAGAGGTCAGAGGAACAGCTTGGGGGGCCATGGCTGGCTTGAGGGGTGGGAGGCCGGAGCCCAGGCTGAGGCTCCTCCACAAGCAGGAAAGGAGGTCATGTTCTCTCCCAGGGGCTCTGAGGGACCAGAGGCTGCCTGTGGCCTAGGGAGCAGCCAGAGGCTCAGGGGAGAAGTCCCAGGCCACCTACCTGCCCCAGTGAGCGGGACATGGCACCAGGTGGGGACTGACCAGGAGAGTCACCCTGGAGGACGCCTCGCCAAATAGCCCAGGGGCGTTGAGGACATTGCCTTCAAAGGCCGGTGACCCTCTCCTCCCCTGTTCTCTGGGCCCCGTGTCCTCCCCCTGCCCTGATGTGTGAGAGGCTTCCTAGAGCCCTGCTTCCACCCTTGGGCAGGCAGGGTGACCCTGCGAACACAGGACAGCCCGGAAGTGAGTGCTGGGCTCCTCAGGGGCAAGGCTGAGCTGGGCTGTCCCATAAGGACAAGGGCAGAGGAGAGCCACGTTGAATCCCACAGAATTCCTGGGTCAAGAAGAGAAGGTCAGGTGAGAGAACCCAGCTCTGCACCCACTGACTCCCAGGCCGTCCAGGCCTGTAGTGCAGAGCTGGTGAGGAAGGCCGCTGGGGACAGGACACGCAGGGCCTCCAGCATCGCCCACAGGTGGCTTCTCAGTGCCAAGGGGGGCCCCTTTATGGTGGAGAAGCCCACAGGTCACTTCCAGGTAACCAGTCTTGCCGTCACCAACAATGAGACATGCAAGAGTCTCCCTCCAGGCAGTGGACCTGCACCCAGGTGGTCCCCAGCAGTGCACACCCAAGGGAGCACCTCACAGGCCACCCACGGACCCTCCTGCTGTGTGCAACTGGGCCAGCCACTGACCTCTCTGGGCCCTGTCTCCTCCTCCGCAACAGGTGGGGGCTGAGGGGTGTTCACACTCCGCTTGTTCTTCCTACAGACCAACCACCAGCAGGTCCCTGCTCACAGAGCTCAGAGCAGCCCAGGGTGGGACCACAAAGTCCAGGCCACACACATTGCAGTCACTGTGCTGGGGAAAGTGTGGGACACAGCCTGCTGCGGGCAGAGCGCCGCTTCCTGGCTGGAGTGGAAAACAGCCTGGGCCCAGGGGACATGTGGACTCTGCCCTTGGAGCCGCTGCCCAGGAGGCCATCCCACTCTTCCCACTAAGGTGACAACCTAAGTCCTGGGTGCGGCTGCTGCCCCAGGCCACACACCTGCAGGGCCCCAAGCCCAGGTCAGAAGGTCCCAGGGGTCTCCTCTCTGGACCGGCCCCATCCCAGGAAGTCTGCACAAGGGGCTTGGGAGTGACCTCCTTGAGACGGGCCCAGGGCAGCTGGGAAATGACCACCCCTCCCTTCCCAGTTGATGTCCTCCCTGCTCCCCAGAGCCTTGGCACCTGGCAATGCCTGGAGGCCCCCAGGCCCCCCTGCCACCATCTGGGCCTGATACCACAGGGGCCAGGTGGTCCCCTGGAGAGGAACTGCACAGCAATGGCCTGGGGACCATCAAGTGGGGGAGAGGAAACAGCCCAGAGGAGCAGTAGTGCCACAGCACTGGAGGCAGGGGATCGCAGCACCACCTCCACAGTGGATTCACCCTGTGGCCGGGCAGCCTGACCCTGCTCCCCAGGGCAGAGGCTGAGGCTGCACCCCTGCCCGTGCATGCCTATCCTGCCGTGTGCCCACAGTGCCACTGAAGTAGATGGCTCTAGGCCTCGCGGGTGGTCACCAGCAGGCCCGGCTGAGGCCCGAGGGGGGCCAGAACCCTGCTGTGTGCCCAGGATCCCAGGCTCCTGCCTTCTGCCACACTGAGGTGTCTCCCGCCCCTCCAGGTGCCTGCTGGGTCCCCAGGGGCTCCCCTTCCTGCCCAGGGCAAAACCACAGCTGCCCCCCAAGCCCATTCCCTGCCCAGGGACAAACACGGCTGCATCAGCATGAGAAGGACTGATCAGGTACAAGAGAGATGGAGGGACTCCACCACCTGGGCAGGATGAGGTGGGCTCAAGGGCCAGATCCAGGGACAGCCCCACTCCCCTGGAGCAGGAGGCCGCATCCACACAGATCTCAGGCAGAACCCCTCGTGGGTGGGCACCACCACTGAGGTATTTTCTGGTCAGCTCTCGGTCTGGGAAGTGACCCCTGTGACAATCCACCATGGACTATGGAATCCCATGGGGCCTAAGGGAGGGTGGCGAAGAGCTGGAGGAAATCACTGCATCATTAAGAAGCCCTGGAGCTCCAAGGCCCATGAACAGCTGCTTGGATAGCTCTGGCAGCCAAGAGCGAGGTGCTTTATAAATGGGAGTCATCAGAGCCAGGACACGCACAGAACCAGTGGGCCTTGAGTCCTGCCCCAGTGGAACTTGTTCCCAGGCATCGCTCAGAGGGAGGAAGAGGGCTTAACTGCAGACCGCTCTAGGGCAGGGCTCCCCATAGTGGGCTTGGGTCCACTGGGCTCAGTGACCATCATGCTGGTCTGGGGGCTCCCCCTTGGGCTGGGAGGACATCAGTCAGCCAGAGGCCCCCACCTGGCCAGGGCAGGCAGAGCCCATGGCCCTGGGTGTACCTTAGACACGGGAAGGGTGGGCAGCACCTCAGGGAGGGTGGCCTGTCCTCCACATGGTCCTCTGCAGGCCCAGACCCCACCCCCGATGGCCCAGAGCCACTAGGGCAGGTGGGGGGCAGCCAGGGCAGTCAGTCTTCCCAACAGACTGGAGGTCACACCATAGCCACCTGGGCAGTGTCCTGGCAGGCCCACTTCAGGACTCATTGGCCACTCCCGTGACCCTGTGCCTCAGGGACTCTCCAGGAGGGGCACCAGGCCAGCACTGGGAAGGAGTGTGGCTCAGGTGGGAGACTCTTGGCAGACAGTGCCCACCCTGTGATGCCCACGGAGGGCGGCCTGCCTTTCCTGAAGGTCAGTGGCCAGCTCCTGACTACTCCCCTCCCTGCTGTCACCATATGGAGGCTATTGAAACTCAGACTCTAGCCAGCCTCTGACAAGGCCAGGCCTGCTGGTCCACCACAAAGCCAACCACACCCATCACTCTTCCTGTTTCCCATGTTAGGCATAGCCCGAGGCTTCACATCCCACACAGAGCAGAAAGGTGTAGCTGGACACCACCACGGCCCCAGGTCTGCCAGAGGTGTAGCTGGACACCACCACGGCCCGAGGTCAGCCCAGGGCAAAACCACACCACACCAGAGCATTCTCTGCCCACTGGCCCTGCATGAACCCTGGGGGATCTGGAAGTCTCCAGCTTGACTCCAGGAACTTGGCCACGGAGCCTGAAGGCCCTGAGAACCCCCCTCCCACAATCAGACCCACTGGGCTCCACTTCCTGCTGTTCTGAGAGAAGATCCGAGACCAGACATTCTCGTCTCAGTCTATCTGGCCCACAGCTCCGGACACAACCGTGCATCAGTGAATATGTACAGACACACTGTAGACATCGGTGCACATGCAGGGGACAGCGAGGCACATCTGGATGCAGGCAGACACTCAGACATGAGGGTCCACAGGGGAGAGTTGCAGCACAGACACAGACACGACCCATGCACACATGCATAGACAGATGAGCTGGAGACACAAAGATGTGACTGGTTGATGGACGATGGATGACGGGTGGATGAGCCGGGGGTGGCAGTGACAGGCAGATGACAGATGACCATGGTGGTAGATGGTGGCGGCTGGGTGGATGAGTTCATGGCCAGCACTGTGAAGTGCAGACTCAGGCCCCTGTGTGGTCCTGGTGGGGATGAAGGGTGCACAGCCACTGTGGACAGTTGAAAGTCACTGAGACCAGCACTCACTGCTGTAAGACCCAGGCATTAGCACAGCACCCAGCACCCACTGCCCAGCTCTAGGCCATTTGCCCAGTTAGACAGGACTCGATCACACTGTAGTGGCTCTCTGTCTGCTCCGAACAGTGCCATCATGCCTGGCTTCTCTTGGCCCAGCACAGGCTGAGCTGTGCACAAAACATCTTCTGAGACAGGGTGGCGGCTCCCCGTCAGCCACATCTGAGCAAACACCGTGCCCGGGCTCCGTGCCTGGCTCTGCACAACACTGACCTTTGGAAGTCAGGAGAGGTTTTAAAACACACGTGGACAAGGACACGAGCGGCAGGTGCTGTTGGGCCCACGGAGGCTGCAGGCCTCCCCCTCACGCCTCTGGCCCTTCGCCCCTGGCCTACAGCAGTCTTCTTGTGGGGGATCTCCCTGCAGCCCCCTCCCACCGTGCCTGGGCACCCAGGTCTCCTCAGTGCACCCTGCCATCTCCACAGGCCCTCAGGCTCAGCACACCCCAACTGCCAGGCTCAGGCTGGGGGGGTTTCTGGGAAAAGGGAACCTATAGGCACCTAGGTGTGTGCGGCTGCCAGTCACTAGTCAGTCAGGAAGCCCCCAGCCTGGGAGGGCGCACTGGGGCTGGAGCTAGACTGGCTGGGGTCCAAGTAGGTGGGGACAAATAGGGATCACGGGGACAGCTGAGAAAGGAAGCCTGTGAGCCAGAGGGCTTCCTTCTGTGGACGGCCATGGCAGGAGTTTTAGGCCAGAGTGGATATGGTGTGGCAGCCCAGAGGTACAGGGGACAAATGGAAGATCCAGAAACGATGTCCTGTCCGCCAGGGAAGTGAACAGCACCCACTGCCCAGAGCCAGCGTCTGGTGGGATTTCCATGTGCCCTCGGCCTAGCCAGGACCACGAGAAGTCCCTTCCCATGGCGAGACCACAAGGGTGGGGCCACACCTGTGGGGAGCCCCACCTGTGCTAAGGGAGAAGCAGGCCTTGGCTCTGGTGGCTGCGCAGGATCCCGGTCTCCAGCCACCTGCTGTTACCCCTACTGCCCGGGAGGAAGCCAGGCCATTACTAAACTGTAAGTGAAACCCCATCGGCTGGGTGGCAGAGGGGACCTCTTCTAACACGTGATTGAGTTTCCCTCCGAGCTCAGTCGCTACATTTGATTAAAACACACAGCTCCCATGGCACCCAGAGCTCGCCAAGCGGGCAGCACTAGAGCTCCCAACACCAGGCCTCTGGCAGCACCCAGAGTTCCCCTCGGGTGTGTGTCTCCTCATGCCAGAGCAGCCAGCAGCCCCAGCATAGGGCCTGGGAAGACCCCAGGAAGGATCCAACCTCAGGCGATGCACTGAGGCTCGAGGTCAGGCCAAGCTGCCCAAAGCCCAGAGAAGGAGGGGCTGCACAAGGGGTCTCAGGCCATCTCGGAGGTGGGCAGCGCCCCTATGGAGCAAGGGGTGTCATGGGAAGGAAGCTCATCCAACAAGACTGGGATTCATGAAGAGCAGGGGTGTACGTGTCCCAGGTGTGGACAAAGAGGAGACCAGGCCCGCCCAGCGGGGAGCAGGCCTGAGGAGTGGTGCAGCCGTGATGTATTCGCACCCTGGTCTGTGGTGAGGTCCAGGTGTAGTGGGCGGGCTCTGCTCCACAGCTGGCCTCTGCAGGGCTGAGTCCTCTGCAGACCCAGACATCCCATGACCCCTGGCCAGCAGGTCCCAGAGTACAGGGGCAGCAGAGGAGGGTCCAGCTGTGACTGGGTCCTACATTCTCATGGAGGAAGAGAATGGGATGGTGGGCACAGGTGCCTGCCTAGTGGCTAGCAGCCAGAAGCATGGTCAGCAGGAGACCCGGGGTCCTGGGTTGAGCAGCAAGCTCTAGCAGAGGGGCAGGTCACTGCTCCCAGAGCCAGTTATACCCAGCTGGGACTGACTGCACCCCAGCTGCCCTGACCTCTGGAAGCCAGACCACACTGTTGGCAGGGACACACGTGTCCTTGTGAGGGTACCTCATGAGGTGGCAGTGGTACCCAGGCTCAGTTATCTCCAAACAGTAGCCAGAGCGGGAGGAGGACCGTGTGTCCCCCACATGTCAGGGTCTGCTCACTGAGCACTCTGTGCTGTCCAAGAGCCCTGTCCAGGGAGCAGGACACCACAGTGCATGGGAGAGAATGTCTGCTTCCTAAGGAATGTCCCTGCCAGAGGATGGCAAGAGGCCAGTGCAAACCCAGGGGCAGCCAGCTGGTCACTGAGAGTTTAAACCATGAAGCTGCGGTATAAACCATGAACACAGCCAGGGAGTGAGTCCAGCCCTGAGCTCAAGCTGGGCTCTGCCTATTGGCCCTGAGTGGGGCTGACTGGCACAGACAGAGCTGGACCAGAGCTAGTGGTCTGTAGCAGCTGCTCTGCTCAGCCTCGGGGCCCTGCCACCTGGCTGTGGTATCCCGTGGCGATGGCGAGAAGAGGCGAGCCAGGAGAGCACTTGGCAGGTCCCCTTGCACATGCTGCCCATGGGCCCAGGGATGGGGCAGGCACTGCAGAGGTACCTGGGGAGGTCAGGTTGCGAACAGGTTGCAGGCCCAGCACCCCGTGTTTCTCCTGGCTGTCGCCTGGTCATCCTGTCAGGCAGGCGGGTTCTGCAATCCTCCTCAGCCAGGTCCCCTGTTCTGTGTGGTCCTGGCCTGGGACAGGCAGGGGACATGGGTGGGCCAGCACAAGGTCCTCTCCCACATCTCACCAATGCTCTGTGTCCACAGTGATGGGAGCCACTGTCACAACTGGCACCTGTGCAGGGGGCAGCCGCAGGTGCACCAGGGTCCCTCCTACCCCCCACCCCACCTGCCTCTCCTCTACCGAGCCCCCTTTGACTCCCATGAAACCCCACACCTTTCTTTCCCCTTCTCTTCTCCAGCTTCCACACAGGAGAGAAAACGCAACCCTTGACCTCTGGTTGACTAATCATAGGACGCGTCATGAGTTGGCGTGCCCTCCTTGCGCAGGCCAGGCCAGCCTCCTCCATGGGGTTCCAATCTCAGTACATGCGCCCCGGAAGCCAACACCACGATGCCCCCCTTTAAGGGCACCTCATAGAAGGCTTCCCAGGACAGGACAAGTGTGGCAGGCATGCGTGGGCACAGGGTGATGGACAGTGGAAGTGCTGCCTCTGGTGACTCCCTGGGACAGGGGCACAAGGCACTTCCAGGATGCCATGGGGTAGGTCACTCCCTACCTCCATTCCCAGTGCCTGGCAGAGCACCCCTCCAGCCCTGGGGTTCCCATCGCTTTGGGCTGCAGGTGGGAGAGGCCCTCTAGGCTGCCTCTGGGGACCCAGTGCCTTGGCGTCTTCATTTTCTCTGGCTGCAGCCTGAAGCACTGAGCTCAGAGGACGGGCTCTGCCAGCACTCCCACCGCCCCCGCTCTGCCCTCTAGTGCCCTCAGTCGCCTGCCTGTGCGGGCCCCAGGCTTCGCCCAGGGCAGGCCCAGGCAAGGCTGTGTCCAGGAACACGTGCTGGGCTCCCAGTGCCACCTTGAACACACCTGTGGACAATGTCCCGACTCAGAGGGAAGGAGGAGGGGCTGAGGGCCTGCTGTTACTGCCCATCCTGTTATCTTCCCTTCCAGGGCCACTTGCATATGATCAGAAGCCCCTGACCCTGAACCCTGACAGCCAGGCCAGCAGGAGGGCACCTTGGAAGAGGGGACAGCAGCCCTTCTAGGTCCACAAAACACACTTGCAGGGATCTGGTGGGTAGATGCCCTGACATGGGGGACAAAGACCCACTGGCTATCCATGACCTAGGGACTGAACCCCTGACCTGAAATGAAAGGCCCTTGGACTCTGGACACGCTGCCCTCAACACTAACTCCATGCCCTACATGGTCCTGAGGCCAGGCCTGCCATGCCTGTGGTGGGACCTGCTCACTGTGGCCCTTGTTCCTGGGGAGGCCCTGGGCACGACCATGCTGGGCACAGCCGCCTGGGCCAGGGCAGGGCTCCCTTCCAGCATCACACAGGGTACTGGGGTGAACAGTGCCCCCGAGGTGGGCTTGTCTGGGAGCAGAGGCTTTGCAGGTGGGTTGTTGGGATGAGGGGGAGCAGGGGCTGAACCCAGCCACTGCCAACTTTGCAACAGAGGCAGAGAGGCCACAGTCAGCAGAGAAGGGACTGAGGCCCCAGAGGCTGTGGGAGGAACGGCGTCTGCTCACAGGGGAGAAGGGCAGTCGGGCCTCGGACCCCTTGGTCTTGAGCTCTGGCCTCTGGGACTGTAGGATAAACTGCTCTCCTGTTAAGCCTGCCGGTGTATCTGGAGTGCGGTGGGTGTGGCCGTCCTCGCAGGGGTGGTGTGCTGGGAGGGTGGTGCAGGGTTCTGGTTTCTCCCAGAGCTGGTGTTCAAGGACAGGGAGCAGGAGGCCACGGAGCAGGTGTGTCTAGAGGGCAGGATGTACCCCAGCCTGGAAACCACATCTGGGATGGACGGAGGCCAAGTTGAGGGCACCACCCAGCTCTAGAGAATGTTGTCCGTGTCTGTCCAGTCCCCCACCCCTTGGGCAGGGCCCAGTGCAAAGTGCCCAGGAGCAGCTCAGACCTGCAGACTGGCAGGGCATCTGCAGTCCCAGCTGCATCCAGGCCACCCCCATGCAGGCCTCATGTGGCCATCTCCGACCTGCCAGTGATGAGAAGGCAGTGACCCAGAGAGGTGGCCACCTTCAGGGAGGTAAGTCACGCAGCAAGGATGGCATGGGCCTCAAAGAACATCCACTGTCCCCTTTCCTCATAGGAAAGTATTTGTGCACAACCTGGGGCTGGATGGTGCCCAGTGTCCACTAAAGATGCCCAAAGACCCTGCTCACTCCCTCCTGGCCTCAGGCCCTGGGCACCTTTGTAGCACCTTGGTTCAAGCCATGCCTGGGGCAATCGTGCAGGGGCCAACATTCTTCCCTCTTGGGTTGCTGGGTCCATGTGTCTTCATTCATTATGGAATTGTCCCTGTCTTTTCTGACCTCTGAGAGGCCCATTCACCCATTGGGTTGCTCCAGCTGTCCCCAGAACAGCACACGTCCCTGTTTGTTGGGAACCAGCCATTGTCTGGACAGGTGTCAGTGGACAGCCAGCAGCAGCCACATATGTGTACTGCAGCCTCAACCCCTACCTGCTCGGGGGTGCCTGTCAGGTGGGGCAGATGAGCTGCCCACTTCCAGCCTGCCCTGCTGACACGTGGGAGATGAGTGCTGCCAACCATGAAGTGCCTTCCATGCAGACACATGGCCCCAGCCTCTCATCTTTTGAAACTAATTTGCAAAATGCCCACTAAATGCTTGAGCACTGTCATCTCCTGTAAGTGCAAGGAGGGACCAGGAGAGGGACCCTCCCTGGCATGCAGTTGGTGCTCAGTAAGTACTCGCCTAACTGGCAATGGCATGAGACACTTCAGTGCCTCCAACATACTGGGACTGCTCCTGCACTACAGAACACTTGAGGCTGGGTGATCTGTAATCCACAGAAATTCTGCTGGGTATCACTGGTTCAGTGGTCCCAGGGACTCAGGAGGCTGAGGCAGAACGGCAAGTTCAAGCCCAGCCTGGGCACCTTAGTAAGACCCTGTCTCAAAACAAAGTATAAAATGGACTGGGGCATGGCCCAGTGGTAGAGCACCCTGGGCCAAAAAACAAACACCCTCTTGCTGTGCTGGGCCAAGGGGGGAAAGGCGAGACACTGGGCCAGCCCAGGCCCAGTGGACAGAACACCGCACCCATATCAGGCCACCGCGTGGTCGGCAACCTGCTGGGGTCTCTGGGACAGCAGTAAAGGTGAAGTGCTTGGTTTACAACAGATGGGCCCCTGGTCCTTGCCTCCGTGGGAAAGGGTCTGTGGGGAGGGGCATCAAGGCTCCCATGTGCTGTGCCCATGTCTGCATTTCTACAGGGCTCACGTGGCTTCTGGAATCTAAAATGATAAATAGAACTGGAGCTAACACTTAGTTTGGGAAAGGAGTTGTTCTACAGAAGTCTAGGTTTTGTCCCCTTGCTAGGGAGCTCCCAGGTGGCGGAAGGTGCTAGAGGTGGCAGGGTGGGGGGCCTACTCCTGCTGTCTCCAGGGTCTTTCCTGCCTGACAGAAGCACCAGAGCCACAGACCATGCCAGCCTCCTGGGAAACACAAGGTCAAAGGCCCTCAAGCCAAGCTACTGTGGCCAGACCCAGGGGTGACTGGGGGCTGTGGGCGAGGCAGGAGCACCCCAGGCTTCCCAGCACCCCGTCTTACACATGTGAGAGGCCGAGGCTCTTGTCACCCGCACCCCCTGGCTCCCTATGGCCCCGACTCCCTCCTCAGCACAGAGCCCCATCTGCAGAGGACGGGACTGGGTGGGGGCAGGACGACAGGCTCTGCAGACAGAAGCCCCGGCCTCGCCGCCCCTCTACCCCAAGCCCTGCACCATCGCAGGGGTCCCAGCAGAGCCAGGCTGCCCCTCCCCTCCACCAAAGTCAGGCTTCACATAGAGCTGGAGTCGGTGTGGGTAATGCCGCTGGGTCCAGCTGGCCTGCAGCTGCAATTCCTTGCCTTGATCAAAGCCCCTTCCCTGCAGCCTGAATGCCATAGTGGCTCCCAAGGGAACCCATGGAGTGGTCCTAGGGTCCCCACCCACCACTTAGTGTGTTATCCAGGTACTGCAGACCTGGGGACGGCCCCTGGTCCCAGTCTCAGAGGAAGGAGCCTGAGACTCAGGGGTGGCAGGGTCCCTGTCCAGGTTCCTCCAGCATAGGGGCATCAAGAGCAGCCCTGGTGACTTCACCCCTACTCAATGCTCTACAAGGCCCTGCCCAAGGGACATCACACCCTGAGGTCCTGTGGGTCAGTGCTGATGTGCCTCTGGGGACACGCTCCAACACTGGGCTGGTTTGGGCATGCTGACCTGAGTGCTTCTGACTCTTGCCCTGTTGGGCCAGCCTCACAGCCCAGCAGGGAATCCTCCAGACATGGTGGCATGGCCTTGTCCCTGAGGGAAATGGCTGCAGCACCAGTGGGACATCACCTCCCCAGAGCATGGGGCAGGTGGCCCAGCCCTTGTTGAACCCTGGGGCACAGCAGCAGAGGCTGTCCCAAGTGGTCAGCCAGCTCAGGTTGGCTCAGTGCCCCCCTTCTGCAGGGGCAGACTGAGTCAGAGGATAAGGAACAAGGGGTTCCCTGTGACTCCACCCAGATGCTGCTGGCAGGCAGGGTCTAATGGGCACAGGACCAGGGAAGTCTATGCACAGGGAGGACCTGTAGACACCCAGGAGGCTATGATTTATAAAGTTCAGTTCTAACTGGTCTCACTGGTATCTCAGCCAGTGTGCCAAGGACCCAGGAGTCGTCTCGGGAGGGCTCAAAGTGCCAGCCCTCCGACTGCAAGGCTGCTGAGGCCCATGTAGCCAGTCCCACAAACAAGCCCCCAGGGCAAGGGGGCAACCCATCCATGAGTGGAGGACAGTTCTGACCAGGTGGTGCAAAGTACCCAAAGGTGCTCAGCACCTGCGCTGTGACAGAGCAGGGTGTTCATGTCTAGAACAGGCCTGGATAATGGGGCAACAGAGGGAAGGGGTTACAGCAGGTGCAGCTGGTGTCAAGGCCGAGGGCAGAACTGCAAAGTGAAGTGTGGTTCAGAGTGATAGGTCACATAGGGGGAGGGCCACCTCCATCTCACAGGTGCTTCCTGAAGTCCCTGCAGGACCCTCAGAGCCCTTGGACCAGTCTTGCCCACAAAGCAGCTCCGTAGAGAACTGCAACCATGAGAAGTTGTGTGGGAAGCTCCTGTGCCCTTGGGGCTGTGCAGGGGCCCTGGGCAGCCGGGAAGGAGGAAGGCCCAGCCAGGGGGCTTCACTCTCCCACACTGGCCAGTCCCTGCCAGAGCCCACACCTCAGCCTTGCTGCTTCTCCTGTCTTTCACAACTAGATTTCTCTTTTGCTCACGTAAGCTAGGCAAGAGCTCTGTCAATGCTGGGTGCCTGCAATCCCAGGGGCTTGGGAGTCTGAGGCAAGAGGATCATGAGTTCAAAGCCAGCCTCAGCAACTTAGTGAGGCCCTGTCTCAAAACAAAATATAAATGATGGCTGTGGATGTGGCTCAGTGGTGAAGCATTCCTGGGCTCAACCCCCAACATAAAACAAAACAAACACTTTGCCACTGACCTACAGCTCAGCCCTTTTTATTTTTTGAGACAGGGTCTTGTTAAATTGCTTAGGGCCTTGGTAAGTTGCTGAGGCTTGTCTTGAACTTGGATCCTCCTGCCTCAGCCTCCTGAGCTACAGAGGATCATAGGCATGTGCCACGGCACCTGTCATGAAAATTGGATCTTCAAGAGAAAACCTGAGGCTGCTGTCCTCAACGGACAACTAGACTCCTCTGGTGTAAGTGGGTCCTGGTACATGAGAATGCTGACTTCCAGCCACCTGGAGGAACAGGCTAGCCTCAGATGGGGAGTGGGGTGCAGACACATGCCGCTGGGACTCTGCCGTGTCCCTGCAATGCCGGTGGCTCCCAGGAAAAAAGCATCCTCTGACCTGCGTACAGTGGTCATGCCTATGATCCCAGCAACTTGGGAGGCTGATAGGAGGATGGCAAGTTCAAGGCCAGCTGGTCAACTTAGTGGGACCCTGTCTTAAAATAAAAATTAAAAAGGGCTGGGAATGTGGCTCAGTGAGAGTGAACCCCTGGATTCAATCCTCAGGACCAAAAAACAAAAACAAAGACAACAGAACACCCCAGCATCCTCTGAATGCGAAGAGGAACACTGACCGCAGATATGTACACATGATCCTCCCATCATGACTCACCAGGCCACAAAGAAACTGCTGGCCCTGCCTGGTCTTATGCAGTGGGAGGCAGAGGCACCTGCCCCCTGTGGGGTGTACACAGCACACCCGTACTACCAGCTGCCTGGAGGCCCCTCGGCACCCCCACCAGGCTGCCCCCTCCCACCTGGCAGGGCCTACTCTGCCTAGATATTCTCTCCTACAAAATTATTTATTGGCGTGGGAGCAGATGGCAGCCAGGGTCAGCTAAGTGTGAAGAATTGGGCACAGAGGTCGTCCCGCCGGCCCAGCAGGCCTTGAGCTGGGATGAATTCCAGGGGCACTGGCTTGGGCCCCTTCCTCTTGAGGTCCTGCTCAAAGACCTGTAAGGACAGAAAGTAGGCCTGGGCTCATGCTCGGTGGTCCCTGGGCCCCCCACTCCTACTCTGGCTTCGTCAGGTCCTGCTCAAAGCCCTGTAAGAACAGACACCAGCGCAGGGCTCGTGCTTGGGGGTCCCACAATCCTCCTCACCTCGTAGGCAGAGAGCTCCAGGAGGGGCGCAATGCTGACCTCTGCAACAGACAGCACCTGATTGATGACGCTGGCGGCTCTGGACACCTCAGGGTGGTAGTGCTGCTGGAGAGTCTAGGAAGGGCACGTGGCTGTCACTGACACCACAGCTTCAGCAACCCCTGCCACGCACCCCACATGTGTGCTCCCCATCCAGGGCCTTTGTGGGGCCAGCCCCACATGGGTAGGAGTGTTGAGCGCTCAGGCCTGCAGAGCCCTGAGCAAGGGAGGACCCAAGGCTGTCACAGTGCAGCTCTCATCAGGGACAGAGCAGCAGCCTGAGGGAACAGGCTCCCCAAGCAACCCAGGTGACGGGGCACAAGGCCACACAGTGTCCTCCGAGGCCCAGGCACCCACCTGCAGCTCCCAGAGGCAGCTCTCCAGGGCTCGGCTCTTGGCCGGGTCCTCCTCCTCAGGGTCATAGGGATCACTGTCCATCTCTAGGAATAAGATCCAGGATTTGAGGCTGTCTGGGCTCTCTGGGGCAGTGGGCACAGGAAAGGGTCCTCCCTGACATCCCTGAGGCCGCTCTAACCTGACTCACCAGGGCTTTGCGGGCGGTGCACCAGCACACGGCAGGCAGGGTGCCTGCGCAGCAGGTTGCAGATGAAGGGCAGGACCATGAGCAGGGCCTCTGGGGGTGCCGTCAGGGCCAGGCGGGCTAGGCGCTTGGCGAAGGCAGCCACCAGGTATGCAGGGAGATGGCTGGGTGGGGAGTGGGGCATGAGCCACCAGGGCCAGCCACCTGCCCCTCCCTGCCCCAGGCGGCAGCACCAGAGCTACATAGGGCCAGGCTGCTCTGAGGCCAGGCCAGTGCTTCTGGACACTCACGAGGATGACAGGAAGAGGTCAGCCAAGTGGAAGAAGCGGGCTCGGTACTTGACATGGAAGACAGACGGGTCCAGGAGGCCGTAGAGCTTCCGGTAGAAGTCGGGGTATTCCCTGGGGGACACAGGGCCACACAGGAGTGAGCTAGATCCCCAGGGAATCATGGTTTCAGCCCCTCCATCCCTGGGCAGGTCCTGGGGGCTCCCTCCACTATCCTGACCCTCAAGAAGAGACATGTCAGCAAAGAGGTACATCAAGCCTGAAAGCAAGGGGAAGGTCTAATCCCCCAGACTGCTACTTACAAATTGTGCTTGTGAATCAGGATAAAAAGTCCATTCAAGGCCAAAAGGCTGATGGCACCCCCTGCAAAAGACAGAGAGGTGAAACTCTCACCCATTTAGGGGGTGCTGCTCCCAGGCAGCTGCCCACCCCCACTGTCCTGGCTTGCAGCAGGAACCCAGCAGCTGCACAGCTAGAGGCTACCCAACTGCTGGCCACTGCCTGAGGCCACATGAAAGGACGAACCAGGAGTGACTGGACTTTCATGACCAGCACACCCCAAATTCAGACCCCACTTCTAAGCAGGGCCACTCACCCACATCACAGGCACTGGTGAGGAAGTCGATCATGAGGGTAGGCTGGGCCAGGTGGGGGAGGATGGAGTCGTGCATCACCAGGAGCACCTTCTTGTACAGGCTGAGGGGCAGCTGGGGCAGCAATGCAGGTCAGGTGCGGCCAGCCCACCCCCATCACAATGAGGGCACCCCACCCCACCAGGCCCTACCTTGTGCTTAAGGAAGCTGAGCCACATGGCCTGGAATGCTCTCCTGTGCTCCTGCAACGGGACCAGGCTGCACACGTACCCCGCCACCTGCCCCCCAGCCTGTAGCCAGCCCTCTGCCCTCTTCCTGCCCCCCAGCCTGTAGCCAGCCCTCTGCCTTCTTGCCTGCACCCCAGGCTGCAGCCAGCCCCCTGCCCACTTCCCACCCACATTCAGTTGGGAACCTCCCAAATCCTTGAACTTGAGAACCTCAGAATGGGTTTTGTAGCACTAGGGCTCAAATATGCTGGGGAGAAAATGTCAGCACAAGAAAGATAAGCATGTTCCTCACAGTGTGAAGAAAAGAAAGACTTGAAGGCTAAAGCCAGCCATAAGGTGACAGGCGGAGATGGCTCAGGGGACAGTGTGAGGCACAAGCATGCACTGCCTATAGCCAGGAAGTACTATCAGGGAAGACTGTCCACACCACCAAAATATCTTACCCTCAAATGAGTGACCTTCCACTTGTCTGACAGCTCTGCAAAAAGGACAAGGCCCAGACCATTCAGCACGCAGGCAAAAGGCCCTGCTCTGCTGGCCCTCCCACCAGGGTCTGTGCCCTGGTGCTCCTGCTGCCTTGGACACTCACCTGCATGCTTCACATAGAAGCTGGAGAGATCGTGCTCCTGGCGAGGCAGGCTCACGGAGCTCAGCAGAGTAAAAGCATTGTTCCAGAAGATGACGGACGGCTGCAGAGATCTGGCCTGAGCATCAGGTACCACATCCTCCCTGCCCCAACCCCAGGAGGCACCAGGACACAGGCAAATCAGACCCAGCCACTCACCTCAGGCTGCTGGTTGGTGACCTGAGCCACGGCATCTGAGGCAGCCTGCATTGTATGGTAGCGAATGTCGTCAAACTCCAGGTACTCCCGGAACTGGGAGAGGAGCAGGCTGTGGTCCTCTGCAGGTGAGACCAGGCCTCTCACCACTGCCTGGGGGAAACAGGCAGGGTGACGCCTCTGTCCCCACCCAGTCCCAGTACCACCAGACAGGATACTTCAGCCTCACCAAGCCCCATGCCACACCAAACTCCTCTCCATAGCCAAGGGACACTCAGGAGTCTCACTAACCCCACAATGTAGAATGAGGCAGGAATATCACACCTCCCATCCCACAGCCACCTGCTCAGGTAGCCCACTCCTGGGGGCCCCTGGACCCATCAGCTACTCACCCTGAAAAGTGTGCGGGGGAACAGGTAATGGCCTTCCCACTTGGGCTGCTCCAGGGGGTGTGTTCCTTCCAGCTGTACAAACTTCATAAGTGTCCCAAGGGCCAGCTCCTGGAAAGCATGGGAGGCAGAGCTTACACCAGCCCCTGAGCCCCTCACAGCCAGGCCTAGGGCTGCCAGGAGGTATGAGGGAAAGGTGACCCCGCCTGGTCTTGCTCTGCTCATTGCCAGCCATGGTTCTGGACCTCCACACCCACCCACAAGGCAGGTGATATGACTTCATTAAGATAAGTAGGTACAGAGTTCCTGGCAAGGTCTGGGCCGGGGGGCACACACAGGCCAGGTCCACATCCTGGCATCTGGTAAGGAGGGTGCCACAGTAAACCTCACAACCTAAGTGGAAACTCAAGAGTAAGAGGCCAGATGCAGAACAGGGCCCAGCTCTAAAACCAGAACTACACACTCAGCACCCTTGGGGCCAAACACTATGAAACAGGCACATGTGAGGGGACAGGAACAGCAGAACTGCATCTGGTTAGAAAGCAACCTCACTGAGACAGCCTGGAAAGAGAACTCCACATCCACAGCCCAGGACCCTTGCTTTATGGACGGAGAGCCTAGAAGGCTGGGTCGAGTGCAGGAAACAGACAGAGAAAGCAAACCCTGAGACAGAGCCTCACCTTGACCTGGAAGGCAGGGTGGGCCAAGAGCTCCCCCAGGCGATTGCAGCAGCTGCAATATCGGTGTCTCATCCACACCTTGTACTTGCGCATGGCTCCCTGGGACCCTGCAGGGAAGGTTAGGGTGTCATACTGCAGCCCTGGCACAGCCCCACCCTCCCATGCCCTCTATCACTACTGGTGAAAACAGCCACTTGGGCCCCCAGACCCAAGCAAGGACCAGCCATTCTCTGGTTTCTGCAAAGGGGGGAAGAAGGTCACCTCTAGCACTGCCCCAACCAGGATCCCAGGGGCATGGCACTATCTCTTCCCCTCACTTGGCCCCAAAACGTGGCTGCCCCAAATATTGGGACTCAGCCCCAATTGCAACTGATGGCTGGCATCGAACTACACAGCCGAGTATGGACGTCACTCCTTGGCCGCGTCCAGTCAGACATCGCCAGGGGCATCTTTCTACCCGAGCAACCACCAAGAGAATCCTCAAGCTGGCCGGGGCCTCCTCCGCGAAAAGTGCACGCCCTGTGACAGGCTGGGGGTCTCATCCCACGTGACGAGGCCTCCCTCCGATCCATGCTGGAGCCGAGGCCTGGCCGCTCACCTGCCATGACCGTGTCCTCAGAGGGCAGCTGGCCCACGTACAGCTCACCCCGCTCCAGCAAAGCCCCAAAAAGTCGGCTGCATGCGCGGACTGCTTCCTGGACCTCCTCCTGGTCCTCGGACTGCGGGGGAGGTGGGCCGCGCCCGGGTGAGCCGCGCCGCTGGCCCTCGGCCGCCCCGGCCCTCCGCCCGCCCCGGCTTCCGCCACCCCGGCCCGGCCCTCCGCCGCCCCACAGCGCCCGCCACCTGCAGTGCGGCCAGGATGTCGAACACGGCGTTGGCTTCGCCGCGGCTGGACAGCACCGCCTGCACCAGGCGGCCTAGCGCGCGGCGGGGATCGCAGGGCCGCCCGCGCTCGGCCTCCCCTTCCATCTCCATGCTTTACCGGCCGCGCGGGGAACAGGGCCGGCGCCGGCGCGTTGGTGACGACACCCGACGCGCCCGTGACGTCCCGCCGGCGCGCCCGCGGCGCCCTCGTGACGTCACCGCCGCGCGCCAGGAAGAGGTGGCTGGGGCGATGGCGCTGTTCCACGTAGCGCGGTACCCGGGCCCCGGGGCGGCGGAGGCCTGGGCGGCGGAGGTCGGGGCGGGCGGCCGGGCCCGCGTGCTGCTCGAGCGTCTGCAGTGCCGGGCCCGCGAGCGGCAGCAGCAACAGCGGGAGCCCGCGCCCGTCCAGGCGGACGCACGGTGCGCGGAGGCGGCTGGCAGGCGGCGGCGGCGGCGGCCCCGGCGGCGGCGGCGGGCGAGCCGGAGTCCGGACGCGCGGCTGACAAAGCGGCGCCGAGAGCTGGGCGAGGGCGCGGACGAGAGCGAGGACGCAGGTGCGCCGGTGGTGGGCGCGAGGGTCGCGGGGCCTCGCTCCCCGGCCGGCGGCGGGGCTGACTGGCGAGTGTGCGGCGCAGGGACCAGCGAGGCGGCGCCCGAACAGCGCAGTGCGCACGCCGAGTCTCCGCAGCAGGAGGCTGGGTGCCCGTCCCCCGGCCCGGTGCTGGGGGGCTTCGCGAGGAGGAAGACGCCGAAGGTGAGCAGCCGAGGGGGCCGGCTGCGGTTCCGCGCGCCCCGTTCCCCTGCCGGAGCCGGGAGCGGTGGTGAGAAGTCCGGTGGGGACGTGCAGAGCTGCTGGGGTGTGCGCTGGGCAGAGGCCCGCGCTGGCCCTTAGGCGGGAAGGACTCGAGTTCTGGTCGAGGGGCCCTGGGCGCAGCCGCGGATGGAGTCAGGTGGTTGTGGCCAGAGGTGGGTCTGCTGGAACCCACTTTCGTGTTTGAAGGCAGCCGGGACAGTGGCTGGGGAAAAGCTGAGACTGGACAAAAGGTTTCTACCTTGTGGGTCCAGAGGGCTCTGGTAAATTGTGGTCTTTATTGCATTTGGGGTAGGTCCAGCCTTTCCTGCCAGCATGGCTGGCTAAGCCAAGCTTTGTCAGGAAGAATGTCATTGAGGATCTTGTTCCCATCGAGAACATCCCCGAGGTGCATCCTGACCTGCAGAAGCAGCTGCGTGCACATGGCATCTCGGCTTACTTTCCAGGTGCCCTTCCCTGGGCCAGCAGACAGGGCTGGGGCACCCCTCACAGCACCCCACCTGTGAGAGGCCCTCTGGTGTGCGTGGGCATGGGGCTTGTGGTTCCTCCTGGCCTGTTGCTGTCTTTGAGCAGAGGTGCTCTGGGAGAGTCAACTTGATGTGCTCCCTGTCCAGTCCAGGCAGCTGTGATTCCTGCCCTCCTGGAGAGTGTGGCCAGTGGGTTCCTGGTGAGCAGAGGTGGCTACCAACCGAGTGACCTCTGTGTTTCTGCCCCAACGGGCAGTGGGAAGACATTGGCCTTTGTCATTCCTGTGGTGCAGGTGGGTGTCACTTTGCCTCGTTTTCTGGTCAGGGGTGGATGGCAGGGAGCCGGCTCTGCTGACAGGCAGCCCATCCTCCCTGCAGGCCCTGATGCACCGAGTGGTCTGCCAGGTGCGTGCACTGGTGGTGTTGCCCACCAAGGAGCTGGCCCAGCAGGTACATAGACCCCAATACCTGTAAGCCTATGCCCCCAGCCTGAGCTGACCTGCTGGGTGTGTGGTGCTCAGCCAGAGTCCTTGGCACTGTCCTGGAGGGCCAGCTTGCCCCCAGGCCAATGGCAGACCTCCCTTGTAGGTGAGCAAAGTGTTCAACGTCTACACAGACGCCACACCTCTGCGGGTTGCCCTGGTTACTGGACAGAAGTCTTTGGCTAAAGAACAGGAGAGCCTTGTCCAAAAGACGTAGGTTCTGTGGGTAGTGGGCTCTCTGGGGGTCTCTGCTCTGCCCACCCGTGTTGGGTGGGGGTCAATGCTATGTGCATGAGGTGGTCTGTGCTTGCCATCAGAAGGCCCTGCATGGTGCTTCCCTTGTGAGCCACTCTTGTTTGTAGAACAGACGGCTACCGCTGCCTGGCTGACATCGTGGTGGCCACACCTGGCCGCCTGGTGGACCACATTGACCAGACCCCAGGATTTAACCTTCAGCAGCTCCGTTTTTTGGTAGGCTGCCTGCCGGGAGGCCCGGACTCCTTGCTGAGGATGGACCTGGCAAGGAATTTCTGCCAGCCAACATGGTTTTGCCTGCAGGTAGTTGACGAGGCTGACCGCATGATAGACAGCATGCACCAGTCTTGGCTGCCACGGGTGGTAGCCGCGGCCTTCCACAGTGAGGGCCCTGCAGACCCCTGTGCCCTACTCCAGAGAAGGCAGCCCCAGGCAGTGACTGCCGCCAGGTATCCTGTTGTGCTGGGGCTGACCCCTTTCCTCCACGCTTGCATGCTGAGGGAAGGCCATGTACTCCTCGATGGTGTTCGTGTGCACTGGGACCTGTGAGGAACCTGTCCTACTGACACCCTCTTCTTTCCAGCACCTGCCGCCCCCAGATGCCTTTGCAGAAGCTGCTATTCTCAGCTACCCTGACCCAGAACCCTGAGAAGTTGCAGCGGCTCGGCCTCTACCAGCCCCGGCTCTTCTCCACGGGGCTGACGCACAGGGGCCCCCAAGACAGGGATGTGGAGACAGACGGGGACTCGGGGGGGAAATACACCTTTCCTATGGGGCTCACAGTAAGTGAGGGGGTAAGAGGGGTGGGTGGTGCCAGACCCAGGGCTTCTGCCCACCTGCTGTCTTCCGCAGCACCACTACGTGCCCTGCAGCCTCAGCTCCAAGCCACTGGCCGTCCTGCACTTGGTCCTCAGGACGAGCGTCTCCAGGGCCCTGTGCTTCACCAACTCCCGAGAGCACTCTCACAGGTGAGCAGGGTGGGAGTGTGTAGCTGGTGAGCTGGGCTCCGGCCCCGGCCCCGGCCTGCAGCTTCCTCTCTGCATAGGCTCTTCCTACTGGCGCAAGCTTTTGGGGGTGTGAACGTGGCCGAGTTTTCCTCCCGCTACGGGCCTGGCCAGCGGAGGAAAATCTTGAAGCACTTCGAACAGGGCAAGATCCAGCTGTGAGTACAGGGAGGGGGCTGCCTGTGGAGTTGGGGTGCTTGACCCAGCTGTCACCCTGGGCCTACCGAAGGGTGCTTCTTCCTGGAAACTGTGCTCCTGAGTCTGGGGTACATTTCCGAAAAGGCCTGGGGTTTCCCTTTAGTGCGGTGGTCATGGCTGTAGGCGTCCCTGCTTCTGGCTCAGCTGGGTTTCAGGCTGGGGGTCCCTATTGCTGCTGGGCAGGACCACAGGGCTGTGTGCTTTCAGCCTCATCAGCACTGATGCCACCGCCCGTGGCATCGATGTGCAGGGTGTGGAGCTGGTGATCAACTACGATGCCCCCCAGTACCTGAGGACCTACGTGCACCGGTGAGGGCTGGCAGCAGTGGCCACTTGGGCTTCCAGGCTTGTGAGCTCCTGGGTGTGGGACGGGTGGGGGGTGACCAGGGAGAAGCCACTGTTCCCGTACATTTGTGTGATTTTAGGGTGGGGAGGACGGCTCGAGCTGGGAGAACTGGACAGGCCTTCACGCTGCTCCTCAAGGTGCAGGTGAGGTGGTGCGTCTCTGTGGGACACTGGGGAGGCTGTTGCCGCAGAGGGTTCTGGGGCGGGTTGAGACCCTCCCACACGAGGCCCCTTCCCTGTAGGAGAGGCGGTTCCTCCGGATGCTGGCTGAAGCTGGGGCACCTGAGCTATCGAGGCATGAGATCCCCAGTGAGCTGCTGCAGCCGATGGTTCCTCAGTACGAGGAAGCCTTGTCCCAGCTGGAGAAGACCATCAAGGTGAGGTCTGCCGGGGCCAGCGGTCCTGCAAGTCAGCCTCATTCTAGAGTAGTCACGGTGTGGACAAGAGCCAGAAGCAGGGGCCTGACACCTGGCCCTCGAGCTCCTGGCCCAAGGCCAGCGGTGATGCTTGCTGAGCAAGCTCCCGTTCTCTAAGGGTCCAGGGGGCTGGGAATGCTCACTTCAAGCCCCCTTCTCTCTCCCACAGGAGGAGCAGAAACAGAAGGTGGCCTAGGCTGCTGGGCGCATCTCTGTTCCTGACCACCCCAGGTTCCTGAAGCAGCAGGAGTGACACAGCCCTCTCCCCCATGGCTCCTGTGCTGGGCAGCCCGGAGCTCAGCTGGGTCTGCCAGGTCGGGACCCGTGACTAAGGCTGTGTACCACATCCTGGGGCAAGCTGGTCTCGAGCCCTGTGGTGCTGCTGGAACCTGTGGTGTGCTTGCCTGAGGGCTGGGGGGTCCCCTCAGACAATGCCAGATGTCATGCTTCTGACATCAGCGTCCCACCTCCTGGGCAGCCCTGCTGTGTGACCAGATGGGAGGCAGCCCGGCCAGGAGACCTGAGCCTCATGCTGATTGATGCTTGGCCACCACCCGGCCCAGGGCAGACCCAAAGCAGTGGGGTCCTGAGTGGGATAGGAGATTCAGAAGCACCTCTGTTTATGAGAAGCCTTTTAGAAATTTCATGATAATAAATTTTTAAAAAACAGCTACTAATTAATTCATTTGAAGAACACATGATGTGGTATGAGTGACAGTGCAGGGCCTGGAGTACCCTGCCCAGGGCTCCAGTGCCGCCAAGATGGTGTTCCCCCCTGGGAGCTCCTGCCCCTCTGCTTGGCGGGGCACACCGGAAGAGCAGTCTGCACAGGAGGCAGGCTCCGCCCTGGGTGGCCCTGGGGCCCTGGGCTTGGGAAGGACTCCTGCCATCCTCTGACCGGGCCCTGCCTCCCAGGTGGGCTATACTTGTCCTGCTACCTGCATGCACATGCTGTTCCTGTGCTTTCAACACTCTTCTTCCCCAGTCATCCAGAAAATCCCTGCTGCCTGACTCCCCCAACATAGCACGTCCATGCCACACCTTCCTTGGCCAGTACCTGCCCTTCACTTCCTCGTACTGACCACCAGGACTGAGTTCCTTGAGGCCAGATGTTGGCTTTCTACTTCTAGTAGGTGATTAAAATGCAAATGGACAGCTGGTGTTGTGGTGGCCACACCTGTGAGCCCAGCTGCTCAGGAGGCTGACAAGTTCAAGGCCTGTCAGGGGAACTTACTGAGACTGTCTTAAAATATCAAAGGGCTGGGGTGTAGCTCAGTGGTAGAGCACCCCTGGGTTCAACCCTCAGTCCTGGGGGTAAAAAAAGGTGGGGGTCCTTTCCAGGGAGCCCTGCTGACCAGGGAGACAGACCCACCTCACCTGCAGGCCAGGCCAACAGCACTTGCAAGCAGTGTAGGCTGAGGAAGCTGGGGGTCTGATGGGTGTGGTGAGGGGGCTTCCAAAAGCAGTTGAGATAGAAGGCCGTGGGGTGGAGGGCAGGAGGCATAGAGGTGGGGCAGCAGGCAGGTGACAAACCAGTCTGTCTGCAGGATCCTCCATGGCAGCAGCCCAGTCCTTGGCAGGGGGCACCTTCTCAGATCTGTGCTGAGAAAAGCTTCCCTGGCCACCCTCATACCAGGGCAGCAGGGGCAGCCAAAACAGGGGAGGGAGGGGCTCCTGGTGGAGGCTGGAGAGCCGCCCTCTCAGTAGAGGCCTGGGGCACAGCCCAGAGAGAGGCTTACTGCCGAAATCCGGTGAGTGACATCTGAGCAGAAGCCGCCAGCGTGCTGGCTGCAGGGCTGAGGTGCTGCCCTCCCGAGCCTATGGCCCCAGCCCCACCCAGTGTGCAGCTTAGCTCCAGGCCACATGAACGTAACCTGACCAGGGACTGGCACCCTCCACAGAGCTCTTTTCCGTTGACAACTATGACAAGGGACTCGACCGTCTGGAGAGGGCAGAGGGGTCTGGGGAGGAGTTGCAGGCCCATGGCACATGGCTGGTGAGGCATGGAGCTACACAGGTGCTCAGGTAGGGGACAGGGCCATTACCTTGGAAGACCAGCCTGATAGCTGGGTGCAGGACCCACTGGGCTGTTGCTGGCCCACAGCTCCTGGTGCACAGAGCCTGTGCCCCTTCCTGCCTGGGAGGGTGCGCTCTGGAGCAGGGGTCTGCAAGGCAGGGTGCCTGTTCCTGTGTTGAAGGAAGGGCACCAGGACTGCCCCTCGGCTTCCTGCCTGCTTTTTATTAAAACTTGAAAGCTTTTGTCTCTAAGAAAAGGAAAAAAGTCCAAGAGCAACAGGAGGGACAGCAGCCACGGGGCGCTGGCTAGAGGGACCATCAGCAAGGCCCCGAGCGCAAGAGGGCCAAGTGCCCACTGCCAGGCGCCACGTCTCAGGAGGAACTGGCACACACTGGTACCCACAGCAGCAACTTTGTGCTGTGAAAAACACAGCCAACATCTGACTTTAATTTAAACACTGCTCTTCTATGAAAACCGAGACAGAAACATATAAAAAGGTCACTTTATTATGCCATCTGTCTGGCAGGACATCCATGCCCTCTAAGGTCCTACTCTTCAAGTACAAATGCTTGTGTTAACAAAGTATTTACAGTTTGTCTTGTTCTACCTGCTGCCAGTCAGCACACATGCCTGTAGGGCCAGCAGTCAGGGAAGCCCAGCCTCATCAGAGTGACCCGGCGACTCTTGACTAGGTCCGTCCTCCAGGGGCCAGGTGGAGTGGCAGTCTGGGCCGTGAGCTGCACACTCTGCCTTCTGAACTCCGAATCACAACTGGCACAGAGAAGGCTGCCGCCCGCCCCCCCCCCGCCAGAGGCAGGGCCGCAGCCGAGCACAGGAGGCATGGTGTCCCCCCATGCACTAGGCCTACAGCTGGTGGGGCAGCCGATGCCATTGATGGGGTGGCAAGAAAGTCACCTCTGACCACATGTTGTGGCCAGGCTCACTGTGGAGGCCCACCAGAGACAAGAGGCTGACACTGAGCAGCAGCAGGGTCCACACTGCACCCCAGATCCCAGGCCCGCTCTCTCAGCAGCTCTGAGGGGGCCCATGCTCTCCCCGGGGCCGCAGATGGACGGAGCACTATGCTGGGCAGTCAGGTCTGAAGAGAGGCCACAGCACAGGAGGAAGGACAAGGAAGACCAGCGCAGCCAGACCTTCGCAGTCCTGCGGGGTCAGGAGTGAGGAGCCAGGGAGTGCAGGGCCTGCGAGGGCGCACTGCTGGCCAGACACACCTGGCCGATGCCAGGCCTGCTGACGAGCACGCAGGCCCCAGCGCTGGGTCCGAAGCATCCGGTGAGCTGGACACTCAAGCCCTGCTTCTCTAGTGTGTGGTGCTGACTCCCTTCCAGGTTCCTCATCAGTGCTCACCAGTCGGCCCCCAGGTGGGCACTGGACAGACACAGTGGTGGGGTGTCCAGACGCAACTGCACATGGGAGCTCTGCGTGCGCCACACTGGTGGCAAAGGCCACTGCAGGGCAAGACGTCGTGACACAGGCAGATCCAAGGGCACAGAGGGCGCCGCGGGCCTGTGCTCCTGTTGCGGCAGCACCAGGCGTGGAGCCCTCACCAGCCCCTCAGGCCCTGAGGGGCACCTGCCCCCTGGAATGCCCCCCTCAGTGCAGGGCCCCTCCAGAGCCTGGCGGAGCTACAGCAGGCCTGATGGCAGATGGACCTCAAGACGATGAGGAACCTGGAGGCACAGAGAGGCTCTCACAGGAAAGGATGCCCCTGACCAGACCAGGCCAGCTCGAGTCGCACAGCTGCCCGAGCTGTCAGGCGCACCAAGTCCAGACATGAGCATTGTCCACAGTGGGGGACGGTCAGAGCCCCTTCAAATGGGAGCCAGCAGCATGGGGACAGGCTGGGGAGGCCACACTGCCACTCTGAGCGGAAGTTGGGTCATGGTGGCTGCCCCCTCATGTCCTGTGCATGGAGATGGGCAACAGGGCCAGACCTGCCCCCTCAGAGTCAGCCCACTCACACTCACCAGGGGAGATTGGAGTGCAAAGCCCACCTGGAGCATGGACTCCAGAGCCCTTTTTCCTTTCCGCGGACCACAGGCGCGTTCCAGCTGAGCGGGTGAGCCAGGCTGCAGTGGCAGTGCCGAGACAGGCGCCAGCCGCTGACACCACACGGGCCCCCAACTCCTTGGACGTGCAAAGTACCAGACACCAACAACCAGGCTGAGTGGCTTTCAAAAAAAGTACTATTGCTCTGGGGGACACGAGAGGCGAGACACCAGGAATCATCGCCGCCACGGCTCTTCAGCCAGCTGCGTGGCAGGAGGGGTGCTTGTGAGGACGCTCCCTGAACACAACTGCTCGAGCACATGCTCTGCAGGTGAACCTGCTGGTGGCCTACTGGCAGGGGGGCTTGGTGGGCGTCTTCAGCCTCACGGCCGGGACCCTCATCTGCAGCTTGGGCTGCTGGCTCGGGCTGTCTGAGCTGGCTGGCACCTGTGCTGGGCTCGGGCCTCCTGGGGTCTGGAGTGGCGCCGAGGCCGTGGTCACCACCTGCTGCTGCATGAGCTTCTGCTGTACCACCTGGGCCGTGGCAGTCACCGCGGGGATCATCTGCACCTGCTGCCCTGCCGCCGTGGCCTGTGTGAGTGTCACAGTCTGCGGAGAGGCCTGTGCCGAGAGCCAGAAAGCACTGTCAGCAGAGTGCACACGTCACCCAGCAGGACAGCCAAGCCCAGGGCAGGCCCCTGTGCTCTCTGGCAGAGCAGGAGCAGGTGGAAACAGGGCCTCCCCAGTCTCGGGGAGGAAAGGCATGGGCGGGGCCTGGCTGCCTGCAGCTTGAACCACCCTGAAATGTAAATACTGCTTTAAACTGGGCATGCTGGCCCCCTTGAAAGAGAGCAGCAGGACAGCACCAGGTCCATGTCAGCCAGGGGACACCAGGACTTCCCCCAGACATTGTGGGATGCAGACTCCTCTTGTGGGACCAGGGAGCCTAGGACGCTGCAGAGCCCCGTCCTGAGCACAGTGCAGCCCGTGCTGTGCAGGACGCCCTGCGAGAAGCAGGCCGGAGCACTGTGCTGGGCAGTCAGCCCCTAGTCATCAGCACTCTGCTTCCTCAGGGAGAAGCCACAGATCCCAGCATCTCAGACGCCAGGGTCAGGCGGCCTGCGTCTGCAGTCCTACCTGCTGAGCGGCGGAGGCGACCTGCTGGATGCTGGCCACGGGTGCCTGCTGCTGCACCACCTGAGGGAGTTTGGCGACCTTTTGACAAAACAGAAGAGGCTGACACAGAGTTCAGAACACGTGCATGGACACTTCCTCCCTCTCCTCCGTCTTGGTGCTGTTTGTCCTGGGATTGAAGCCAGTACTCTACCATCAAGCAGTACCCCACCCCTGCATCCTAAGGTCTGGCTCAGTGGCTGAGGCTGGCCTAGAGCTTGCCACCCTCCTGCCTCAGCCTCCTGAGCCCTAGGATTGCAGGCAGCAGCACAGTGCCTGCTCCCTCTCAGCTCTTACCCGGCCACTGAGACCGAGGACGCGAGACAGCGCGTCCCAGGTGTGCTCCTGGGTGCTACCCGAGACACACCCACCTGGCGCCACAGCCAGGGGAAGGTCCTGACATGCCCACAGGAGCCCAGCAGAGGTGACAGGCCACAAAGAAGCCTCGAAGACTTTGAAAAAAGTTGGCAAGGAAAAAAATGACTCTAAAGCCATGTGGCACCCAAGGCGGCAACTCAAGCCAGATGCCGCCTGGCCTCAGCGGGGCTCTCACAGTGCAGCCTGAGGACAGGGACCATGACACCATATAGACGTGGGGTTCTGAACGTGAGAAACAACCAAGTGAAACTCCGACAAGCTGAAGAGCAGATTAGACCTGACCACAGAAAACCCAGTAGCCGAGCAGAGTGGGAGACACTACTCAGAACGCAGGAGGCCACGGGACAGAGCAGAGGCTGGGAGACTGGAAGGGGACATGGGCAGAAGCAGCATCCAGACCAGCACGGCCCAGGAGAGCCCAGTCCAGGCGGGAAGCTCCGCACATGTGTCAGAGGAACAGGGTGGTGTGTGCACGCATGACCAGAGCAGCTGCCTGATGCCAGGGCCAAGTGCAGCAAAGCAAGTGTGCCAGGAAAATCAGTGCCAGCCTGGAATTCTGTATTAAGCAAATCCCTTCTGGGAGCAGGAGAAAAGTAGGCATTTCCAAACATTAACGAGAAGTCCAAGGGCACCCTCCGGTGGAGGAGAGGCACCTCAGGCACAGTGTCGAGTGCAGGTGGAGCACAGTGTGCAGGGGCTGCTGCTGGAGCACAGGGCAGGGTCACTGATGGCATGGGAGCATGTGGGATCTCAGGTGACCACCTAGGAGCTCTACAAGAACGTCACCAGCCTGCAACTTTCAGACGAATAGAGGGGCAAAAACAAAACAAGAAAAGGTAAGGCCAAAAGAGGGAGAGGTGGGGAAGGAAGAGCAGCAGACAAGTTCCAACAGAAGGGACAGGCGCCTGAGAGCCAGGGCCTGCCTGCCCGCGAGGCCTGGACAACGGCAGCACCCCCTCGGCTGCACGCTGTTCCCCGAATCCATCTGCAGCACTAAGAGGAAGTGCAGGATGGCTGCGAGTAGAAGCGGGAAGGTGTAAAAGGAAAGTCTAAAACCAAAGACATAGCCCTGCGCAGTCTGGGTCAGACCTCGCCATGAAACTGCCCAGCGCAGCCAGGACCCAGAGTCTGGAGCTGGGCAGCAACTGGGGCAGGCCTGGCGGACACCCTTGCACCTGCACAGCAAGCCCCTAAGCCCGGAGTCTTTGGAGGCACCCAGGAGGGGACAGGGAGATACGGACAGGAACCCAGGGTAAAAGGTGCAGAAAGTCCTAGCAAACCAGAAAAGAACAGAATTTTCCTTCATGTAACAAAAAACAATTAAAAAAACAGAAAAAAAAGTTCTTTTGTACAAAAATGTATGAAGATGAAACTTAAAAAGCAGACGCACGCCTGTGACCCCAGCAGCTCGGGAGGCAGAGGATGGCGAGTTCAAAGCCAGCTTCAGAAATGAGGCGCTAAGCAACTCAGTGAGAGCCTGTCTCTAAAGTACAAAACAGGCTGGGTGTGGCTCAGTGGCTGAGGGCCCCCAAGTTCAATCCCTGGTACCAAAAAAAGGCAGCAGACTCTGTACAAAAACACCAGAAAGTACGGCTCCGTCACCCAACACAGCTGCAAGGCCTCTGAGAGCCAGGAGGAAATGTGACAAAAGCATTTCAGAAGACATGGGCAGCGAGCGGCCTCTCCGCTGGAGAACCTGAAGCTTGGGTGTGCAGACGTCAGCCTGCATCTCAGAGCGAATAGGACTCCACAAAGCTGTGGCAGGGGCTGGGCGGTGATGGACCTGCTGGACGGCTGAGACCACAAGGGAAGGGCAAAGCTCCAAGGACAGCCAAGGCTGTGGACTGTGCCTTCAGGGCCGGGAGGCACGGCCCACCTGGAGTGCAGGCAGACCCACATGGCTCGGGTGAGGGCACCACAGGTCCAGGCACGGCTGGGACCGCTCAATAAGCAGTGGCATCTCATGGCAATTAAGCCAGCCCTTTCTTCTGTGGTATCACGTGTGAAAAGAGGACTAAAGACCAAAGCAAGAGAGCAAACCACGAGGGTGGAGGAAAGAGAGAGCTCCATGTCCTCTGGGCAGCGTCTTCAGTGCTGGCCAGGAAGGGGGAGGCCGTGAAGTCCAGTGTGAGGACCTGAACTGAGCATGCTGTGCAGGACAGTCTGTGTGGCTCAGGAACTGCAGGCTGACATCCAGCATGCAAGACAGACCAGCCAACAACAGGCCTCACGGGGAGGAGACCACTGCCAAGAGGGCTGAGCGATGGCAAGGCTGACCCCAGGAGGCACCCACCCATCCACCGCCACCTGCAGGCCCAGGGGCCCACTGTGCACTGCCTACGAGGAGCCCAGACCTCCCTCCAGAGACTCCTGTAGCACAGCTGGCCTGCACCTGCCCAGCAACCCCAGAGCCCACCACACCCTCTGTTCCCTGCTCACCTGAATCTGGGTCTGCACCTGCTGTGTCCCAGCCAGCTTCTGGGCCTGAGAGATGGGCGTGGTCAGAAACTGGGTCTTAAGGGCCGGCTGGGCAGCGTAGGTGACCTTCTGCTGTGGGCCCTGAGTGGCCATCTGCTGCGCTGCCAGCTGGAGGGAACAGATGACCTGGATCAGACCCTGGACCAGTGCTGGCTACTCAGACCCTGCTGTACCTTCCCTGTAGGACATGGCCTTCACAGCACACTCCTCCTAGACAAAGCCCACAGTGCCACTGGCCCCTGCTTCCTGCAGTCCCTGGACTGAAATGGAGGCCTGCCCTCCTTGCAGCCAGGCTGGGAGTCACCTGCCAACCTCCACAGGGACCTGGTGTGTGGACACCCTTGTGTGGGTAACTGAACTTGACCAGTTTCTCAAGGCTAATTTAAGAATCCAGCAGACAACCCGAAAGCATTTAGTACAAGAGGTGACGACCCGTGTGCCCGATCTGCGCATAGTGATTCTCATTTCCAGTTCTCTCTACCAAGAGAACATAAGCCACTCTGGAGGTGCAGCCTGTGGTCTGCCTCCTTCCAGTGGGAGCCAGGCCTGAGACTGCATACCAGCCAGCTGGCTGCTCTGGGCACCCAGGGAGGCCACCTCTACCGACTACACAGCTCTCCTTCTCCTGAGACTGGGAAGGTGGCTCTGAGCACCATGCTTTTCTCCAACCTGTGCCCCAGGAGAGAGAACACTGCAGGAAAGCAAGAATAAGCAACCGGCCTTGATCTGGGACACACCCTGCCCTATAATGACAGCTATGCCTAGTGCCACATAGGAAGACACCTGTCCAGCCACCTGTGCCCCTGCAGATCCTATTTCCTGCAAGCCCCTCCTCTTGGACTCTGTGCTCACTGCCCGAGGCTCCAGGGACAGTTCTGCCTTGTCTTCTGCCCCCTGCCTCACAGCAGGCCTCAGCGCCCCTAGCCCAGCTGCGGCCCCTGCGGTCAGAGCTGACCTGCCTCCTTTCACCAGCTCTGCCACTCTGGGCAAGTCCTCCTCATCCTCCTAAAAATGGGCTGTTTGGGATCAGCCCCAGATGCCTGCAGAACTCGGCCTAGCCCGGCTCTGCTGAGGCCTCGTGCCCACACTTCTGCCCAGAGAACAGCACACACCAGGCCCGTGGCTCGCGCCAGCAGAGGCACCTACAGGCTAGGGACACAGCGGCACTGCCCTTGCCATGCACGAGGGCCACCAATGAAGTTCCAGGTGCCCTGTGAACTTCCCTCAGCTACCACTTCTGCCCCCAGGCTCCCCACTCACAACAGGCTCCTCCCTCAAACATCCTCCCCAGGAGCCAGGAGAGCACCAACAGCGAGCCCTTCAGGGTCCTCAGTCACATGGCTTCATATGGCTGCACAGCTGGCCAGCATCCTGGCTCAGGCCCACCCATCCTCACAAGTCCCCCAGGTCCCTTCCAGGCTGCATCCTCAGACCAATACTACACAGCGTGTTCCCTGAGAGGCAGTGGTGGTGAGACTGCGTGCTGGTGCCCCTGGGAGCTGCGTGCCCTCTGGGGCTCTCAAGAGCAGGCCGTACCTTCTGTGGGACAGCACCCTGGCTCTGGGCGACCTGCGGCTGAATGGCCTTCTGCTGTTGCACGGCCTGTTGCTTGAGCTTCAGCAGCTGCTGCACATGCACGGGCTGGGCCACGACGGTCTGTCCTGCAAGACAATGCGGCCTGTGAGTCGGTTGGGGCCAGGGCCCCACTCACGCTGGTCTGCTCAGACTGACTGTCCCTGCAGGAAACGTCGAGCCTGTAGCTGTGACAGCCAGCCAGCCCCAGATACTCAGATGCCTCTGCATGCCTAGGTCCCATTCACACCATGGTGAAACTTCAGACCGCGAGTGTTCAGTTAGACTGAGGACCCAGCAGACCAGGGACGCTCTGAGGAAACTGCATCCACAACACGGCCTGTGTGCAAAGGGCTCCAGGGACAGGGCAGGGCAGGGCTGCGGCCATCTTGGCCAGCAAAGGCTCACTGCACACAGCGTCCAGCAGAGGGGAGGGCTGCAAGGCAGGCACCTGCTGCTTTCTGTGGCTGCCCAATTGCCACGCTGATGCCCGCGACGTTCATGGGCAAAGTCGTGACGCCCGGCGAAGAGACCACGGCTGCTGGGACAGACACCACCGGAGGCTTCGCCAAGGCCACCTGAGCTGGCTGCGGTGTCTGTGTTTGCATCTGCCCTTGGGCCTGCAGCTGGGAAGTTGGAACCCGGGTCTAAACGGGAAGAACAGGAGAGTCCGGAGAAGTCCAGGATGTGTGTCTTTTCCAACATCATTCCTCAAGAAGTCACCTCCCAAGAAAACCAGTGGGGCTGGTAACATGGCTGGAGGGCAGCACTAGAGGGCAGCAGGGTGCCCCCAGCTGCAGGGGCGGGACTGTAAGGCCAGGCTGCCCACTCTCACGTGAGGCTCTCTGCCGCCTCCTGCACCTCCCCAGCTACCAAACCATGCTGGGCCCCATCTCTGCCCTGCCCCCCACCTGAAGGCCGCCACCACACCACCTGCGCCTGGGGACCCCCACCCTGCTACTACACACCGCTTTCCTTAAAGGATGTCATAGAAGACAGAAATGGAAATCGGTCCTTTTATATGTGTAAGAAACTGGAGAAGAGGTGCCCAGAACCACCTCTGCACCAACGCAGAGACCAGCGGGCAGCCCTCCAGGGAGTCCCGCCACTTGCCCCTCGTCCCCTTGGAAGCTGCTTCACCCTCCACCACTCCCCTATCCTCCTGGAACACATGCGCCCCTACACGGCGCTTCCTCACGGCCGTCCCTCCTCGCTGCGTTAAGCGGCAGGCACACTTGAGGTCAGAGACTAACCAGCCGGGGCGTGACAGGCACTCAGCCCACGTGCAGTCCACGTGAGCCACCTCTCCCTGCCTTGGGGAGTCTGGGTACCAGGCCAGGAAGGACCTGAAGCCCAGGCAGCGCCTGGCCCCCAGGGGGTTCCCGCCACCCAACAGTGCTGGCTCTTTGTGCCCCACACCCCGCTGCATCCTGCCGTCGGAGCTCTCCCTGCAGTGGTCTCCTGCCCACTGGAGCTGGTCATGGGGCCTGGCCGCGTCCCACACCACGTGCAGCACTGTGCTCCAGCCATGCTACCCTCGGCCCTGCCCTCCACAGCAGGGAGACAGCCACACGTTGTGTCTGGCCTCATTGCTCACAGACCACTGCTCAGTCTCCACCACGCAGTCCCAGAGAGTCTGGGGACAGTCGGTCCTGGGGAGTACCGCTGTCGGAAAGTGTCACGTGGGCAGGGTCTCACCCTCTCCCAGGAGGCCAACACTCGAGGGACTGATCTCTCCCCGGCTCCCTGCGAAGCTGCCACGACACCCAGCATCCCAGCAGGCGGCCGCAGCCCCCAGAAGCACGGAGACGCTGCTCTCAGAAGGTGCATACAAGCTGGAACTTACAAGCCGGGCCACTTGGAGGTTGGCCACAGTGGTGCCTGTGAGCAAAGCCCCGGGCCGTGGGGCTGTGACCGTGGTGAGCTGGGGGCTCTGCTGCTGCGGGGGCTGTGGAGGCGGCACTTGCACCTGTGCTGGCGGCTGGGGGGGCCCAGGCTGGGCCTGTGGTGGTGGGGGCTGTGGGGGCAGCTGCACTTTCTGCTTCTGCATCTTGATGATGTGTTCCTGAAACCCAAATAAGGCACGCTGTGTGACGTCCCGACGCAGGTCCCCCTGCCTCTGCCCAGCACCAAGGTGCTCGTGTGCAGATGTGCAGAGGGCAGCTGTCCCTGAATCACAGCCTCCTGCTCACAATCAGCCTTGCACCAAGCATACTTGACAGATTAGAGAATCCACAGCAGAATTTCTAGGTTGTTATCTCTCAAACATGTCAAATATTTAGCACCCAAATGTACTGACTAGTAAATGAGTTAAATAATTAGCAGTAATTTGTTAACAGAAGCAGCAATATCAAAATACGATATGAAACGTGAGTTCTAAAAACATTTTGAGAAACAAACGTCTCAAGGAGCACTTCACAGAGACGTGCAGAATGTCGGACGTCTGTGGGCTCGCCAGACACAGAAGGGGTTCTGCAGTTGCTACAGTAGGGCACGGTGAGAAGCGACAGGGGCAGGAGAATGGGTGGGGCTCCCGCCCGACACCAGGTGAACAAGAGTTCTTGGCACACAGGTGTCTCAGAGGCCAGACCCTGGGGCCTAGGGCACTGGACAACTTGCCTCTGCTGGGCCCAAGGACCCCTGGGCAAGGAAACTCTCTAATGCAGCCCTGTCCAGGGGAACCTGCTGCAGGGACAGCAATGCAGCAGCCAGGCCATGCAAGGTCAGACCCGAGAAGCAAGTGTGGTGACGGAGGGGCAAACGCTACACCTCACTGCGTGTCGACTGAAACTTTGCCTTATGGGCAGCACAGCTCTCCAGGGAGCATGACAGGCACCCTGGTGGCCACGAGGGCTCTGGAGCACACTGAGCTGTAGCAGGAACACCAGGCACTGCACTTCCTGCCCTCCCAGCACCTGGGACAAGGCCTCAGCTGGCATGACCACCACCCTCACAGCAGTCACAGCCCCACTGACTGTGCCTCCTGTGTCTCTGGCTCCCTTCACCAGTGTGCACTCATAGTGTCCATTGGTGGCAGGGACATAACACTTCCTTCTAAAATGGGCGAGCACACTGCATAAATGATGGCACAGGCACACAGACTGCCAAGGACCAGGAGTATCAGCGTTCCCACCGCCACCTTGGAAAAGCAGACTGCAGAAGCCACCTGGTCTCAGAAACTGCGGCTCACTGGCACCCTCTGGTGGAGAGGGGTGGAGAGGGGTGGAGAGGGGTGCACAAGACGGAAGTGGGGAAGATGGGCCCTTGCACTCAGGGAACACTGAGGAGCCTGCCTGAGCCACACAGGAGTGGGCCAAAGTGGCCCTGAGTGGGAAGTGGTACCCACGGCACACTGCCCGCCTCCGGTCCTGCAAGGTACCCACTGCAAGAGCATGTGTGTTTTCTGGGAAGGGCTCACCGGTGCCAACTTGCCCACAGCTTTGATCTGGGCCTGGGCCTGCACCTGTGGAGCCTGCACCTGTGAGGGCGGCGGCTGCTGCTGCTGCTGCTGTTGCTGCTGTTGCTGCTGCTGCTGCTGCTGCTGCTGCTGCTGCCGGAGAAGCTGGAAGTGTGCAGGGGTGATGGTCTTCCCAGGCAGCTGGACACCTGTGGCTGTGCAGAGGCGGGAGTCAGACCTCCGCCCTTGCTCCCTGAGCGGTGTGCAAGGGTAGAAACACCAGGCCCCTTTACCTTGGGACACCTGGGTCACCAGAGACCGTGTCGGGGTCTGCACAGGGGTCAGGTTGGTAGTGACCACGGCTGAGGCTGTCACAGAGGTGACTGCTCGGACGCCCTGGGTCGTTGCCATGGATACCAGGTCAGTGGTGGCAGTGGCAGGGGAGCCAACCGCTCGCTGCTGTGTGTGAACCACCTGGGCGGGAGCAGAGCCTCCGGACGTCTAGAAAGGCAAAGGCAGAGCTCACCACTTTCCACATGGCACCCGGAAAGAGGCTCTGGACTCCAGACCCAGGCCTGCGGGGCCTTCTGCTGTTCTCTCTGCACACACAAGTATTGCGTGGTCCCAAGAGCATCCAGACATGGTGCCTCGAGCCACAGAGCAGTGCTGCTCATGGCCAGCTGCAGCTGCAGGTGGAAAGGGCCCTGTGCCCCAGGAACATCCAAGTTCCTGATAACCCTGCAGGAGCCTTGTGAGGCCCACGGCCTGCCACTCTCCGATCTGCAGAGGCTACAGCCCCACTGCCCTTCCCAGTCCACCTCTGAGCCGCCTTCAAGTACAGGCTGCCCTCTGCCAGCCACCTCGGCTGTCTTGGCCTCTGGGGCACGGGCTTGCCCATCTCAAGGACAAGCTCCACAGCTCCCCGCAGCATGGTCCCCTCTGCTGTCTCTGTGGTGTGATTCCGTCTTATCCTCCCGATATCCAGGGAAGAGTGGCACTAACACTTCTCTTCCCTCTCTCTGCCCTCCATGGAACCCAGCTTCTCTCCAACACCTGCCATGTCTGCCTGCAGCGCCTGGACCACGCCCTGCCTCTCCTCGGCCACTAGCTCTCTCCTCCACCTCCACCATGAGACTGAGGTGCACTCACAAAGGCTCCTGCCCCCGGTTCCTGGGAACATGCTTCTCATCTCTACAAGTCCCCACATTCACTTACACTATAGTTTTGGTTTCTTTAAAACAGAAAGCCCCACCATTATGGTTCTGCCTGCCAGGCCCGGGACTCGGGTCAGTATGGGTCATTGCCACCTCCATGGGCCCTCACTCTGATGCCTTGTCTTCCTTTCCTGTTCCCCAGGTTCTACGCTTTTTATTTGATTGTACTATGATGACTGTACACAGCAGTGGCTTCCTCGTGACATATTCGCACCAGCACGTCACAGTTTGGGCCTCGTCTCCTTCCTGGGGCCTTGTCTCCTTCCAAGCCTATTTTTTATGGAACGCTGCTGCTTGCAGTGCTTGATGCTGTCTGTGGAGAGCCTGGGAAGGCCCTGCTCCTGTCAAGCGCCAAGCACCCTCAGTCTAGTCAGTTTGCAAGCTGCCTGCAGGTTTGCACCTCGTAGAGCAAGACCACCTTCAACTGCGAACCCAGAGGAGCTGGTGGCCACAGTGCCACCTCCGCCCTCTGCTCAACACGGGCGTCACCCTGGATCACTCCTGCCCTTGGGTCCCAGCTCGAGTAAACAGCCTCCTCCAGCTCCCAGCTCAGGCGGGCGTCACAAGCAGGCTTCAGTCCCCACCCACGCTGGCGGTCACTCTGCAGGCAAACGTGTCTCAACACAGCCGTGTCCCGCAGGCCCCGGCCTCCCCAGGTGCAGTAATCTGGGGACCACCACAAGGTCTCTGCACCTCTCACACTCCAGCACGCCAAGTGTGCCTGCACCTGCGTGTCCAAGGCACTGGGGACGAGGGCGAGGACCTTGATCTGGAATGTGTGGCCAGAGCATTCTGGGAGCTAGAGCACCCACACACAACGATGACCTCGGGGAGGGAACCCAACCCTACACACAAGGTCACTTAGGTCCCATGTATGCCTGATGCACATGGCTTGAAAGTGATTTCATAAAAAACTGTTAATAATCTTGTACATGAAAAAAGAGTTTCAGTGCGAATTTCCCAGTGTGGCTCCAAGTTCTGGACTTTGGAACATTACAGATTCTGGATTTTCAGGTTAGAGATACTCGATTAGTATCTCGTCCAATATTAAGAGCTGCTCAAAATAAATATGTAGGGAACAAACTACTTTATGCAGTATTTTAAAATATCACATGTAGGAAGGGAGGGGGCATGGGGTAATTAATGATGGTGGAATGTGATGATTATTACTATCCAAAGCACATGTATGAAGACATTAATATACTATGTACACAATCAGAGATATGAAAAACTGCTCTATGTAATAAAAGATGTAATGCATTCTGCTGTCATACATAAGAAAAAAATTTACATTAAAAAATATCACATGTAGATATTTTCAAAATAAAACTCTACACGTGATGGTTCTGGCTTCCTACCCAGAATCACTGCAAACAGTGGAACTAGTCACAGGAATGGCCCCAGCACCAAGGCCTAACAGCTTCTGCTATTTATGGAAATGGCGGAGTCTAAATTGGTTTATGGCAAAGCAAAGAAAAACAAAGTCGCCCCGGCTGCACGCTAGGAGCCCGTTTCCCACCTCTCCTCTGTGGAGTGCCGCGGCCTCTGCAGCGGGGTGTGTTCAGCAGGACCTTCGTGCCATACCTGGCTCCTGGCACTCAGCCACGACACAGCCCAGCAGATGCCCACGCGGCCCCTGCAAGTCACCAGGCTGTGAGGTCAACCCTCTCTCAGCTCAGCACTGACGACTGTGGCCCGCTGTGTGTCCCTCTCATGAAAGCCTCTGCCTCTGCTCTCACGTCCCCAAGGGAAATCCCAGGGCAAGAACTGTCCGAGGGTGGTGCCCGAACTGTGGGAGGGAGAGGGCAGCAATGGCGGCAGCCATGACACCCCTTAACCACCTGCGCTCAGGTCCCTCATGGAGCACTTCCACATCTCCTGAGCAGTAACCGATCCCATCTTCCACTGAAGCAGGCGCACGGGATGCAGCTGTGGTCCTCTGTCCCTTCCCTGGGGACAATCAACACCTAGTCTCTTCTTAAGACTGCCTGGCTGCCCGTGTCTTCCTGGTGGAATGACCACTCCATCTTCTGCCATGTTTTATTTTGTTTTGTTTGTGGTCTGGCCAGGAAGCCAGGGGCACTTATCACTAAGCCAGACCCTACCCCCTTCTGATTTCGAGGCACTCAGGGCCTCCCTAAGTTGCTGAGGCTGGACTTGAGCCTGCGGTCCTCCTGCTCAGCCCACTGAGCCTGGGATCACAGGTGTGGCCCCTGCTCCCGGTGCCCACCAGGCTCTCACCACGGTGAGGAATCCTCAGTCTGCATCCTGTCCTAGCCATCTATGCTTGGCTTTTCTTTCTCTTAACGACTTTTCAAGAAGCAAGTCTTGGTTTTGATGAGACCTGTTATCAATCTTTGGCTCCCAAGCTTTGGGTACTCTAAGGAAGGTCTGTCTGAAGCAAGGCAGCAGAGACATTCTCTTGTGTTTTGGTTTCAAGTCTGCAGTTCTGCAGAGTGTGATCAGGCTGGTAGTCCACTTCAAGGGACTTTCTGTACACAGAATGGTGGGCCAAGCCTCCCTGTCCTTCGTATGGCTCTCCAGCTAATTGGGCACCGCTGGGTGAAGATGCCCCTTCCCCACTGGATGCTCTGGCACTTCCCAAGGGACCAGCATGCTGCACACCAGCACGTGCGTCTGTCCTGGCCTCTACCCTAACCCGCTCACAGGGGCCTTTCCTGTGGCCAGCACCATACCACCCAGATACTACAGCACTGTCACAGGAAGACCCTGAGCCCAAGGGACCTCATTCTGCCTCCAGAGCGCCGTGACTTCATTCAGGTGTGTGCTGCCTTTGGGTCTGTGACTGGATGGGAAGTCAGGATTTAAGTCCCTTGATCTCAGTTCTTTTATGTGGCACTGGGACTGAACCCAGACGTGCTCTACACTGAGCTGCGTCCCCAGTCCTTTACAGTTTGAGACAGGGTCTCACTATGTTGCTGAGGCTGGCCTGGAACCTGGATCCTCCTGCCTCAGCCTCCTGAGTTGCTGGGACCACAGGCCTAGGCCCCACACACACCTACTTCTATTTTTTATGGTGAACCATGAAAGACGGGCGGGGGGCAGACACTGTCTTCTGGCTGCGAGCTCAGGTGCCCTTGGCTCCGCGTCCTGCCAGCATACTTCATCTCTGCCAGGTGGGGCCCTGCTCCCCCTGCACACCCTCAGCTGGGCCCTATGGCCTCTGCACACCCTGGAATGTGCCTTACCCCCGTGTCCCCACAGATACGTGGCACCCACACACGGGCACCTGTGTCAACGAACGGAAGCTGCATCCTCGTGTCCTGCCCACCTCTTTGTTCTGCGGGGAAAGCGTCTCACACACACACCAAACTCCTGTCTTCATTCCCTCCAAGTACACGAGAGAAACCGTCCCCAGCCGCTGAGTGTACTGACCTGCCGCCCGACCAGCGCCCTACCGCACAGAACTCAGCTAGATCAGCACATTTCTCACTGATGGAGTCTTAAAAAAGCAAATCATCTCCCTGCAAAACAACCCCACGGAGCATCCCCAGGCGTAGGATGACTCACGGTCAAGGACCCTGGGGCCACAGGCGAAGCCAGGCGCTTGTTGATGGACTGGAAGGTGGCGGCAGGGACGCCAGCGATGGTGTTCACAATCACATTGCCACTCACTGTGCCTGGGAGGAGGACAAAGTGAGCAGGGGCCAAGGGGATCCTCCCCCACCTCACCCTTCCTGGTGAGCCTCACCTGCTGGTATGCTCGTCCCGGTCACTGATGTCTTAATGGTTCCTGCCTGTTTGAAACAGAAAGCACACCCAAGTGTGTGTCCCGCTCCCTGGCACACCCACATCACACAGTCACCCACACTCCACCCACGCGGCCAGCCTCCCATAGGCATGGCCTTGCTGCTCCATCCCCTTGCAAAGGAGCAGCTGCAGCTCAGGCCTCAGCTCAAAGGCAACTTGGGAAAGGCTCCTACGACCCAGCAGTCACTGCCTGGCTGTGCTCGCCTCCTTCCACATTTAAAGTGATCTAGCAAGGTTTGGTGGTGCACGCCTGCAATTCCAGCAGTCAAGGAGACTGTAGCAGGAGGATCGCAAGTTCAAGATCAGCCTCAGGAACTTAGCAAGGCCCCCAACAACTTAGCAAGACTCTGTTGCTAAATAAAAAATACGAAGGGCTGGGGATGTAGCTCTGTGTAAAGCACCCCTGGGTTCAATCCCTAGTGCTAAAAATAAAGCAACTGCACCTGCTGTCCTCCCAGCTCCACCAGAACGCACGTGCTGGCAAGTGGGGACACAGCAGGTCTGCCCCTCCCCCAGGGTCCCTGCACCCAGTAGGTGCCTGATCAATGCATCATTCTAACCTGCCCAGCTGCTACAGAAATCCCACTGAGGCTGAAGGCAGAAACAAAGCTAATCTAATGGAGAATACTGTTCTAAAACAACAATCAGAAAACCATTTTTGTGCCTGGCTGAGGCCTAGAGTGCACCCCGGTCCAGCCAGAAGACCTGCTCTCCGCCAGTGGCCTGTGCACGACTCCAGTGTCTGGGCCGCGCTGCCACACGCAACACGGGTGCCAGCAGCCTCATGAGGGTTGCGCTCGGCCTTCTGCTCTCACACACCACACCACGCACTCTGCCTCCAACAGGCGGGTGGGGGAGACCGCATACACGTGCTGGGGACAGCTGCTTGCGGCCCTGTGGGGTCCTCTCCAACCCCCACCCAGGTGAGCACACTGAGCCACGGTGGGCTGGAGGGGGACAGCGGCAGGAGGCGCACCCCTGCTCCCTGGAGGGCACGAGGACTCACCAGCACGGCTGCGCTGCCCACAGTGGTGATGGCGGGCTGCCCCTTTGGTGGGGCCTGCACAGGCTGCGGCGGTGCTTGGGGCTGGGGCTGGGGCTGGACAGTGGGAGGCCCTGCGGGTGGCTGGCTGCCAGATGCCTGTGGCTGGGGTGGAGGTGGCGGCGGCTGCTGTGGGGGTGGCGGGGGCTGTGGCTGGGGTGGCGGCTGTGACACGGCCGGCTGCTGGGTCTTCTGCTGATCAGCCAAGGCCTAAAAAGGTCGGTGGTAAGAGGAGCTGTGAAGGGGTGGCACGGGACCCCTACCTGTGACCCCCAGCCCCAGAACATTCCCACGCAAGTGCAAGGAGCCAGCACCTCACCTTCTTCTCCTTTGCGATCCGCTCTGCACGGAGGGATGCGACCTGGATGGGAGGCAGGGGCTTGTCGTAGGTGATTCCACTGAAACACAAGAGTGAAAGCTTGGAACACAGCCGTGCACATCCACGGCTGCAGCTTCCCGCAGTCAACAAAGTCTAAAGATGTTAGGTGGAAAATCCCAGAAGCAAATAACTTCTAAGTTCCTAAGCATCACTCTTCAGAGTAATGTGACGAGACGCACCGTCACTTCCCTCCCACCCCGTCCTTTGTCCAGCAGATCCACGCTGGGTGCCACTAACCATCCTGGGCACCAGACTGAGCATCTCTGTGGCACAGAGCCGCAGAGCTTGTGTTCCAACCACCTGCACCTTACTTTACGAGGGCCACTTTATGCAGGGTGAGGCCACCCAGGTTGTGAAGGGACCCATGCTTCCACGAGGCGCAGAGGCAAGTTCCTCCACTTAGCTGAGAACAAGCACCCGTGGGCTTGGTGCTGTCTGCAGTCCCGGGCATGCCTTGTGGACGCTGAGCCCACTACCTCTGTAGACATGTCTAGACCAGCCAGAGTCTAGCCCCTGACTCCTGGACACGCCCCTCGATAGGCACCAGTGCTGGCTGCCCTTCAGCCCATGGACACAGCCACAGCAGTGGCCACCTCAGCCCCCACATTGGCTGCACGAGGCTACCTCAATCCTCCTGCAGCCCCTGCCCCTGCAGCAGGTCTGGTGGCTGGGACATCGTCCCTTAGCCCTCTCTCCACACCCAGCCCACAGCACCCCCGGGGGAAGAGTCTCTGAACAACCCCCAGAGAACTGAGGCTCTCTGCCCTGAACTAGGAGCCCTGTATCTGCAGGGCTTGCAGTCAGCACATCAGACACACCTAGGGCACATCTGGAGATGATCTGACCAGGGCAGGACGAAGATTCCCAGGAGTACGGTCCCTCCCTAGAGGTGGGCTGCGCCAGAGCCAAGGCGCTCTGACAGGGAACACTCCCTGCAGCAGTGCACAACAGACACTGCGAGCCCAGGAGGAAGCAAGGCCAGGCACAGTGCCCCTGGCCTGCATGGGGCAGACCTTCCTCTGACACCACTGCCCAGTGCCCAGCCCCACAGCTCGCCCACTAATAGCATCATCACCCACCTGTTGGTAAGCGTTTTTTCCTCAACCTGATGTGTTTTTAAGCACAGCAACCTGACGGCTGGCAAGGCCAGCGGAGGAAGAAAGTCCTGTGGCCACCCACAGCCTCATACACACCCCGTCCCCGCAGGTACCCTGCCAGGGTGAGAGGGAATCACGGCCCCCCACTCAAAGGACATGGCTCTCCACGTGCCCCCGCTTGCAGAAGCACCCCGGCACACCCGGCCAACAGCAGGAGTCCACAGGTCCCAGGCTTCAGCCAGGTGACTGGACGCGAGTGGATGCTGAATCAGGACCTGGCTCCCCACAGTAAGAAACGCGTCACAAACACAGAAATACCTTTCTGACAACACCGAGGCGTGCTTGGGGTTTTTCTGAAAGGGATTCATGCCGAGCCTGCAGTTCAGAGAATGAGACACAATCACTGCACAGAGAAAAACAGCACTGAGAACAAGGGGGACGGGGCGCAGCCTGCCCAGTGGGGGACCCACAGAGGCTTGATTGGCGGGCTCCTCTTGCCAGCTGTGGTCTTCATCAGGTCAAAGTGGCTGCTGAAGAGCTGGGTGTGCGTGGCGTTCTCGTCCTGGGCGTAGATCTGGCTCGTGCGCAGGGGACGGTTGTTCTTACTCTGGAACAAAACAGAGGAGGGCACATGCGGCTGGTCTGCTGGCCAGGGCGTCCCTGAACCCGACTTCGCTTCCCTGCCCTAGCTCTGAGTGGCAACGGCACCATTGGAGCAGCACCATGAAGTGGCCGTCACTGCTGGTGGCTGCACAGAGGTGCTTAGGGCCTCACAGTGGGTGAGGGCAGAGCAGGATGTGCCTTTCCTGGGCAGACCACCCCCCACAGGCGCTCGGGGGGCACTGACAGCAGTGATGACCACCAACATGGCCTTCCTCTACCCATGGTGGACGTGAGGGCAGCACCATCCAGGACGCCCGCAAGCGCTTGCCCAGGGGATCGGCACCACGCGTGCCAGTCACCCTTCCCTCACGAGCCCTGCAGCTCAGCAAAGCCTCTCGGCCGTCGCACATGTGCTCTGGAGGCACAGAGAGCACCGCCTGCTCAGGACCATGGCCGTTCAGGAGGAGCCCAAGAAGCTCAGCGCCCCTTCCTGGCAGGGCCCTTCTGCTCGGCACCTCTGCACGTGGGCAGCCCCACAACCCCACGACCAGAGGCCCGCATGCTGACATGGTGATGGTTCAGGCACAGGCACGGCAGATAGGTGCACACATGTGGGCAGCTGTTGCTGGAGAAACCCCTAAGTTCAGAGGGCATGCTGAGAAAGCCTGACCTAGAAAACACTGGCCCTCGTCCTGACCGCCACACGGGACCCTCTCCCATAGAACTATGAGCCAGCCGGAGCAAGCAGGCAGACGTGCGGGTGGGCATGCCATATGCTCCACACCCAGGAAAAGGAGAGTGGGGCAGACACAGGACTGTCCAGCGAGGGACCTGCTGGCCCTGACTACGGCCTGCAGTGTCACAGCACTGCACGGGTGGTGAGCACTGGTGGGGGTTGAGTGAGCGCAGCGGCCCCCTCCCAGCAGAAGCCAACCCTGTGGCACAGGAATCAGGGCTCCAGAGAAAACCACTGGCCATTGCTAGGCAGGTGCCCCGCTGGGCCTGCCCTGCACCTCACAGAAGCAGCACCTTCACCCCACCACTGTGAGCCTGGCTCTGAGCCTTCGCCTCACAAACCAGGTAATAGGAGGAGACGTTCCAGCTTCCCAGTCCCATGGTGAGACAGTGGCTGTCAGCACGGGGCAGTGAGGAAGGACTTTCGCACTCTGACCAGCGTTCTCAGGAAGAACGTGAAGTGTCTGAAACAGTGGCTATCAAGCAAGCCTAGGGGTGTCCATGTCCTGGGCACAGTGATGGCTCCCCTGCAGAGGTCCTGGTTCTCACAAAATTGACCACACGAACACCCTGAAGGCCAGGACTGGATGCCTGCCTCTGCCCTGCCCTTCCTTGCCAACCAAGGCTGCTGTGCTGATGGGAGCCCAGGCAATCTCTGCCCTGTTCCTGGAAAGGGACAGGGCATCTGTAAATGCTGGCCTGGTGAGCCATGTGCCCTCTGCCTGGGGCAGGCAAGTAGTGAGGAGCTGTGAGCTGAGCCGGAGGCCCACCTCACACTCGCTCCCAGGCAGCAGGCTGCAAGCCAAGCCCTGGGCCGGCACCCACCCGGCAGAGGAAGCAGGAGACGCCCTGCAGGAGCCATCATCAAAGCTACAGCCGAGCGCCTGGATGGCAGTTTTCCAAATAGCAGCAGGACAGATGCAGGTGAGATAACACATCAAGGCTGCAGCCAGCACAGCCACGACCTTCACCGACCAGCTGGCATGGACCCCTGCAGGCTGCCCATGAGCTGGGCACATGGACCGCTCCTTGAAGCTCCCATCAGAGCCCAGGGGCAGCCAGCTGCACACAGACATGCCCTCCCAAGGGCCGCGCGGCCAGCTCACCTTGCCCTCCTCTCTGGGAATGATGACGTTCTCGTAGCGGCTGCGGCACTGCTTGGAAGAGCGGTAGATGCGGCTGCAGGAGTTAACGACATCGCTGACGAGATCCCAGTTGGGCGTGTGGGCAGGTGACACAATCGTGAGGTTCAGGGGCAGCTCAAGTAACTGCTTCACGGCCTGGAGGGCAGGGGCAGATTGCCAGTGCTGTCCGCCAGGCCCCACTCCAGGCCCCGCCAGGCCCCACCCCAGGCCTGCATACGCCACGCACCTGCAGCAGGGCCCAGTCCTCGCCAATGAGCCACTCGGGGCTGTCCTGGGCAGGCTCCCCTGAGGACTTGACGCAGGTGGGCAGGGGCTTGGCGAAGGGCGCCTGCTGCTTGAGCAGCAGGTTCTTTTTCTGCTCCTTGCCTTCACGCCGCATCTTCAGCATGCCCGGCGTTGCCCGGTCGAACAGGGATCGGGGTGGGACGACCGCCTCCCCGTGCCGCTGCTTCTTCTTCCTGCCTGCAGCTAACCAGAGGCTTGGCTTCAGGGAAGGGACGCCAGAGACGAGGGGTCGGCAGGGGAGACAGGGCAGGAGGGCCACCACGGGGCACCAGGACTGAGGGACTTGGGAGGGACTGCTACAGGACAAACTGCCTCACTGGGAATGGGGACACGTGGACGTGGGACAAGAGATCACAGATGAGCCTGTGGTCGCCACCCCCTGGCAGAGGCAGGAGAACCACAGCTACTTGAGACGGGCTGTGGCAACCTGGGACACAGCCGTGGGGCACACACCCGAGGGGTCTGTCTTGTGCCGCTTGCGCTCCTTCCTCACATACACGGGGGGCAGCTTGGCCTCTGGGATGGGTGTAGCCTCATACATGAGGCACATGACAGAGTCGATGTACACGTCGTTGTCATCCTGGGGTGGGGTGGGTGGGGTCCAGAGCTGCGCAGAGAGACTCCTGTGAGCCACGGAGCTGTGGAGGATTGGCCACTTGGGCACGAGCTGAGGGCGGTTACTTACAGGCATGACCTCTGTCTGTCCATCGGCATCTTCGTAGACATATTCCTGCACAAAGTGGACAAGTTTCAAGATCCAGCCAAGTCTTAGCCCCGTGCTGTGCAGCACCACCCATCCACTCTCACTTACTCCTGTCTCTGGAGTAAGTCTGAGTAGTGCAACTGAGACTTCAAATGTCTCACCCATGGCTGGCAATTTGCTGTAGGGAAAGCCAGCATCTAATTGTGCACTTCCTCAAGTATGAGAGGCGAGGAAGGTGGTCCCAGGTGTAGCTGAGGTGCACAGCCTGCAACAGGCCGGCGGGAGCAGGGAGCCCAGGTGCAGGTGGGGCCATACCATGCTGTAGGCGTCCTCCCGAGTGTAGGTAAGCAGCTCTGCCTCCTCCTGCTCCCGCTGCAGCTGGGCCTCCCTCTCCTGCAGGATCTGGGCATTGTGGGCCTCCCAGTCCCTTACCGATGTCAGGACTGCGTCCTGCTGGGAGGATGGGGAAGGACATCAGGACCAGAGCTGGAAGTGCTGCCGCCAGCCAGGCGCTCAGAGCCTGGCAGGCCAAGCTGCGTCCAATCAGACAGGACCATTCAGGGAGAGGGGAGGGCCACAGGCATTTGAGCTGCGCTCAGGCGGCTCAGCACTGCTGGGTTGAGGCTCTGTCCTTTTAATTTAATGAAATCACATTTACTTCCAATCAAAGTCAACACTCAAAAAATCTGAAACTCCTCACATGTGAAATGGTCACAAGTTGACTCTTACCTCACTATTTCTCTCTCTCTCTTGGTCAACAGTCGTATGGAATAATTCCAGGTAATTCAAAGCATACTTTTCAATTGGTGTGAGCTATTTCAAAAACACATATTTTTAAAATAGGGTTAGGAGCAAGTTAGTAAAAGTTAATAAGGTTCTTTATAAAATGTGCTCACCAATATGTCACTCAAAAAAGTGCTCTAGGGCTGGGGATACAGCTCAATTGGTAGAGCACTTGCCTTGCAATGCACAAGGCCCTGGGTTCAATCCCCAGCACCACAAAAAAACAGACTGGAAAAAAGTGCTCTAAGTCAAAGTAAACACAAAGTATTTTAAGAAAGCATCAGAATCCTAAGACATTCAGCTTAAGGAGCAACTCCACCATGCCCACACCTGCTCCATGAGGTCTGCCAGCTCCTCAAGCTGCGAAGGCTCCTCCTCACACCTGGAGCTGCCCACCTCTGAGGTTGACAGGCCAGCACTTGCTCCGGGCACTGCTTCCTCTGCAGTCTTCTGTGTGTCCTCCTCCAGATCCTCAATGCTCTTGAGGGCCTGAAGAGAGTCTGCCTTAGCCCACCGAGACGCTCTTTCAACAGAGGCATCTGTGTGGCAGCATGCCAGTCCCTGGGAGTGGCCAGTGGAAGGACCAGGCTCCCAGGGACACAGAAAGTGGATTCGAGGAATCTTGGGGGGGTGGGGGTTACTGGGAGTGACATGGGTCAAATAAATGATGCTGCGGGATCCCACGGCTATGTGTGTCCCAGGCCCTCAAAAGCTGCTCTCCAGCTGACAGGCAAACATGGGGTGGAGCCAAGTGGAACAGCCCAGGGCTGCACAGGAGCTCCATCTCCAGAGGGAGGGTCGTGGCCTCACCACCCAGCCTTGCCACCAGGACCACAAAGGAGGCCAGAGCCCATCCTGCACAGAAGAGCAGCCCCCAGGTCGGCAGCCCCACCCACTCCAGCTTCATCCTGCTCCAGAAAAGCCAGGTGCACTTAATCACGGCTGCTGGTGGGCGAGGACAGACCGGCTGGCTCCTAAGCCCAGGTGCAGCTGGGGGTCAGGGGACTGAAGTGGGACTGTGACCTGCATCCAGGCCCTTGGGCAAGGTCTGCCAGGGCTCTTGCATCATAGTACCTCACACTGCACTCAGAAATCATCCCCAGCTGGACGACAGAGAGGACTGTCACAGCGACTCAGGCAAACCTCTTTTTGTGGCACAAGGGTTCAAACCCAGGTGTGCTCCACCACTAAGGCCCAGCCCCAGCTCGTTCTGTTGCCTGAAACAGGGTCTCACTAAGTTGCTGAAGCGGGCTTGGAACTTGCTGTCCTCCTGCCCCAGCCTCCCAAGTGATTGGGGTCACAGTGTGGCCACTGCCCTTGGCTCAGAGAATCTTAAGCAGAAGACAAAAAGCAACGACCATTAAAAGAAGACTTGAACCCCAGATGACTGGAAATTTCTGCTCAACAAAAGACAGCACAGGGGCCACAGCAATGAGAGCTGACTTGAACAGATGTCTTGGATACGTACAATCTTTACTGCCAATCAAATATTGTTTCAATCTTGAGCTATTTTAAAGTAAAACAATGAAAGCACTGAGAAAAGAAAACCACAGAACAGATGCTGCATGTGGCTCCAGCCACGGCCTCAAGTTCACACCACACAAAGAACTCCAGCAGCCATTCAGACAGACAGACTACCCAGCCAGGCCGGGGCCCATGCTGTGATCCCAGTGACTTGGGAGGCTGAAACAGGAGGACTACAAGTTTGAGGCCAGCCTGGGCAACTTAGACTCTGTCTCAAAATGAAAAATAAAAAGGGTGAGGGGTATAGCTCAGTGGTGGAGCACCCTTGGGTTCCAGTAAAAAGGAAAATGGGAGAGGCGGGGGAGAGAACCCAATTTAAAACAAATAGAGAAACCTGACCAAGCACTTTATTTTGAAAGCATCAGGGGATTAGGCGTGGGCCAGTGGAAGAGCATCCGCCTAGCATAGGCAAACCCCTGGGTCACACCCCAGCACCACAGGGGCTGGGGAAACATCCAAACTGCCATGAACACAAGGGGGTGTTCAAATGTATTACTCAACAGCAAGATGCAGATTAAAGCCGCTGCCAAAGACTATCACAAGTCCCCCAGGCCAGCACCCAGCCCTGGAAGAGTGCAAGATGCTGCAGTCAGGGGAATGGGTACCATATGCCCTCTGCACACCACAGGCTGCTCCAGCACTCATCGTGCACACCTGCTGGCCCACCTGCAGGACCCCACCCCGGGGCTCGTGCCTTGTAGGAATCTGTGTTCACATTCACATGCGTTCGTGCACAAGACAACGGGAACAGCTTCAAAACAGAGCCCACCATGCCAGGACAGCAGGTTTGAGCGACGAGCTAAGTGCTCACCCAGCAGAAGGCTCCCCAGAAAGACAGCAGGCAGACTCGCACCATGTAGAGCAGGGGCCCAGGCAGGGTCCACTTACACCAAACTCAAACTAGCTGTGACCAGCCCTCCCTCTGAGGGTCGCCTCTGGGTGGTGACTAAGGGGTGACAGCCATGTGTGTCACTTTGTCAAATGCATCCAGCTGGAGCTTTGTGAGGCACATGCTCTGCACGTTTTCAGACCTCAACAGAAATCTTCCTTGAAGCTCCCTTCAGGCACAACCCCCTCTTCCCCCATGAGCGTGGCCCTGCAACCGCGCCCTGGTCGCCAGAGGCAAGTTCAGGGTGTATATGCCCACAACAGTAGAAGGTTACTCTACCAGTCTCCAGCCGCAGCGCTGGCCCCTGCTGGAGCAGCCACCCTCCTCTCACGCCCCACGACAAGTCCCACCCCACCACTGCCCACTCTGTCCTGCAGGCTCCCTGACCTGCTGTGACCCAGCCTCAACACAGGAGCCAGAACAATTGCTCCACACAACCTTGGGCCAGGTCCTGGCAATACTGCACCCTTGGGGGCCCTTCCCAACAGGCCTCACCCCTGCCCCACCCTGGCTTTTGGGGTGCAACGCTTGTGAGCTGTCCTGCTGTCCTGTCTGCACTCCTCACCAGAAGGTGAGCCTCGTCAAGTGGGACTCCCACCCTGCCCACCGCTGCCCCACTTCCTGCCATAGTGCTGATACACGGCGAGACCCTTAGCACAGTGGAAAGGCTGTATGTGGACAAGCTGTGCTGCTCTGACCAGAGCCAGACAGGCTGTGAGGCACAGGCCACGGCAGGTGGGACCTCAGACATGCATCCTGGCCTAGGCAACGGGAACCTGAACAGCTGCACAGTCATCACTGGGAAAGGCTGTCTCCCTACTATCACTCTCCTGCTAACATCACCTGTTTTTAAACATAAATACAGAACCATCTCTAAGACATTTCTGGGTGACGGAAATCATATATAGGAAGCTTCTGGAAGGGAACAGGAGAACTTGCTGTCCCAGAGTGAGGAAGGAGGGTCCAGTGGGAAGACTGGCAGCCTGCAGGGAGACCCTGCTGCCCTCACCTCTGGAGTCAGTACTCCAGGTTGCCAGTTTTCAGTGCCCAAGGGCTTGTGCTGGGAGGCAGTATGGCTCTGTGTGGCCAGCACGGCCTACAGGGAAGGGCAGAGTGGTGCGGGGCTGCATGGGCAGGGTCTGTCACCCACCATCCACAGCTTTCTAAGAGATAAGCAAGTTGGGAAGCCAGTGGCTACCCTGCAGCCGATGGTGGATGAGTGGCACTCGGTGCTTCGCTGGCAGGGGCACTGGAAGGCAGGCCCAGAAAGAGGGTCTGGAGGGAAGAAGCCCCTCTCTGGATGGGTGGGAGGAAGCAGGAGCTCAGGGAGGATGGGGGCAGGGGCCTGTGCACAGTCAGAAGCAGGGGACAGAGGGGTCCCTGAAGCCAGCCTGGGATGTGTCCACACAGCTGACCACCCAGAGGGCACCAGCTAAGAGGACACCCCTGTCCTTGCACTTGAAGAGTGACCAGGGGATGATGGAGGTGTGTGACACTTAATCTACGTGGGGGGATGAATGAGGTGTGTGGAGGGCCCTCTTCCCCATGCCTTCAGCACCAGCTGCGGGTTCGAACCTGCAGCTTGGTGGCCACATGGTTGCAGGCTGCTCCAGTCAGAGGAGCTGCAGGGGACACAGGAGACTACTGATGTGCCCCAGACTCCTCCTCCCACTCCCTCTGCACTCCTTCAGCCCCTGGATGGCAGATGGCAGGGAAGAAGGCCAGGGCACATGGCCAGGAGCCAGGGCTGAGCGCTCAGACACCCTTGAGGGAGTGTGCCAGCTGCCAAGCCCCGCAGATGCCCGCAGCCTGCAGGGAGACCCTGCTGTCCTCACCTCTATGAATGGCCTGGCGATCTTGGGCGCGATGGTTTCGCTGACAGTAGGCTCCTGAGAGAGTACCACAAACTCCTCGGCTTTCACTGGGAACCCGGTGTCATCCAGTGGGGAGTGAACCTCAAATAGCTCCTGGATGGTCCGCTGTACACAGAGGAGAGGTCATTCGGCAGGAACGCACAAAGAAACCACCAGACATCCGCCGCCCCCCCACCCCGCACCTACACACGGGGCACACCTGGGTCAGGAAGGCCATGGAGTAGTCGTTGCCCTGTGCTGCCACTTCGCGGATCAGATCCTTTGTTCCGTTTTTCAACAGTTTCTCTTCAATCGAGTTGCCACTCACAAGCCTGGCGCAAAAGGACGTACAAAAGGCCGCCTGAGACCTAGGGACATGGCCAGGCCAGGCCAGGCAGGTGCAGAGGGCCATAGCTGCCCCAGCCCACCGCCCCGACGGCCTCCCGCCTCAGCTCCTGTGCTGCGAGCGCGGGGGCCAGTCTTGACCCAGGGTCATTCCACTGCACCTGTTGAGGTGCTCATGGGACACAGCAGGACAGTGAGCAGGCAGGCCCATGGCAGATGCTGCCCTCATGTGACAGGCAATGGCACAAGGGCCCCGAAAGTGGTCTAGGCACAGCCATCAGTCTGTCACCTTCCCACAATGCCCTTCTGCTTTAAAATCTTAAAGGCTAAAACCAAGAAAGCACAGATTAAAAAATTAAAGGTTTTCAAAAGGGAACAAGTAGAATTTTCCCCAAAATTCCAAACTCAGGAACCTAAACGGAAACCACTCAGAAGGGCACAGAAAGTGATAATCAGAAGTTCCTGGAGAAACTCAGTGCCCAGGCCACAGAAGGGAGAAGAAGTGAGTGAAGGACAGTGGTCCTGGGAAGAAGACGTGGAATGTGCTCATCATGCTGGTGTCTGCTCACCAGACCCTACAAAAGCACGAAGGGAAAACTCACCTGGGCCCAGTGTGACCCTGCCTCCACCTTAGCCCACAGGCTCTAAGCAAGGCAGGCCCTGGGCAGCACCAGCACACCTGGCTAAGCAGGCGTCTCCCAGGCCCACTCAGGGAGCCTCCTCCAGGCTCAGGACCTGGCGCCACCTGCCCACCGTGTCCTGACCCACACTGGAGAGCATACCACAGAACCCCCCAATGATCTGTTGTCCACTGGCTGCTCCACCACAGTGTGGTTGTCCCTGGCAACAGCCCCCATGGCTCTTGCTCTGTACCACATGTGGGCAAAGCCACAGCAAGCAGCCTCACATGGCGGGGGAGGTCCTTTGGCTGCCTGTCTTTACCCACGGGAGACCTCCTCCTCCTACCTGCCACAGAGCTGCTGTCCCAAGCTGCTCCACTGGTTGAACTGCCTCTGTACACTGAGGTCTCCGCCTCCCTTTAACAGTAAGAGCATCCTGCGCCTTCCCTTTCGATGGCAGGAGAGCTGCAAGCATCCCTCCTTGTCTATGGCCCACCACCTGCTTCTGTCCATGGCATCTTCTTGCTATGTTAACTTTCTATTTTGTTTCTGTCAATAGTCCTTTTTTTTTCCTGCCCAGGTTTTGCGGCCAAGGCTACAGAACTGCCCCCTGGACACTGCTCACCCTCAGGGTCCACATGGTGCCAGGTTCCGAGGTGGGCAACAGTGGCTACTCGCACCCTGACCCTCGGGGCAGCAAAGCGTGTGAGAACACCCCATGAATGGGAGTCATACCATCATCCTTCAGGGATTCAAAAACATGCAAAAGGCCTTTTTTCTATTTTTCTCCAATTAGCTACGTTTGGCCAGTTACACTTTCTATGCTTCAAGTTAACAACAAATCTAAATTCTCTCAACGGATGGTTTGTATTTCCCAACAGGTGAAGTAACCCAAACCGTGACTCCCCACTGAGCTGCAGGCGCTCCAGGGAGGTGCAGCAGTGGCACCCACATCGCCACACCTCACTGCGTGCACTCGACACTGCTGCCCAGGGCTCTCACCTGTATATGTGGATGTCCTTGCACCTCCCGATCCGGTCACACCACTCCTGGGCCTTGGCATCCATCACTGGGTTGAGGTCGTTGTCATAGAAGACCACGGTGTCCGCCTCCACAAGGCTTATGCCTGTGGCACGGCTGTGGGTGGAGAGCAGGGCACAGAAAACCCGCCTGTCTCTGTTGAAACTCCGCATCAGCTCCTGAGAAAGGGCAGATCGCTCAGTTAGCACGCCCAGAAAACGCAGAAGGGCTTCCGGTGTTCCAATGTCACCAACACTGCAGTAACCTACATCACCATTCCTGCGGCCACGCCTGTGATCCCTGCTGCTCAGGAGAAGAGGCAGGATGACCACAAGCCCAAGACCAACCTGGGCAACTCAGCAAAACCCCACCCCAAGATACTGTAGAATAAAGGTGTGTGTGGGGGGGGGCAGCTGAGCAGCAGGGCACCTGCCCAGCATCATAGAGCTCTGAGCCTGGAAATAACAAGACTGCTTGGTTTGGCTCCACGTGACACAAGTCCAGGGGAAAGCGACACCACAGTGTCACCTCTCACGCTCTGCTCTTCCCGCCTGTGAATCGCCTCCCACTGTGATCAGAAGCACCTCTGAGCACTGAGGAGTGCAGGACGTCAGGCAGCCCCCGCCCCAAGCATTAACTGTCAGCTCAGCCTGTGGCCCACGAGATCAGAGCCTTGTGGGGAGGCACGTGCTTTCTCTTATATCCTCAGGCAATGCCAGGGCACTTCACAGGCAAAAAAGCCCCTGGAGTAAGGCTGAGGACGCAGGAAAATCCAGTCCATGCAGAGACCCTCCTGCCCACTCAAGACCATGACCTGAAATGGCAACATGAAAGCTTCTTTGTAAAATATCTCCACACCAGAACAAAACCTAAGAGTTAACCGATCCTCCTCCTTCAAAAAACTACATAAGCTGGGTTCCGGGGCACTCGCCTGTGATCCTAGCAATTTGGGAGGCTGAGGCAGGAGGATTGAGAGTTCAAAGCCAGCCTCAGCATATTAGCAAGGTGCTTGGCAACTCAGTGAGACCCTGTCTCTAAATAAATTATAAAAAAGGGCTGGGGATGTGGTACCCCTGGGTTAAAAAAAATTACATAAAATTTGAAAAACTACTGCCAGGAACACCAGCTAGCTAGCCCCTTCCTTCTGGGACTGTCCCCATGTGTGTCCACCACAATGAAACCTGTGCATGCTGTGAGACGTGGGCAGGTGACACACCCCCTCAGCACATGCTCTCCACACACATGAGCACCCCACGGGTGCACTGCTGCTGTCCCAGGGGGTCCTGGGGCGGGTTGGTGGACCAGCCATCTGTCCACCTCAAGGTGAACTACAGTGCCATGCTGCCTTCCAGAAAGTCATGTCAGGGCAACGCCTGGCAGCATGTGCAGTGGGTCTCACACCCGAGGAATCAGAGCAATGTCTAGCCAATCTGATATGCAAAAAATAGGCACATGCTATTTTTTGCATATCAGATTGCCACCTTCTGAAGTATGACATTGTCCGGCAGTGACGGCAGGTCAGTGCCTTGTCCTGTTGGGCAGTACGGCCCATGCTAAGAACATCAACGGAGGAGACAGACTTGCTGCACTCACACTCCTGGGAGGATCAGGGCGACAGTCTACATGGCACACAGAAATGAGGTCCCTAGAGGGAACGCGAACCAGTGCCACTGGGTCACAAATGACTCAAGGTGACGCATTTCTTACCTGCCGCTGCTCACTGTTGGCGTTTTCGTCAATTCTTATATAGGTGAGATAATGGAAGTTCAAGAACATCTCCAGAATGTCTAGCATGAGAACCATCTGGGATAAAATAAGCACCCGACGTCCTTCAGACTTTAGCTTCTGGAGCAAGACGGCTAAAGCTTCTAACTTTCCTAGGAGACAACACCAAGAGCACCCTGCAGTCAGGCAGGTACATTTCATGCAGCAAACCACGTGGGCAGGGCATCCGCCTACCTGAGTCGAACTGCACCAGCCTCAGCTCGGGGAACTGCAGTGAGCGCAGGGCGGTCAGCTGCCGCAGCTGCTGGGCATAGGGGGCAGTGTGCTCTCGCAGTCGCTGCCTCAAGGTCCGCAGCCTGCGGCGGTACAAAGTGGGTGGCCTGGCCACCCACAGGGAAGGGGGTGTGGCCACCACTGGAGGGATCACACAGGCCACCCTGCAGAGCAGAAAGCACAAAGCATATGCCATCACATCACTGCGTAGCACCCAGGGCCCCCTGGCAAGCAGAGAGGTCCAGACGGAGGAGGACAGAGCTACCTGGCAACAAGTGTGGCAGAGGACAAGGGCATACATCAGGCATCAGGAGCAATGCCCTGCGTGGCCTGAGCAGGCCTGACAGTACAGGGGAAGACAGCCTCTGGGCCACTTCAGACAGCCCAGGCTGCAAGAACCAGCTCAGGGTGTCATAGGCCATAGAGCCAGCTCGCAGGTGGCCCCATTTGCCTGAAGTTCCTGCCCATCTGGGAATCTGGGGGCAGGGGCACGCTGTGTTTTAGATGTGACCCCTAGGGCTACTGCAAACACCATGCAGAGGTCGGGTGGAAGGACCCTGCTGATAGCAGGACTATGCCATGGCCAGCCTGACCCCTCCAGGTCACCTGCGCCAGAAAAGCCCTTCCTGTGAACATCAGCTGAGCCTGGACTTTCAGTGACTTGCTCCCAGCTGTGTTCACATGGAAAGGCTGTCTACAATCTGCAAGGGCAAGCAGCACTTGAAAGAAAGGAGAGTCCACCAGAACAAGAGGCCAATGGCCAACCACACCAGGCCAAGGGGCTGGCACTGGCTTGCTCAGCCCTAGGAAAGTGCTCCCAGTTTCCTACCCCCCCAACCCCCATTATCTATCCCTGACCTGAGACCTGAAACAGGCAGACACTGAAAGCTGAGCTCAGGGTCTAGAGCAGAACCTCCCTTTAGACAGGGAGTAATGGGGAAAATGCAGTCAGCCAAAGAAGGGGAATCAGTCCCCGATGCTGAGCCCAGACATCAGGGCCACACACATGGGCTGCACCTGAGGTCAGCACCCTGACAGAAGTGAGCCCAGATTCCAGGGGCTCGAGCCCAGAGCCTGCAGCACTCCAGCACTCGGCTTGTTCTCGACCAAGGCTTGCTCCAAGCTCAACCCTTGTGATATTTGATTGTACATGTGGTTATTTTCAAACTGCTTTTCTGAGAGGGCAAGAGGAAGCTGAGCAGCAGTACAGGACACGGTGTGCCATGGCCCTGCCCCCAGCACTGCCAAAATTCAAAGAGGGATGCCCAGCCAACAGTTCTCTGGTCCTAAAGCTACAGACTGCCAACAATGGCTTCAAACACTCCTAAGGGGCAACTCAGGGAGAAGAGCAGAGAATAAGAAAATCCAACCTAGAAAACTACCAGGGTGCGGCACTACGAGGGAGCAGAGGCCAAGGCCTCTCCCTACCTGGACCCAGCCTTACCTGTCCAGAACGTCCTGCAGGGACTCCTGGCGTCGATTCAAGCTCAAAATCAGATCACCCACGCTTCTCGAGGGGGTTGAGGGAAAGCTCACTGGCCCCGACCTCTTTCCCAAGCTGCGGTCAACGGGCGTGGGCCAGGGCACCCTTCCCCGGCCAGGAAGGGAGCAGATGCGTAGCAAGTCCCTGCCGTACATGGGGGCCTGGGAACAGCGCCGCTCATTGACCATGTGGACCTGATCCAGCCGCTCCTTCAGAAGCCTGCTCTTCTCCTCCTTTACCAAAAACACGGTGAAACATGGTCACTGGACAAAAGCATGGCCAGGCACCTCCCCAGCACCGGGCACAGCCTGGCGTCAGTGCCAGCGTCTGCAGCCCTAGGAGCAGGAGCACCAGGCTTCCTTCCTCTCCAGGACTCGGGCGAGCGCATCAGTGCTGGGGAAGGGTTGTGACCAGAGCTCACACTCTCTTCTTTCACTAGTTAGGGTGTGTTTAAAAAATCAAAATTCTGGGGATGACCTTGAGCCCTCAAAGCAAGATGGCAGTTTTTTTGAGGCTGAGAGTCCTCTAAGGAAGCTGAACTCTCGTCAAGTCTGCTCCTGGGTCAGCATCTCCAGGGCCGACTGCCCGGGGTGGTGTGGAGCACGGCACGTGCCCCCCTGGCTCCAGGGCATAGCCCCCATGGGCCGGCAAGAGAGCTGTCACTGCTCTGCTTGGGGCCTGAACCCACGCTCCCGGGCTGCAACCCTCACTCTCCTGTCACTGGGCCCTGCACGAGCTGCTGCCGTGTTCCTGGGGACACACAGCAGAAAGCCACCAAGGCAGCTTTTGGGCACTGTGGGCTGTAACCACTGCTGGGCCGACACTCTGACCATCGTGATGGGTGTCAGAAGTGGCTGTGCGTGGTGGGTTCTTTGCCACCCCAAGGACTGACTGTGCCTCTTGCCCTGTTCACCAGGCCACTCAGCCCCAGCAGGGAGAAAATGGCAGTGAGCCCCATGGTGCAGACCTTCTCTTGACCACCTGCTTATTTTTAGAACTGTGGAGGAAAAAAGGTTTGGAGGAAGCATCCAAGAAACTGGGATAGAGTTCTGTACCCTGGTGGATGGGAGTTGGCTCCCAGCTCACAAGGCCCGGCCCACAGTGTGACTCAACTTCACATGGGACCCTCTGCCTTTAGTGTACCCAGCTCCACTGTCATCACCGGGGTCATGCGTAGACGTGGCTGGGGAATACCAGACAAAACACTGGGGATCCAGAGAAGAGACTGCAGAAAATGAGACAGGTGTGATTTCTGGAGATGTCCCTCTTGATTCAGTCACCATCAGCCACAGCGGCCACTGGGCCCCAGGCTAAAATTCAAATCACAAACTCCTGCGCCCCAGAGGAAAGCTCGGAGAGCCAGAGGACTGGCCCGCAACCACGTCTCTCTCAGACCACAGCCAGCCTTGGTCCTGGGTTTCACCTGTCCTAGGGACCTGTCCACAGACACACTGCAAGAGGAGATGGGTCACTTCCCACTGTGGAAACTGCTAACGAAAAGGGCACTTGATGAAAACAAAACTGTTACAAAAATAAGATGTACTGCAAAAAATGAGTAATTGCCATCAAGGCTCTGAGCCCAGAGTGGCAAGGCACACAGGCCGGTGCTGCAGCTGGCACGCGACTTCTGAGGGCTGCCTTGCTACAACCCCACGATGCGTCCGCTAGTGAAGGCCTTACCTGGGTCGGCCCAGTGACAGGAGAGGCTGGCTTGGAGGTCAGCCCTTGTTCTCCCACAGCCATGGCGTTCACTGCCACTCGCCCGGGAACTCCAACTACAAGTGCAAAAGAGGAACAGCCAAGCATGGTCCAATCCCACAGCTGCAGCCTGCACGAGGACCAGGGCTCTGGGTATGGGCAGCCACTGGCTCCCTAGTTCCCGAGAGCACAGGGGGCTGTTTCTGCTGTGCTTGGATGTGGCATGTGGCCAGAGTAGGGCACAGACTCCCGGTGACACCCACAGGGATGCTGTGTACCTTCTGCCCGTTGGCCCCGGCCCTGCAGCCTCCTCGGGCTCTCACTGGTGGAGCACCACAATGGCAGGCAGAGGACCACCCAGCGTCACCAGGGTGACTTGGCAGTGGGACTGGAACTGGGCACGCACGCAGCGGCCAGGGTTCCGGGTCAGGAGGGAGGTGCACTAGCCTCACAGACCTCCTATTGCTTCCACAGGTCAAACTACCCACTTCTTCCAGAGAGAGCACAGGGGTGGGGTGCCCAGGAGACATTGGCAGGAGGCAGGACGGGAGCTGGGAACCCAGCGGCTCTGGGGCACGGGCCAGCCAGAGAGGAATGAAATCCTATGGCATGGTCCCCAGGGAACTTAGCATGCTCCCTCAGTGTTATCTGGGACATGTTGGCAAGCAAAGACTCTCAGGATTCCCAGAGTCTCCTGTCAGAACAAGATCAAAAACAAAAACCTCAGGAGAGTGGGGCTAGTCATACTGAACCAGCACCTCTGAGGACAAACGGGGACAGAGGCAGACACCATGACCCAGCTGTGGAAGTAGAGGTGGTCAGAGCAGGGTTCTGACACACCATGGACCCATGGCCAGCGAGGCCCAAACACCTCCCGAACACTCACAAGAGTCAGGAGGAGGCTGCGGGCCAAGCCTTCCCCCTGTTCAGAACACCCTACCTTGTGGGGTCAAGGGCACGGGGCTGGGACCGCCGGCCGGGGGCTTGTTTCCCAGGGCACCATGCACCGTGCCCGCCTGAGACATGGTCTGCATCACCACAGGGCCAGGGGCTCGCAGGTAGGGCTGCCCGGGGGCAGATACAATCTGGAGGACACTGCCTGCAATCACACATCCACCAGGGCATCAGTCATGGCAAGGGAGCATCATGGCCACACGTGACAGTCACTTCCAAACCATAGAGAAGCTAATGAGTCCAGAACTGGAGACTCAAAAGTTGAGCACACAAGGCCAAGAGGACCCCAGTGCAGGGCCACATCACAGAGCCCCACCCTCCTGGCACCTCGCTGTAGGCGGTGAGCTCACGGGAAGCCCAACCCAGCCCTGCACCTGCCAACAGGGCCACGGAGGGCGCAGGACTGGAGAGAAGCTGGGTGTGGCCCAGGCCCTGCTGGGCTGCACAGGAGCCACCACTGACTCTGCACCTGCCCCAGTCCCCACACCTGCCCCCAGAGTGCTCCCCGGAGTGTGCCAACAAAGCCAGAGGTGCCCTGGGGGAGCCCTGCTTCTGAGGCCTGAACACTGGTTGGTAAGGGACTCGCCCACACGGAGCAGCTTCTCCCCCAGAAGAAGCCCTGCCCTGCCAAGCATCCAGGATAGTCCTCATGGGGAAGATGCAGGGGAGGGCACTGGCCCAGGCTGCGGGGCCACCACTCCTGACCCCTTGCTAGCACTAAAGGGCAGCTGGCATCACCCCATGGAGGAGCCAAAGCCATTAACTGCTGCCATGCCATCTCTGGAGATGACCCTCATTCCTGCCTTTAAAAGCAGCGACTGGATAGGCATGCTGCTCTTGGCCAAAGGCCTGGGAGTTCAAGTGAAAACATCCATCCAGGGTGGCGGTGTGCACCTGTGGTCCCAGCTGCTCACCCCAGCCCAGGAGTTCTGGGCAACAGAGTAAAACCCCATTTCAAAACAAAAACAAAGCAAAACAAAAACCATATGTGTGTAAAAGAAAATAATTTCTCTTACATAAATCTCCAGCTCATTGGTCTACTTCAGAAAATTCACCTCACACTCCTACAACAAATATTTCTAGGTGGATTTACACAATAAGACTCTTTTCAAGGGGCAGATGTCATTAATGCACAGATCAAATAGCCGGAAACCAGGTGGCTTATGAGTGTTACCCACCAGTCCCCTACAACCCCATGAGTTGTTAACTCCACTCCCAGGTGAAGAGCCAGGAGCCCAAAGGAGCCAAATCCCTTGCCAAAGCCACCCGTGGGCAGGACTGCCCATGCATGGTGCCAGCCTGGCATGCTGCTGTTCATCAGCGCCAGTGGCCAGCTCTCCCTCACCTTGCAGCTGCAGGGGCTGGCCTGCCGTGAGCTGCCGCAGCTGGCTGTGCGACAAGGTGAACTTGTTCCCCTGGAACTGCAGCGTCACAGGTGTCTCGGGTTGTGCCACGCGGCTCTGAGGCCCTGCAATGGATGCCAGCTGAGCTATCTTCACTACTTCTCCACCTGGGGAAATGTAGAGGAAAAGCTGAATTAACACCATTTGGGAAAGTCAAGGACTGTTATGTGATACACCAATCACTTGTGGTGAATGACCATGACCTACAGCAAACTGGTCTCAGCAGTGCTCACTGGACACTGCCTCCAGCTACTGACAAGAGCTACCTTAGGGCTGTGGCGGTGGCTCGGTGGTAGAGCGCCTGCCTGGCATGTGAGGCCTTGGGTTCGATTCTCAGCACCACATGTAAATAAATAAAGATCCATCGACAACTAAAATAAATGTATTTTTTAAAAGTGTAGATTGAAAAAGAAAAAAAAAAAAAACTACCTTACCAGAAAAAAGAAAGCAATCAGATGATGGATTTTAATGGTTTGCTTATTTAACCACAAACGGTAGGGATTTTAGATGTCAGATATTAATGCTATTAAAAAAAAGCAAACATCAAAAATAGAAATCTACTTGTAATAAACCTAGAAACCCTGTTATCAACCTAATTCTCTTTGGAGAATTTTAAAAATTTAAAAAAACGTGTCAACTTAAGCTCACAGAGGCAAATAAGATCACACTAGATAAAGGGCTGGGCTGGGGCTCAGTGGTGGAGTGTTTGCCTGACACATATGAGGCCTTGGGTTGGATCCTCAGCACCACATAAAAATAAATCAAGGTATTGTGTCCATCTACAATTAAGAAAAAAAGGAGAGCGATTACATTGGATAAAAAGAACAAACAACTAGCTCCCTTACAATTGTATTTTCAAACTCTAGGAAAGTGTTTAAATAAATAAACCACACGTACAGCTTTAAGGGGTAAAGCCTCACACTATCTCGAGTTAGATCTCAAACACGACCCATAATGTGCACTGAGAGGCAATGTGGAACTTGTGGAACTTGTGGAACTCGGCACTGTTTTGAAAGACCACTGCATATTGTCAGAAGTGCCAACTCAGCAGCACTCGCCCAGGCCACAATTGCCCAGCAGCTCCGATCCCTTGACCCAGCCCTTGGCACCCAAGGCCAAGTGTCCCTCCCAGGGAAATCCATGCCAGAACCATTAGTCACACCATAAAGAGAAGGGTTAGTAAGGACCAGGAAAATTCCAAGGATGTCTTGCCACAGAACAGCCGTGAACGAGAGGGGAAATGAAGGCAGGAGACAGATCTACGCGCAGGCTCAAATCCCCGTCAGCCCTCCACGGTCCGCAGGCGGTGGTGACCAGGCAGGGCAGAGAGTGGCTCTGCCCACTGCCATGCTCTCTACGTGGCTCGCCTTTCATGGCTCAGTGACTCTGGCCTCTGGCCTCGGGGCGAGCAAGGGCCTTTTCCCTGAGCAGCTGCAAGATGGCCACTCGCGACTGGCATGAAGAGGCTGGGGACGAGGGGTAGGCTAGGCACAGCGCCTCTTGCACGGCTTCCTCCTCCCTTCCCGGCTCTCCAGGAGGCCTTGCCGGGGTCTGGTCACTTGACAAAGTCCGTGAGGCAGTGTCTGAGCAGCACCTTGCCCACGACGTGGTAAGCTGGGACAACTTCCACAGCAGAAAGGACGCAGGCAGGTGGGCTCTGCAGGATGCCAGTCCCCCTAGGCAGCAGCAGGAAGCTCTGCCCTGGGAAAACGAGTGAAGCTGCCCAGTTCCGGCCACTGCATCAAGTTGAGGGTCTCTGCTGGCAAGTGCTTGTTCCAGGCTTGCACCTGACAACCCATGAGGGCTGGGAGGCTGTAGTGCCCACTGCTTTACCACTCGCCCCAGTGGCTGCGGGCTGACGGAGAGAGACCTCGGTGGACACCAGGGAGGTGCTGACCTGTACCCAGTGTGGCAAGGGGCGCAGGAGAAAAGCAGAGCCGAGAGGGTGAGGAGAAAGCGCAGAGAGGAGAAGGGGCCTGGATGCTGCCTCTGGAGAGGCCCACCCCTGGCAGACGCCTTGTCAAGGTAGCGCCAGGCCTGGGCGGCAGAGAGACAGAGGCAGTGGACAGCAAAGGCCTTCAGAGTTCCCGTGCTCCTGACACCGCTCAGGGCAGTGAGAGGCAGAACCAGAAGGCAGGGCCACTTACTGGGCAAGCGCGCCTGGGCCTGCGAGGTGAGCACCAGCCGCTGGGGCGGCGCGCTCTGCCCAGCCGCCAGCGAGGGGGCCTGGGGCGGGGGCGGGGGCAGGCCTGGGGCGCAGGCAGGGGCCGCGGTCTGAGCCCGCGGTCGCACAGGATGGGCAGGGCCAGCTGCCGGGCTGGATGTCGTGGCGGGGTGGTGTCGAGCGCTGGCGGAGGCCGGCGAGGTCTGCAACAGGGCCGCTGCAATCGATAAGTCGGTTTGTGCAAAGCCGTTAGCAGTTCTTCTCAACGACAACGCTTCACACCCGAACTTCAAAGAAATTACATAAACGTTACTGCACACTGTCCTCAAGAGAAAAGCCCTCTGGGAAAAGACAGAGGCAGGACAGGGACGGTCCTCAGTGGAGAGACTACCACTGTGCTTTCTGGTGCTCCTCCTCCCGAGAGCAGGCCGGGCGGAGCCAAGCCGGCCACAGCTGCCCCCCCCACACAGCACTGGGAGGGCGGCCACTCTCATCAGTCGCAGCCCTAAGTCTGCTTACCTCGGAGGAAGTGGTGGGTGTGACGCCAGGAACCTCCGTGGAGGCCAAGACGCCACGTCTGTGACCCCTCTGCCATCTAACCCTATCCGTCCTCAAGTGACCGCCAGTTAGGCTGAAATGATGGCACATGTAATAACAACAAGCGTCTCCAGCAACGTCCTGAGCCCTCTGCCAAGGTGGCCATCATCGTCAACGTGTTCTCAGCCAAGAGAGAGGTTTCTCACACAGGAGAAGCCCAGCGTAAGAAACGAGAACGTCTATGCCTCCTGAAAACTAGACCAGGTGGCTCAACGTGTTGGACCTGCAGGTGCTCGCTAGGGAGCTCCTGGCACCGGGGCCACGACCAAGTGAAGGTACCTTTTGCATCCGGGTTTGCAGAGAACGTGGCGATCGGTGGCCGTCCACGGGCCTGGCCCTGTGGAGGCGCAGCAGCTGTATTGGCAGTTGCTGTCCGGGGCGGGTGGGAGCTGGGGAAGGCCACGATGCGACCCTCGGGCTTCTGGCCGTACTGCACAGGCTGAAACAACCTGGACACCCAGGCCCAGGCGAAGACGGCATCAGCCGCTGCAGAGCCCAGGCTCCACAGGGCGGCCGAGGGGCCTGGAGGCTGCCCAGGGTCCCGGAGGCTGCCCAGGGTCCCAGCTCCAGGAGCATGGGCCAGGGCAGGGCGGGACCCCTTGATGGGGAGGAAGGGCCAGTGACAAACTGCACTTGAAATTGGTATGTGGACCATGACTCTGTGATATTGGGACAAATGTGATCTAAACTGTTTAAATAAACATTAGTGTAGATTAGAAAAAAAAACTCCTGCATAACACCCAGGGCACTTCAGAGCCAGAGGGCAGAGCCAGAGCCTCAAGGTGCTGCATAGGAGCGGTGGGAGCCGCCCACGCCTGTCCACAGGCTGCTGCCCCCATGTTATCCCAAGAGAGCACAGCATGCTTCTCCCTCCCCTAGGGACATAAGGGACAGAGATGGGCAGCTGCGGTTGGCCATGAAGCCAAGGGCAGGAAAGGGCGACTGGGGCAGCCTGGCCCTTCACTCCGGGACTCCTGCTTCCTGTCTTCCTTTTCACCCAAACACTGGAGCCTACCAGTTTCTAACAGCAGGAGTTGGCGCTTCCCAAACCATTCCCGACTCAAGTCCATCACCTGACCTACCTGATCCTGTCCTCCTACTGATCCCCCAAGACCATCACTCCACATCAGTGTATCGCCTAGAGGGACCGCTGCCCTGTGGTGCGGTGGATCCAGTGTCCCCCACCCCCCCTGCGCTCTGCCCCATGAACACGCTCTGTGGCCTGCTGGAGCAGCTGACTGGACTGGCCATGCCAGCTGCTACTGTATCAGGCCCCTCACACCCCAATGCCTGGGCCACAACCACCACGCATGAGCTGGCGCAGAGTGGAAAGCAGTCCCTATGCTGCCCACAGCCTGCATGGCCACGCTCGCCAAAACCAGGGTGTCTGGGGAGTTCCCCGGGGAGTGGGCAGCCATATTTGGTTATCAGACTTTACTTCCAACACCAAACACTCAGGCCAACAGGGCGCTGACCTGCAGCCACACTTTGGATGGGCAGAACAAGCCCCTGCTGCTCCCAGCCCTCACCCACGCACCTACTGGCCTTCAGCTTCACTGCCACTGGACGGGCTGACGGGGGTGGCGAGTTGAAGGCCTCCTCCATCAGCTTCCGGGTCACCTTTTTCTTAGACAGCAATTCTGCCTCATGGCGAGTGATTTTATTCTCTAACCCAATGAGATCAAATATAGAAAGATCGGCTTCCTAAGTAGAAAAACAAACAAAATAAAATAAAACCCTGCCGCACCAGGTGGCAGAGGACAGCCTAACCAAGAGCCAGACCTGCTAGGGGTGGGAGCCCAGCTGAGCAGGCTCTGCAGAGGGGGTCCTCCCAGCCTGTGCAGCTGGGCAGGCTGCACACTTCGGGGCCAGCGCCCCTCCTTAACAAAGGGACCCCGGGAGGGCGCGGGAATGGGGCAAGGGCAGGGTTGGCAGCCGCGGATCACACAGGTGAAGGCAGGACACCCAGGGAGAAGGAGGGCAGTACCAGGCCTAGTGCCAAAGCCCGAGCCTGTGCTTCTTGGCAGGTGCTGGTGAGGGTGGGGAGCAGAAGGCCCTCCTGCCACTGCTGGGGAGGAAGGTGACGCAGCGTAGAGCACAGTCAGCAGCTTCACCAAGTCAGGTGCAGGGCAACGTGAGGCCAGCTCCCCCACCCAGCACACCCCAGAGAAGCTACAGCCTGGTGTGCACAAAACTTGGCAGGCGTGTTCTCAGCGGCACACTCATGACAGCCAAGGGTGAAAACACCAAGATGTGCCCCAGCTGATGACAGGGGACACAGCTCCAGGCTGCTCCTGTCAGCGGGTATCACTCAGCCTCGAGACTCAGAGCCATCGGACACCACCACTGGAAGAACTCCAACAGCCAGGCATGGGGGTGCAGCCTGCGATCCCAGCCACCAGAAGGGAGGCAGGAGGGCTGCAGGCTCCAGCCAGCCTCACCACTTGGCAAACCTCTCAAGGCAAGCCTGAAAAGGGCTGCAGACATGGCTCAGCAGTGGAGCCCTGGGGCTTGATCCCCAGGACTGCAAAAACAACAAGGACCAAAGGATCCCGTTCGCATGGAACCTCAGGACATGCAAACGTACAGACTGAGGTTAGATGGGCAGTGGCCAGGGAGGGGCGAGCAGAGGGGGGACAGGGACTGGAAGCCAACACATGTGGACGTGCATGGGCTTTTATCTACTGTGTGCCTGGCAGGGACCGGACAGGGCTCAGCTCTCTGAACCCTCCACTTACCTTCCAAACACCTCTCTCCAGTGCCTCTAGGACCAGAGAGGCCGACTGGTACTGCAGAGGCCCTGCCACGTAGGAGGAGTCAGGGACCCGGGGCTCTATCAGTCCGGGGTGGTTGCAGATGCGCTGCAGCCTCATCAGGATGCTCAGGACATTGACAAAGTGACCGCTCTTCAGAGCCTCCTGAGTCCTGCTCGGGGAAAGCGCAGTTCAGCCTGACAGCAGACACATACTTGCCACTCAGCTCCTCGCTAGCAGCTCTGCTGGTGCCAGGACATGGCACCTACACATCCTCTCCAGATTGGGCTGGCAAATCAGTCACCTCCAACATTCAAGTCCAAATCCCCACATGGCTTTGTTTACCTGCTGACACATGCACATCTTCACACAAAGATACCCTGGCGGGGAGAGGGGGCCGGCCATGCGCAAGCACTCAGAGGAGGACTATTACCCATTGTGACTGTGATGAGTCCCCAAGGGCATGGGCACCTGAGAGGCACTGTGAAGGCCAGAGGCTTACTGAGCCCAGGTGGGATGAGTCTCCTTAGAAGGGCCCCCAGCACCCACTCAAGGCAGGCATGCAGGTGCCCGACCCTGACTGTGGTGAAGTAGGGCACAGGCAGACCCCAGGGCTCACCAGAGCCAGGTCCAGGAGGAAACGGAAGCTGCAGCATGGGGCAGACCTCTAGGGGGAAGAGGCCGCCCTGGACACAGCATATAGCAGGGCCAGCCGCCCCAGGGTGCCACTGGTCTGGAGAGACTCAGGAAACAGACCAGAGCCATGGGAAGGGCACTGCTCCATGACAGTGCCGCATCCACAGAGGAAGGCCCTGGAGGACCAGGTGTGAGAGTGAGCAGAGCTCAGTGCAGTTCGTGCCAATTCCAGGCACTCAGGGACATCTCCAGAGCTGGCAGCAGCGGCAGGTGTGGAGAGCAAAGAGCTGGGTGAGCAGAGAGATGCACACACGCCTGGCCAGCAAGCAGAGCAGGGAGGGAGGGAGGAACAGGGAGGAGTCGTGAAATCACACCACACTCATCTGCGCGTGGCCAACAGAATAAGACAAAGGACAATGGAAGATGGAAAATTCCAGAGATGAGGGACCCAGCACAGGGACTAGGAACAGAAAGGCAGCTCCCTGGGGAGCCAGGAGACAGCAGGGGCAGGGGCAGGGGCAGTGTGGGGGTGTGGAGCTGGCCGGAGGGCTGCCCAGGACAGGGCTCCTGGCTGTCAGCTGCAGCCCAAGAATGGACAGCTGGACACCTGGTGGTGGCATGGAAGCCCATGTTGACCACCTGTGTGAAGAGGCCACCCTGGGTGCCCTCCAGAGATGGCCATTGCAGAACAGTGGACACTGGCGAAGACAGCTCTGCTTTCCCCAGCGGGACCCACCGCCGTGGGCCCTTAAGCCTCCACGACACATGTGACTCCCAAGCAGAGTCCCACACTGGGGGCATGACAGGGAAGAAGCCCCAAGCCCCACCCCTGGGCGAGGCTTTCCACACAGGCCTGGGCCAGGTGGAAGGGCAACCTCATGCCTCAATTCCCTGCGCTGGCACATGGCTCAAGAGAAGCTGCCTCCCTGACACTCAACCCACTCCTCTGCCAGCGGCCACCTGTCCCACAGTTGGCAGAGGGCGACGCCAGCCACACAGATGGCAAGCTCCGTTTCTCTATCCAGTTTCCACAATGATCCCGAGAACTGGCCAGTGTCACATCTGGAGGGGGTCTGCCACTCCTTGTCCCACTAACCATGACTGCAGCCTCCCGCAGACAGCCGAGCAAGGTGCAAGCCAGTCGTCCCGCACACTGGCTGGCACCTGACTCCCCAGCAGGCCTTCAGTCACTCTGCAGAAATGCCCAACCATTTCTTGGAGGCACACTGGGGGCCACATATTGCTCTGAGTGCTGCAGACACGAGAACACCCACCTCAGGACCTGAGGACACCACTGCACACTGGCAGCAGGAGCAGAGAGGCCAGCAGGGCCCATGGGCAGCCACTGGGGCCAGGCCTCACGCCTGCTACCTCCCTGCATCCTGAGCTATCCTGGCCATTGCTAAGACCGGGGCCATGCAATCACCCTGCACCTGCCCACCTCTGCCACTGCACCTCCTGAGGGTCCTGGATCTTCTCCCACAGAGCCAGGCAAGGCCCCCTGACAGGTGGGGACCAGGTCCAGATGCAGCACTGGGGACTGCTGCAGTTCTTAGATGCCTCTGAGTAGACGGAGCAGGGAGAAAACACTGAGCAAGAAATCTGAAGTCCTTTGAAGCTGAGCACAGTGGCCACACCTGACACCACCACCCCAGAGGCTAAGGTGGGTGGATGGTAAGTTCAAGTCAGCCTCAGCAACTGTGAGATCCTGTCTCAAAATAAAAAATAAAAAGGGATGGGGATGTGGCTCAGTGCTTAAGTACCCCTGGGGTCAGTCCCCAGCACCAAAAATTAAAATTCTTTGGAACCTGGTTTCCATGTTTCTTGCATTTGGTCTTTCTAAACAGGAAAACACAAAGCCCAACCAAAAGAATCCAGCAGCCAGGAGAGGCCACAGGAGTCCACAGCAAGTCCACTCACAGCTGGCATGTGGGCACAGCCTCACTCACCACCTCTCCCTGGATGGGGACAGGGAGGAGGCTGCAGATGGCCAAGGCATGATGTAGCCTGTTGTGACCAGAGGATCTTCTACAACAGGCACACTGTGCCCACTGACCTGCTCCCCTCAGCAGCTACCCCAGGTCCCAGTGCCCCACTGCTGGTGAGAAGGTAAGCCGTTGGTCAGCGTGTTGCCTCGGCAAGCCCACACTGCAGGCCCTGGAGCCACCCAGGTAGCAGCAGCAGGAGCTGAGTGGACATCATGCCACACATGTGGCAACTGAGGCTGGCAGAGTGGCAGAGAGGATAAGCCAGGTTGAGCCCCAGACTCAGGGACAGGAGCTCCTGCCGAGCTCCCTGTGACCAATAGCAGGACAGGCCCACGCCCAGCCGGCACTCACCCAGGCTGCAGGATGACGTCCTCGTACAAAGCTTTCTGCCGACTGGACAGGCGGCACTTGAGGACGTGCTCATACTTCCTGGTCAGCTGCTTCTCCACATCTCTTTTAGTCCTCCGCAAAATAAACGGCTGTGTCACCTAGAGGGAAACAGCAGGTCTTTCTTTGGCAACCCGCCATATCACGTCTGTCCACGGCAGGCGGCCCCACTCTACAAAGGCAGACGTACCCGATGCAGCCTGATGACCACCTTGTGGTAGTAGTCCTGGTTCTCCTCGCTGGGGGCTTTCAAGGGGAAGCTCAGGTAGGGCCTGGAGATCCCGGGGATGAGGAAGTGCACCATAGTCCAGAGCTCCAGGAAGGTGTTGTGCAGCGGTGCATCAATCAGGAGCAGACGCTGCTGGCTGAAAACAAGATGAGAGCATTTTGGGAGGACCAGAGGACCCTGGCGGCCAGCCAAAGGAGACCTGCCTCAACAAAGAAAGGGCTGGGGGGTCAGTGAGCACTTGCCCAGCCAACCCAGCAAACATGGAAAACGGGGCAGCACTGAATGCTGGGATACGAGGAGGTGGCTCACAACGACCCTCCTCTCTGGTGGCATCTGAGAAGGGTCAGCAGCTCCACAGGGCAAGGCACTTGCACACGGGTCCTGAGGAGAGGGGCTGAGCCAATAAAGTCAGTAGCCTCCCCCGCCCAGGCCCTGATAAAGGTAAAGGGCAACTCCCTGGACTAAGAGAGCCCCCCATGTCTGCAACAATCTGCGTTCTCCAAAAGAGTCCACAGGTAACAAGAACAGCTACAAAGCCCTCGGGACAGTGGGTTGCACCAGCCCTGGAGTGGCAGCAGACCTCTGCAGGGTGAAAACGGCCTCCCAGTGCCGCTCAGTCAAGCCCTTCACACGCTGCATCTCGTCGATGACAAGGCACTTCCAGCGCACTCGTGAGAAGGCAGGGTAGCCTCTGAAGAACTGCTTGTAGGACGTGATGCAGATGTGGAAGCTGTTGGGCTCGGCCCACTCCTGCAGCAGAGAGAGAGCCACCTTCCCACCAGGCCTGCCCTGCGCCCCGCAGGCAGGCCACACATCGAGAGCAGCCCCACGGGGCTGCATGGCGACCTGCTCCTGCACATGACTGGCCCGCTCACCTTTTCCACCAAGCTAAAGCTCATTTGTTGACAGATCAAAATGCCTTGGAAGCAGTGACAACTGCCATTTGGAAAATATAGAGATTAGCCAGGCACAGTGGCACACACCCCGTAATCCTAGCTGCTCGGGAGGCTGAGGCAGGAGGACTGTGAATTCAAAGCCAGCCTCAGCAACTTAAATGCCCCATCTCTAAATAAAACATAAAATAGGACTGGGGATGTGGCTTAGTAGTTGAATGCTCTTGAGTTCAATCCCTGGTACCGGGAGGAAAAGAAAAACCCAAAGGAAATTGCCAAAGGGGACCCTGAAGGCGGGCAGCATCTGTAGTGGATAATCTGAACAAGTAAAAACCGTGTTCAGAGAATGTGGATACCTGCTGGCAGCTGACCGCTGTATGAAGCTTTTTAAAAGCAAGTTAGTAACTACATATGGAGTTTTGGTTTGAACGTGGCCCCTCCAAAATTCCTATGAAGCTGAACACCTGCTTATTAGGAATATAAGAGGAGGGGCCTTCTCTACCCTCATGGGCAGGTGGGACCCTGACCAAGGCTGTAGTGAACAGCTGATACTTCTGCCTGCCCCACACAAGGACTCAGCAATGAGGCGCCATCTGGTCAGCCAATGCTAGGCCTGCACAGAACAGGGACCACGAATGTCCTGGCCTCGGACTCCTGCCTCCTGATCCTCAGGAAGGAAGGCCTGTGTGTGGAGGACAAGTATGCAGCCTCTGGCACGGGTAGAGACTGACAGGCAGCACGCGCGCCCCCACTCCACACAGTCCGTCCCCAATGAGCCAGAACTGGAGACGCAATGAAACCTGCGGTTAGTGCACACTGGGCTGAGGGCCGGGGAACCGCAGCGGGGAGGAGGGCGGGAAGCTGCCCTGTGAGTTGTGAACCTTTCCAGGAACGCTGCCCTGGAGATGCCCCTGTTGGTCTGTGACCCTGAACTCAGGATGTGTCACGACCTCTCACCCAGGCTGGCGACACTCAGCGTGGGCCTGAGGCACAGCACCACAGCCTAGAAGGAAACGTGGTGTGCCTGCAAAGAGCAGGCTCAGGGGCTCGCTGCCCCAACGGCTCACAAGCCCAGAGGCTCGAGCAGCAACACCCAACATGTGTTAGGAAGCATGACTTCACATTCTGAAATGTCTTCTATGAAAATTAAGCTGGTTCTACATTCAGTTTTATTTCGGGAGAGAGAGAGGTACCTGTCTCTTTGCTTTGAGTTCTCTATGGCTGCCAACGTAGGAGAGGGTTTTGAGCCCAGGACACCAGCGTTTCAGCTCAAGCTCCCACTTGAGTATGTTACAACTTCTCACGACAACAAGATGGGGGCCCCAGTTACCTACAAAAGAAACCAGAATCACTTTAAAATAACTCCAGGTTCACTGCGATGGCTTTGAACAGAGAACTGACACAGTAGGTGCCAAATGGACCCGCATGGGAGGACACCAGCCATGAAGGGGAAGGCACGCTGCCCTCCCTAGCGCCACACCCCAGACTGCGCAGGCCCCTGAGGAGCACTGCTGAAGACAGAGTCGTGAGAACCCAGGTGGGTACAGACCATGGAGACCCCACTGCAGTTCCCGGGAGGAACTGCCCCCGCGAACCACAGGCAGAAGCAAGAGAACAGGCCATGCCCTCCCCAGAGCAGCAGGCATCCGGCAGCACAGGCCCATGCTGCTTTGGCAACATGATGGACAGATCCGCTCCTCACGGACACTGATCCCTGGCCATAGCACACCCAAGCCACCCAAGTAGGTAGTGGGAAAATTAAGGATCTAAAGCTACTCAGTGTAACACAGACACAGCAAATTCAAATTCCACACAGTAACTGAAACACAAATCAAGTTAAAAAACAGAATGGCAGACTTCAAAAAATACATATGTCTACAGCCACTACTTGGGAGGCACGAAACAATGACAAATCGCCAGGAGAAAACGGGCCTCAGTAGAAACAGGAATGCACGGAGAACAGAACACCAGAGGGCGGCAACTCTCCAGAGTACAGCCCCTCGTGGGAAGGCTACCCCAGGGCCAGCACACCCGGTACCAAACACGACACCCAACATGTGGCCGCCTGGGAGGAAAACATGGCTGTGCCCGCACACGTCTGCCAAGGTGGCCATTGGACAGGACACTTGCCACTTTGCCCATGGTCCGCATCAGGGAGGGAAGTAAGCAGACCAGGGACACCTCCTCTCCCTGGAAAGCAAGAGAAACCCTGTGCCCTCTGGGTGCTGAGCCTGGGACCAACTCTGTGGGCTGATCAGCAGTCCTAATGGAAAACTTGAGGAATGCACACTGCTCTGGGTGCTTCCTGCTGTCCAGGAGCAGCAGCCGAGAGACAGCAACATTCCTGACCCAAGTGAGAGACCCCCGAGATCTACACCAGCAGAGTTAGAGTAGGCGGCACACACTCCGAGCTCCTCCTTCCAACACCTGCAGATCTGCACCCTCCTGGCCCAGCCACCACCTCTCAGTGAAGTGCACCCTGCCCCTTCCAGCCTCCGCAACCACCAGCAGAGCAGCCCAGAGCCCACCTCCCCCAACACAGGGCCAACACTGCACAGACCTGGCGTGAGGCAGAGCCACATGAGCATACACAGGCCTTACAGCCCCAAGGCTGGCCAGGCCCTTCTGCCTCCCCTGCCTGTGCCCTCCAAGGACAGATGAGACAGATGACCTCCAGTCTTTACCACAGTCACTGCCCACCACCCAAGGCTTCAGTGACCTGCAGAAGCGAGCAAGTGCGGGCTGTAAATGAGCATTCTGAACTGCTTGGTGACACCTGCTCCGTGCCCTCCTTCCCGCCCAGGACACAAGCGTTCCCTGTTTGCAGACTGCGCCATGAGTGATACCCACTCAACTCTAGCTCAGTAGCCCTCTTGGCTATCAGATCGATGGCCACAGTGTCACAATGCTCGTGTTCAAGTGGCCCTAAGCACCAGAGCAGCAATGGACCTTGGCAGTGCATGTGCCCAGAGAGACACAACGCTGGCCTCCAGTGCACAGGGGGACATCCTCACCTCAGGGAAAAGGCAGCACAGAGAGAAGTGCTGCTGAGGATCAGGTACCCCAGTGTTTTGCAGCACAGCACCTGGAGAGAGGGGACTACTGTCCTTACAACAGGGCAAAGCACACACTTTCTTCACTGAAAAAACAGTAAGGCAAGGCGGCGTTCCCATTCTGAATTAGGTACACTTAGAAAATCTATTTTAAAGTGTTACATTTAAGTTGCATAATATTGCCGGGGCTCAGTGGCACACACTTGTGATCCCAGCAGCTCATGAGGCAGAGGCAGGAGGATCCCAAGTTCAAAGCCAGCCTCAGCAAAAGCGAGGCCCTGAGCAACTCAGTGAGACCCTGTCTCTAATACAAAACAGGGCTGGGGATGTAGCTTGTGGTCGAGTGCCCCCGAGTTCAATCCCTGGTACAAAAAAATAAATGAATAAATAAATGAATCGCATAATATTGGGTCAAAAAACAGAAACAAATTAATGGAAGAAAATTAGAAGAGCAGAAGCTGAAGCACTTTTATGTACTTAAAAACTGATCATGAGCCAGGTGTGGTAGCGCAGGCCTGCAATCCTAGCTATCGGGAGGCTGAGGCAGAGATGGCAACCCTCAGGCCAGCCCGGGCATCTTAGCAAGACCCAGTCTCCAAATACAGAAGGGAAAAGGCTGGGTGTGGCTCAGCATAGAGCACCTGGGTTCAATCCCCAGTCCCAGAGGAACAAAGGTCGTGCCCAGGCATTCCCACGATTCAGTCTGGCAGACCTGGCCTGCTCACCGGGAACGGCAGGCACTCACCTTCGTTGCAAGCGAGATGAGCAAAGAAAGCGATGACCTGCACCGCCTTGCCCAGCCCGGCCTCGTCCGCCAGAATGCCGTTGAGGTTCTTCCGGTACAGCTTGGCCAGCCAGTCCAGGCCGATCTTCTGATAATCTCGCAGGGCACCGTACAACAAGGAGGGCGCGCTGAACTTCACCTGTGACAATGACAGTAGAGGACGCCCGCCCGTGAGAACTGTCATCAGACCTTCCTCACACGGCAATCAAAGCGGTTGCGGCAAACCGGTGGGAGCAGACATCCATGGGACACGGAGAGAGAGGACTGCCTCTCCAGCAGCACGAGTGGCCAGATCGGAGCAGGTCTGGAAGCCGCTCACCCCCAGCGCCTCACCGTGGTGGTGACCCGGGCGCTGCCCTTGGGCAGCACAGCCTCAGCCACAGCAGTGACTTCTGCGATGTCCTTGGTGTTGGGCTTCCCCACGTTCACCCTCTCTGTAGCTTTGAACTGATCCATGATGAAGAGGGAGTCTATGAGAACCGAGTCCCTGCGGCTCTCCCTGTCACTGGGACAGTCGTCAGCATCTGGAACAAGAAACAGGTGGGTGGAGCAGCTGCTGTGCCTGTTACAAGCCTCGGTGTTAAAAAGAAGGAGGGAGAACAGGGAGGAGACACCTGAGATACAGTACTGGGCAGTGGTCTTCTCGTCTGTGACCCACCCTATGATCTGCAAAACCGTCTGAGCCACAGTGGACAATGCTGTGAAGTGCCAAGCTCAGGACCCTTCTGAGAAGTTCTGGAGCGTGACTGGCCCACACTGCTGGGCATCTGAAGGAGTTCTTTGTATCGACTGGCCACCAGTGTCACAGGGAGGCTTATGGTAAATCCCCAGCCCAGGGCCAGGAAAGCATAAGTCAGGATGTCTCCCAATCAGGAACCAGGAGGCGGCCAGCTGCCCACCCCAGACCCCAAGGTCCTAAAAGGCCTGAGCTCCTCAGGGACCTTCAGGCACCTGTCTCGGCCTCTCACGGCCTCACCCCTGCCTATGTCTAAGTGGAATGAAAACAGGACAGGGAGACATTTTTGGAGTATTCTGGGTATTTATCAGGAATATTTATTAATAAAAACTAAAACTACTTGAAACATGTTAAACTAACACAGAACAGCTTGGATAAATATGATAAAAACCTAAGTTCATGAAACGACGAGCCCTATAAACTGAAAGGAACCCCCCCAAGATCCCGTGACTAGTTAATCAGTAAAAAGCACAGAATTTAAAGTTTACTCAGTAAAACGTTAAACAGTAAATACGTTTGACTAAAAGAAAGGCGAAGCAATGCTTTTAGGTCAGCTTCAAGCCTTCTGGTAGGGGGCTCCGGGTCCAGCTGCTGGGCCCAGCTCCTGCCACGCCTGAGACCTACCCTCCTCTCCGCTCGTCTCGTCACACTCGGGGTCAGGTTGGGGCCACTGGAAATTTGGCAAAAAGGCACCTTCATACAACTTCATCAAATCCATCAGGGGCAGTTCAGCTGGGAAGAATATAGGAAGAAGATCGTCAGTCACACCACTCACCCGAGGGTCAGCAGGCAGGAGACGCGCCCTCCCTGCGCGTGGAGGACGCCCGCACAGCAGCAGAGGCTGTGTCTGTGTCACCTGTTGTGCCTGGGACCACAAGTGTCTCTGATGTCTAATGTGCAGATTTTCAAATATCTTGAGCATTCCTTAATCAGAAAATCTAAAGCCCAAAATGTTCCAAAATCCAAAACATTCTAAGCATTATTTTCTTGATGCTTGAAAATTTTTGTATTTCAAAGCATTTCAGATTTTGGATTTTCAGATTAGGGATATCCAAAACCTACAATTTCTAAAAGCACACTTATGTTTTTCTAAAAACTAAGAGGGTTGCCATTACTGACACAAGGTCTAAATATTTTCTTCAAAGTAGAATGAGATCTTTGAAATACAATGAGAAACAATTTTCATTCATAAAAGAACAAAACTTTTTTTCTGAAATCATCTGATAAATGTATGGTAACACTCACACACACAAAAAAAGTAGCGGGGGCGGGGGCTGGGGTTGTGGCTCAGTGGCAGAGCCCTTGCCTAGCACGTGTGAGGTTCTAGGTTTGATCCTCAGTAACACATAAAAATAAATAAAATAAAGGTATTATTTCCAACTACAACTAAAAAATATATATATATTTTTAAAAAGTAGCTGGGCATGGTGGTGCACTCTAATAATCCCAGCTAGACAGGAGGCTGAGACAAGAGGATTGTACATTCCAGACCAGCCCAAGCAACTTAACATAATCCTGCCTCAAAATTTAAAAAAGGGTTGGGGTGTAGCTCAGCCAAGAGCACTTGCCTAGCATGTGTGAGGCCCTAGGTTCAGTACTCAGCACAAGGAAAAAATAATGCCATTGGTGGAAAATAGCAGATGATTATGATAAATTAAAACACCAAGAGTCAAATAAAAATATAACAGGAATGACACAAGGCATTTTTGCCAGAACGGAGTGACGCCAGCGAGCCATTGAGATGATGATGGTCCGCCTAGGCCTGCTACTTTGGAGTTCTTGCGGGGATTCCTGGATGGGGAAGTGCCGGAGGAGGGAGTTCTGGTTGGAGTGTGGTGTATTCCTGGAGGAGCCGCGTGGGTTGCGTTCAGGAGAGTTCCCAGGGAGTGTGCTGGTGAAGTTTGGAAATAAAGTTTGTTCCTGCTTGAGTGGCTCGTGATTTGTGCCCAGCCAGACTGCGGCACCCAGCTGAGATGGTAAGGCAGGAGTCTCCTGGAGTCCCTCCATTTATGATTTAAATTACCCATGGCACTGGAATGACAGGCAGATCTGGGACAAAGCCAAGCAAGGTCACATAGGAGCCGCAGACTCCAAATGATGGACTGTGGTCCTCGAGAGGCACGTCTTCCACATCTGTGTGTCTGAGTGCTTTCATAGCACACGGCTGGGAAATTCATCTACTCCTCACATGGTGGCCACGTAGCAGGAGAAACTGCAAGACCCCCGTAGGATCCCTCAGGGTTCTCAGCAATGGCCTCTGGGTACATAAACTAGAAGCTCCAACACCAGGCATCATTTAATACAGTTACAACACATCAATAAAATAGATCGGAAAAAGAAGACTCCATTCAGATAGAAAGAGAAAACCCAAAATTTAACTTTCGTAACTGTGCACATGGCCATAGAGAAAACTCCCAGGCTCCTGAGGACCACGGAGACACCAACCTGAGCAAACACACTGGTTCACAGCTCTGTGTAGCCCTCACAGACAGGGGCCAGGGTTGGCCAGACATGTCCTGCCCACATAAGCGCCTGCTCAGGAAGGATAGACAGCTCTGAATGTCCAGCAAGAGCTGCCAGCCTGGAAAGGACGCCTCCAACCTGCCCATGTACACATTCCGACAGGATATCTTCATTAGAGGCCTGAGCCACAGGTACCGCAAGGCTGTGCCAACTCCCGAGCCACAGAGAAGAGCGGCAGGCCACTTCCATGTCTGGAAGCCACACATCAAGGATGCGGGTGCCATTAGCCGGGCCCATAGCAAGAAGCATGGCCAAAAGGCCACCAGAGAAGCATAGTAGAGTCATCTTCCAAACCCTGGGTCAGCATAAAGGAACGAATGAAAGACAGAGTAGGGGACAGAGTGATTTAAAATCATGTGGATCTAAGCTCAATTTAGTTATTTAATTAATACAGATGTACTAAACATGCCAATTTAAAGGTAGAGCTGCCATCATGCCTGTGATCCCAGCAACTCAGGAGGCTGACACAGAAGGATAGCAAGTTCAGGGCCAGCCGGGGCAACTTAGCAAGACCCTGTCTCAAAACAAAATAAAAGGACTGGGGCTACAGCTCCAGATTGAAGGGTGGAACACCCTTCAATCCCTGGTGCCAAAGGAAAACAAAAGACAGAGCATGGCAGAGGGGAGAGCATGGCAGAGGGGGAGAGCATGGCAGAGGGGAAGAGCACGGCAGAGAAAGAGCACGGCAGAGGGGAGAGCACGGCAGAGGGGAGAGCACGGCAGAGGGAAGAACACGACAGAGGGGGAGAGTATGGCAGAGGGGAGAGCATGGCAGAGGGGAGAGCACGGCAGAGGGGAGAGCACGGCAGAGGGGAGAGAGCATGGCAGAGAAAGAGCACGGCACAGGGAAGAGCACGGCACAGGGGAGAGCATGGCACAGGGGAGAGCATGGCACAGGGGAGAGCACGGCAGAGGGGAGAGCACGGCAGAGGGGAGAGCACGGCAGAAGGGGAGAGTATGGCAGAGGGGAGAGCATGGCAGAGGGAAGAGCATGGTAGAGGGAAGAGCATGGCAGAGGAAGACCTACTACATTCAATATGAGAAGCAAGAAGAACACAGATGAGATGTTAACAGAACCCCTCTCTGGAGGAGCCTCCACTATAGGTTCCAAAATCACAAAGCACACTAGGAAATGACTTGCCACTAGAAGAAACTCGAATGACAGCAGAATTATGTCCTCAAAAAATCCACACACGGATGAAGATCCAAGATGGCGGGCCAGAGGGAGACATCATTCTGTGTGGCTCCATGACCTGGGACTCAAGTAGTGAGAATACTACTTCTCTGTAAGCAATATTCCTGCTCCCACACAGGAATCACAGCCATTGTGCCCGTCTAGGGCTCCAGGCCACATCACCCGATTAGGTCTCCCAACTACTCGTCCATGCAGGTCTACTGGGTACCGGAGTGGGCACCATCAACACCTGCATAGAACTTTCGGCCACCCATCCGAGCAGAAATCATGGATGCCACTCCTACACAGGACACCTGGCAGCTTCCCACGCGCAGGACCTCCAGCCACCACTCCGATGTGGACCCCCATCTACCATCTTGGGACTCTGCAGCAGTGGAGGTACTGCGTACAGTGGCGTGCCTGCACCTGAGAACCTCACACAGGCTATGAAGTCAGCCAGCAGCCACACAGTGCACGCCAGAGGAGTTCGTCTCTGAACTCAATGTCCAACGCCATCATCCAGCTCCCCTCACCCAACCCAACACCCCATGGCTGAAAGCAGGAGCCTCCATCTTGGGCCACTTTCATCACCATTGTCAGTGGGGGCAACTCCCAGCTTGGAACTCCAGCTGGCCAGGTACCCAGTTTCTAACTCCCCCTCCCCCCAGCAGCCTGCCTCTACCCCTATACTGTGACACCCTGGTTACCTTCACCACCTTGAGGGCAGAAGACCCCACCTACTGGATGAGAAGGGAAGCAGGAAAGATCCAGATCTCTAACCAAAACAATCCCTGCTTCTTCGGTCAAGATTTTTTTTTTCCCTCTCCCTCTCTATTCTCCCACCCTCACCTCCCCAGCATACATGAAACCAAGTACTTTGCATGAATTAGGATTTTGAGGACTGGGACGTCTGAATAGTATATTACAGCTGTGTTGTATAGTCTTTTTTTTTTCTTTTACCCCATCAATTTCTACTATCTTAACATTTTTAATTTTTCTTAATATGTATGTGTTTGTTTTATGTACTCTACTGTCTTCCGACTTACTTGTATACCCAAAATTACTTCCTCTCCCTTCTCCTGCTGCTAATCTTCCTCTTTAGATTTCTCTTTCACACTTCCTAAATCTATCTCCTCACCTCCTTCCTCCTTAGCATATCATCCTACTCCTCGCCCCCAGTTCTTTGTCCACCATCCGAAACTGTAAACCCTTTTTACCAACAGTATATTGTAGATAAAAATTGAATTCACCATTTCTGTACATTATAACCAAACTGTAAACGTCTTAATAGCAAACATTTGTTTTTAGGGTGCACACTATTTGTATTGGGATCCGATAACTTTGTCCTTCACCTCAGAGGAGAGGTATTGGATCCCTACAGGGGCACTGTAAGCCTATAGGGTAAAAAGATAACATCTCGGATCTGCAGTGCTAGAAGGAAGACACACAAGCAATATGAAGAGACAAGGGAAGAAAGTGCCCCAAACTTATCAAGATACCACATTATTAGAATCCATGGCCAGCACAGCAGAAGTAAGGACAGAGAAGGAGTTCAGGATGTACATGATTAAAATGCTCTGTAAATTAAAGGATGACATAAGAGAGCAAATCCAGGCAGCAAAAGACCATTTTGACAAAGAGCTACATAAACAAATACAGGAAGCAAAAGATTACCTTCAATAGGGAGATACAGGTTCTTTAAAAAAAACAAAAACAAAACACAGAAATCCTTGAAATGAAAGAAACAATAAACCAAATTAAAAGTTCCATTGAAAGCATCACCAACAGATTAGACCACTTGGGAGACAGGACCTCAGACAATGAAGACAAAATATATAATCTTGAAAGAATGTAGAAAACACAGTAAAAATGGTACGAAACCATGAGCAGAACATTCAAGAAATATGCGACAGCATAAAAAGACAAAATTTACGAGTTATTACAAGAGAGGAAGGAATAGAGTTCCAAACCAAAGGAATGAGCAATCCATTCAATGAAATAATATCAGAAATTGTCCAAACATTAAGAATGAATTGGAAAGCCAAATTCAAGAGACTTATAGGATGCCAAATGCACAAAATCACCACAGATCCACACCAAGGCACATTATAATGAAAATGACTAACATACAGAATAAGGAGAGAATTTTAAAAGCCATGAGAGAAAGGAATCAGATTATATATAGGGGGAAACCAATTAGATTATGTGCAGATTTTTCAACCCAAACCCTGAAAGCTTGAAGATCCTGTAACAATATATATCAAGCTCTGAAAGAAAATGGATGTCAACCAAGAATCATTTTTTTTTTAATAATTTTTTTGGTAGTTGTAGATGGACAGCATGCCTTTATTTTATCTGTTTATTTTTATGTGGTACTGAGCATCAAACACAGGGCCTTACACATACTAGGCAAGCGCTCTGCCACTGAGCTACAGCCCCTCAACCAAGAATCATATCCAGCAAAATTAAGCTTTAGATTTGATGATGAAACAAAAACGTTCCATGATAAACAAAAGTTACAACTCAAAGCCGGCACTACAGAACATCCTTGGCAAAATATTCCATGAAAAGGAATTGAAAAATAACAAAGAAAATTAGCAAAGGGAGGTATTACACTAAAGGAAAAACTAACGAAAGGAGAAACCAATCAAGTTAAATACCAAAAGTAAACAAAAATGGCTGGGAATACAAAGCATGTCTCAATAATAACCTAATGGCCTAAACTCACCAATCAAAAGACAGAGACTGGCAGATTGGATTTTTTTAAAAAAGATCCAACATTATGCTACCTCCAAGAGACTCATCTCATAGGAAAAAACACCCACAGACTGAAGGTGAAAGGTTGGGAAAAAATATACCTCTCACATGAACTGCGGAAGCAAGCAGGGGTTTCCATCTTCGTACCAAATAAAGTAGACTTTAAACTAAAGTCAATCACTACATATTGCTCAAGGGAACAATACACCAACAAGACATAACAATTATAAATATACATGCCCCAAACTATGGAGCATCTATGTTTATAAAAATTTTCTTAAGTTCAAGAGTCAAATAGACCAGAACACAATAATTCTGGGTGACTTTAACACACCTCTTTCACCACTGGATAGATCTTCCAAACAAAAGCTGAATAAAGAAACTATAGATCTCAATAATACAATCAAGAAATTAGACTTAACTGACATATATAGAACATTTCATCCTTCAATGAGTGAATACACTTACTTCTCAGCAGCACATGGATTCTTCTCTAAAATAGACCAAAAACAACTCTTAGCAAATACAAAAAAGGTAGAGATACTACTCTGCATTCTATCAGATCATAATGGAATGAAATTACAAATCAATGCTAAAATAAAAAATAAAAGCTACTCCAACACCTGGACACTAAATAATATACTAATGAATGAACAATAGGTTGCAGAAGATATCAAGGAGGAGATTAAAATATTCTTAGAGGTGAAAAGAACATAGATACATCGTATCAAAATCTCTGGAACATTGGGAAAGCAGTACTAAGAGGAAAGTTCATTGCATGGAGCTCATTCCTCAAAAGAAGAAAAATAAATGACTTAACATTACATCTTAAAGCCCTAGAAAAAGAAGAACAAATAAACTCCAAAAGCAGTAGAAAATAGGAAATAATTAAAATCAACACTGAAATCCATGAAATTGAAACAAAAGAAACAACTGAAAAAATTGACAAAACAAAAAGTTGGTTCTTTGAAAATAAATTAACAAACTCTTAGCCATGCTGATGAAGAGCAGGAGAGAAAACTCAAATTACTAACATAAGTGATGAAAAAGGAAATATCACAACAGACACCATAGAAATTCAGAAGATAATTAGAAATTATTCTGAAAACTTGGACTCCAATAACATAGAAAATATCAAAGGCATTGACAAATTTCTAGAGACATATGATTTGCCCAATTGAATCAGGATGATATACACAATTTAAACAGATCAATTTCAAGCGATGAAATAAAAGGTGCCATCAGAAGCCTTCCAACCAAGAAAAGCCTGGGAGCAGATGAATACACAGCCAAGTTCTACAAGACCTTTAAAAAAGAACTAACACCAATACTCTTCAATGTATTTCAGGAAATAGAAAAAGAGAGGGCACTTCCAAACTCATTCTATGAGGCCAATATCACCCTGATTCCAAAAGCAGGCAAAGACACTTCAAAGAAAGAAAACTTCACACCAATATCTCCAATGAACATAGATGCAAAAGTTCTCAATAAAATTCTGGCAAATCATATACAAAAACATATCAAAAAGATAGTGCACCACAATCAAGTGGGGTTCATCCCAGGGATGAACAGGTTGGTTCAACATATGCAAATCAATAAATGTAATTCATCACATCAATATTAAAAATAAGAACCATATGATCATCTCAAGAGACATAGAAAAAAAGCATTCAACAAAATACAGCACCCCTTCATATTCAAAAGACTAGAAAAACTAGTGATATCAGGAACATACCTCAACATTGTAAAAGCTATCTATGCTAAGCCCCAGGCCAACCTCATTCTAAATGGAAAAAATTGAAAACATTCCCTCTAAAAACTGGAACAAGACAGGGATGCCCTCTTTCACCACTTCTATTTAACATAGTTCTTAAAACAGTGGCCAGAGCAATTAGACAGATGAAAGAAATTAAAGGAAAACAGATAGGAAAAGAAGAACTCAAATTAGCACTATTTGCTGATGATGTGATTTTATACCTAGAAGACCCAAAAAATTCCACCAGAAAACTTATAGAACTAGTAAATGAATTCAGCAAAGTAGCAGGATATAAAATTAACACCATAAATCAAAGACACTTCTGTATATCAGTGACAAATCTTCTGAAAGGGAAATAAGAAAATTACCCCATTTACAATAGCCTTGAAAAAAATAAAATACTTGGGAATCAACCTAACAAAGGAGGTGAAAGACATTTATAACAAAAACTAAAAAACACTAAAGAAATTAAAGAAGACCCTAGAAGATGGGAAGATCTCCCATGTTCTTGGATAGGCAGTGTTGAGAGCCAGAGACAAAGGGGCCCCAGCAAACTTTCAGACTGCCCGCTGATGATTGGCTCACAGCAGCCCCAGCAACTTCTAGCTGATTGGCTCCTCTGTGGTGATGCTCATTGAGCTGTTTCCCCACCCTTTCAGATTGCCAGCTGATGATTGGCTCACAGCGGCCCCAGCAACTTCTAGCTGATTGGCTCCTCTGCGGTGATGCTCATTGGGCTGTTTCCCTGCCCTTTCAGACCACAGAGCTGCTCATTGGGGGACTTTTTTGGCTCTGCCCACGCGAAACAGCCAATGGGCCTCAAGAGCAAGAGGAGTGGGGGAGGTTGAGAGGCTTGTGGGAAGCCGATGGTGGCAGTTGGGCTCTGAGGATTTTTCCTGAGGAGCTGTTTTGTTTTGCATGTGTGATTCTAAAAATAAAGTTCGTTTCTTTTGACAAGTGGCTCCTGAATTGTGCCCAGCCAGACTGCGGCAGGCAGAATTAATATTGTCAAAATGACCATACTACCAAAAGCATTATACAGATTTAATGCAATTCCAATCAAAATCCCAATGGCATTCCTTATAGAAATAAAAAAAAGCAGTCATGAAAATCATTTGAAAAAAATAAAAGACCCAGAATAGCTAAAGCAATCCTTAGCAAGAAGAGTAGAGCAGGTGGCATCACTATTCCAGACCTTAAACTATACTACACAGCAATAGTAACAAAAAGGAAAAAAAAAAAAAAATAACAAAAAGAGCATGGTATTGGCACCAAAACAGACTTGTAGACCAACTGTACAGAATAGAGGACACAGAGACTAACCCACATAACTACAGTTATCTTATATTAGACGAAGGCGCCCAAAACATGCATTGGAGAGAAGATAGCTTCTTCAACAAATGCTGCTGGGAAAACTGGAAATCCATATGCAACAAAATGAAATTAAACCGCTGTCTCTCACCATGCACAAAACTCAACTCAAAGTGGATCAAAGACTTAGGAATTAAACCAGAGACTCTGCGTCTAATAGAAGAAAAAGTAGGCCCACATCTCCATCATATTGGATTAGGCCCCTACTTCCTTAATAAGACTCTTATAGCATGAGAATTAAAATCAAGAATTAATAAATGGTATAGATTCAAACTAAAAAGCTTCTTCTCAGGAAAAGAAATAATCGGTGAGGTGAATAGAGAGCCTACAGCTTGGGAGCAAATTTTTACCACTTGCACATCAGAGAGAGTACCAATCTCTAGATATATAAAGAACTAAAAAAGCTAAACAGCCAAAAAAAAAAAAAAAAAATCAATAAATGGGCCAAAGAAATGAAGAGACACCTCTCAGAAGATGATATACAATCAATCAACAAATATATGAAAAAATTTTCAACATCTTTAACAATTAGAGAAATGCTAATCAAAACTACTCTAAGATTTTATCTCACTCCAGTCAGAATGGCAGCTATTATGAATATAAACAACAATAAGTGTTGGCAAGATGTGGGGAAAAAGGCACACTCATATACTGTTGGTGGGACTGCAAAATGGTGTAGCCAATATGGAAAGCAGTATGGAGATTCCTTGGAAAATTGGGAATGGAACCAACATTTGACCCACTCCTTGGTCTATACTCAAAGGACTAAAAACAGCATACTACAAGGACTTAGCCATATCAATGTTTATTGCAGCACAATTCACAATAGCTAAACTGTGGCCAACCTAGATGCCCTTCAGTAGATTAACGGATAAAGAAAATGTGGTATAGATACAAAATGGAACATTACTCAGCAATGGCATTTGCAGGTACATGGATGGAGTTGGAGAATATAATGCTAAGTGAAGTTAGCCAATTCCCAAAAAACAAATGCTGAATGTTTTCTCTGATATAAGGAGGCTGATTCATAGTGGGGTTTGGAGGGGGGCAAGGGAGGATTAAACGGACTCTAGATGGGGCAGAGGGGTGGGAGGGGAAGGAAGGGGGAAAGGGGGCAAAAAAGATGGTGGAATGAGATGGACATCATTACCCTGAGTACATGTATGAAGACACGAATGGCGTGAATATACTTTGTATACAACCAGAAATATGGAAAATTGTGTTCTATATGTATAATTTGAATTGTAATGCATTCTGCTATCATTTATATAACAAATTAGAATAAGAAATTTAAAAAATATATTCTATTGCTACTTGACTTTTCCTTTTTGATTTATAAATGTTTATATTAAAAATATTAATCCTCTGTCAAAAAAAAAAAAAAATCCACACATAGAATCACCAGGTACAGGCTGTGAAGTCATGTTTAAAGAAATAAGAGACAAGGAATATGTGAACAAAGGTGGGGGGTCGGGGTGCCACTCAGTGGCAGGCGCTGGCCGCACGCACAGGCCCTGGGTCCACCCCAGAGCCACCATGGAAAAACAGTGTCTTCAAACAACTGTGCTAGCAGAAATTTAAAATTCAGTGGCCGGGTCGGCCATTGGCTAAGTAGAGCTTAAAACAGTTATGAAATAGAAAAGAGGAGGAGAAACGTGTGCCCACTATCATGACAGGAAGTGACTCAATCCGCAGATCAAGGGGACAAATATGACCACTAAGGACACTGAAGAGCAGACCCCGCCATCAGCAGGCCACACACAGGGCCACCTGCAGCGCTGCACCACAGCTCTGCCTGTGTCCTGGTGAGGGGAATGGGGGCATGCGGAACTGGTCCCTGGAAAATCCACCAACACCGAGTGCAGATGATAGGGATGTGCCATCCTGCCAGTGCAGTCAGTTCAGATGAAGAACCACGTGGCCACCCCCAGGGTGGGTCCAGAAATTAAGAGAGCCACAGGACAATATACACATACACACGGGAGATCCGAAAACACTCATACTGAGTAAGACCAGAAATTAGGTCTTTTAATGTTTACGTTAAGGAGGTGATGAAAATGGACGAGTTAATGATCCACCTCCAGAAATAAGAACACAAGAGCAAAAACAAAATACAGAGGAGCCGGGAATGTGGCACACCTGTGATGGCAGGGGATCACAAGTCCCAGACCTGCCAGGACACTAGAAACATAAGGCAGAGGAGGGCTGGAGGACACCCTAGGGTCACGATCCAGTAATTAAAAAAGAGAGCAAAAGAAGAAATAGTAAGAGCAGAAAATGGCAAAACAGAAGACAAGATTCAGACTCAAGGTAAAAAAGACAAGGACACAGACAAACCTGGGCTGAGTGCTCAAGGAAATGGGAAGGGCCGTCAGGACAAACAGCAGGGAGCTCACCTGGACCAAGCCATCAAAGGCCCAGACAGTGCAGCCCTCAGCTAATCAGGAAGAGGGACAGAGCCCTGCACTGTCCCACAGCCACCTGTGTCCCGTCCCAGGTCAGGACAACCTGACCTGCAGCCCAAAGCCATCCTGTGTACTCTGCGCACAGCGGCACAGGTGCTGAACAGACCCCGAGCAGGAAGTCGAGCAGCAGACACAAGGGGCTTTAGAGTGCGGCCACACGTGAAAGCAGCCCACCATGACTGACCTCAGGCAAGACGCCACCAACCGAGGCCTGCAAGGACAAGCGTGCAGGAAGCACAAGGCCCATGCGTGACAGAAGGGCACACAGCTGGTAAAGGCCCTGCCTCAGTCCCACGTGTGGGCCCAAGAGCAGCCAAGGAAAGCCATCCTCACGCCCTCCCACAGCAGCAGCAAAGAGCGGAACTCACACCAGGGCAGGCCCCCCACTCCAGCTGCAAAACCACCAGGGAGACGCCAGGGGAGAACAGATAGCCTGACACCATCCCAGCTGGGCAGCAACAAACAGATCTGCACAAACAGGCATGACTCTACCCGTTCCGCTCTGCAGAGACCAGGGAGAGAGTTCAGCCAAGCTGCTGGACATGGGATCAAGTGTATGCCTGCTTCCCAGGACCTGGGAGACTGAGGCAGAAGAACCACAGCAGGTTCCAGGCAAGCTTGGCACCCAAGCAACACTCAAAAAAAAAAGTGCTGGGCAGGGGTGCAATGTAGCTCAGTGGCAGAGCATCCTGGGTTCAATCCCAAGTACTAAGTAAATAAAGAAAATTAGAAGTAGTGCCCGGAATACATAAAGAACACGCACAGGACAACAAGGCAAAGAAACCCCACACTAAAACGTGACCCAGGTCAGGAAAACCTGACCTGCAGCCCATGAGAAGCCCCATGAGAAGATGCTCCTCACCAGCTACCAAAGAACCGTGCTCCTACACCCCAGGAAAACCTCATGGCAGTCTGCGCAGAGTCTGACTGTGGCATGCGGAACAGCCACGTTCCACAGAAGATGCAGAGCGGCAGGCAGAGCAAGCCCAAGGAGCCCTGCAGCCCCTCCCCGGGCACAGAGTGCTCCGTGCCACACACAGGAAGAGAACACCCCAGCAGCCCTCCTGCCCACAGAATGTGACCCTGCTGACATGCAGAACATCGTGGGGCACGAGCCCAGTGTGTGTGAAGCCACAGCGGCAGACGGGGAGGGAAAGCAGAGGACGATCCACCAGAAGGGCAGAGGCAGCAGCAGGTGGGACAGGAGTAGAGGCGAGCAGCACCATGTGTGGCTTCCAGCAGGCACCACACTGTCCTTGTGAACTGGGTGGCCTATGGCAATGTGACCTGCATACTGCTACCCTGTGTCTGATGTGTCATTTCTGAATGCACTTGTGGCCGGCTGGGAACAGCTCAGTCAGGGAGCGCTTGCTTTCCAGGTGCAAAGCCCTGGGTTCAATTCCCGACACCACAAAAAATATTAGTTTCTTGGCTGAACAGGCTTCTTCCTCTCAAGACAGCCTGCAACCTAACCTCCCTTGAATGTGTACTTTTTTCCTGAATAAATCACTGTGCCTCAATAAAAAATAAAATGACACCGTTTTTTTTTTTTTTTTTTTTTAAATCACGTGCTATCTGATGTCTAATAAACACAACATTAAGTCAGTGCCGAGAACCTACCTTCCTTGGCCAAGTTGGACAGCTCTGTGTGGTGGTCCACAAGCCCTTCATGCGCTTCCTCCTCTTCAATGGTCTCCTCTTCATCTTCCACTGAAATGGGCATCACCAAAGGTCAGGGACAGGCCAGGCTCTCAGGGAGTACCTGAACATTCCCCACTGAACTGCCAGCCTTACTACTAAAGAAACTGCGAGTAGGCACCAGAGCCCGCTCGCCAGCCCTGGCCTGCTGCCTGCTGCAGAGGTAAGCAGGAAGCACGCTCTCCCCCACCTTCAAGAGGCAGTGAAATCCTGCTTCCTCACAGGACAGGCCACAGGGAGTGTCACCAACTTCCCACTGACTCCCAGCCCCACTGCAGAGATCCACGGGCACATAGCTTGGCCCTGAGCTCTTGACCCATCCCCAGGAGGAGTAGGCCATTCCCAGCCCACACCCTCCCAGCTCTCCTTTGCCCTGATGCTACCAGCTCAGACAGGCTCTACCCATCCATCTTCAGACTGTAGCCCACACCCTCTCTCGTCCTGGCAAATCAGAGCTGGTGATGTCCTAGCAGCAAAGCCCTCCACCATGGACCCCACTCCCCTGGGGCCCGGCCAGGGTGCTGCACCCTCTTTCTCAACAGCAGCCCTCAGCAGGCTCCATCCAGTGGACACCCATGCATGTCCTGCCTCCATCCTACGAGCACAATGCACAAGCAATTCAAAGCCTCTCCCACCCCAGTCCTCACTTCCTCACTTCCCCACCGTCCACCAGTGGAGCTGCTGGAGGGAGGCTTGGCCCTAGGACAGGGAGTGGGTTGGAGAGGCACGCAGTGAGAGAGCAAGGTCTGAAAGCACCACACGTGGTGTGTACCCAGGCACCTTGGTCATCTAAGCCACGGTCGCCTGCTCCTGCCTTTGCAGCAGAACATGATCCTAACTGGACCAAAGACCGAGCCCTTCTGCCAACTGATGCACACCAGAGCCTCAGACTTCCAGAACCTCACAAAGCTGGGCCACCAAGCCAACAAGACTGCACTGTCACCGCAGGTGCACTGCTCAGACTGCCCACTCCTGCCCTATCCACAGGATCTGCACACAGGTTAGAAGCCGATGCCCCAGAATGCCCAGCTCACTCACACCTGGTGGCTACACCTATTTCACTCTCCAGTGGGTGATAATGCCTGAACACCACAAGTGTGCCTCAAAGGAGCCCGCAGCAGGCAACTGTCACCTTGGACTGAAGGCAGCAGGCACACCTGGCCGCAACCTGACACATCCACCCCAGTGCACCAGGGCCACCCTCAAAGACAGGCACTCAGATGTGCCATCTGAGCAAGTGGCCCCAAGACCCTCTAAATGCATGAGGGTCGCCACATCCCACACTCAGACACCACCGCGGTCTCCACGACCCTCCAGCAGACCAGGAGGCACCCGGGTGAATGCAGGGAGTCGGACTTCCCAACCAGCTCAACAGGGCCAGGCAGCATGGACTGCAAGCCCTGCCCACCGATGGGCAGCACCAAGGGCCAGGGACAGACCTTCATCATCAGTCAAAGAGGTGCTGGCTTTCCTTTTCCTTCCAGATATTCCCGAGTCCTGAAAGAGAATAAAATCACAAACATGGTATCTGGAATTGCAGAAGGGAAAGTCAGGAAGAAATGCCTATTCTGCATGTGCCCACGAGGATGGCAGGAGACCCTGGGCGGAGGTGGAGTGGGGTGTAGGTCCCACCAGTTGCACCATTCCAAGTGGCCTAGTGGACTTCTCACAGGAGACCAGGGCTCTGAGTGCCAGTTTGTTTTTAAAGCAGGCTGATTTTTACAATCAAAGGAATAGTATTCATGACAAACAAATTCCTCCCAATGGAAACGAATGGCCCCCCACACTAGAACACCATGTTCTCTTCACTGTTTTCGTCCCTTCTTACACAGTAGAGTGACAGACCAGAACCTACCAGGAAGTGCTCAGGAAACGTGCCACATCCCCTAGCTCTTGACTCCTTCCCTGAGGAGATGAGAGATGTGGTTAGCTTTGGCCAAAGCTGTGGAAAGACCAGCTCCTCACTTGGCCTGCATTTGTGTGAGCTACACTCCTCCCTCCTACGACCCCAGACAGACCGTCACAGGTCTGTGACCTTTCACAAGGGGTCACCTCTGGGACTCCACTTCCAGTAACGAGAAGCATACGCCCACCCAGGGTCTGCCCAAGTGCCAGAAGATACAGTGAATGCAGCCTGAACCAGGTTCTGGCACGTGCCCAATGAGAGGTGCCTAATGCCTGGGGCGGCTACTGCAGGCATGTCTGCAGGAAGGATGACGCAGAGGCACAGCCTGGCAGACACTTGATGATCCATCTCCCTGTCCACGAACTGACCACAGCAATGGGGGCGAGACCTCAGTTCTGAGTGTGCAGAGCTGACCAACTTGGGGTGCCGGCTCACATGAACACACCTCAAAAGAACTGAAATAAAAATCTAGACTAGCTAAATGGATGGAGCTGGAGAATATCATGCCAAGCAAAATAAGCCAATCCCCAAAAACCAAAGGATAAATGTTTTCTCTAATATGCAGATACTAATTCACAATGAGGTGTGGGGGGCACTAGGGAAGAATGTTACCTTAGATTAGGTAGAGGGGAATGAGGGGAGGGGAGGGAAGGGATGTGGGGATTGGAAGGACAAAACGGAACAGACATGACTTTATGTGTATGCATGGCTGCATGACCATGTGATTCTATAATACGTACAAACAGAAAAATGAGAAATTATTTCCCATCTACATATGGTATATCGAAACTCATAAATGCATTCCACTGCTATGTGTAACTAATTAAAACAAATTTTAAAATGAAAAACAAAAAGCTAGACCAGCTACACAAAGACTAATGTAGCAACCAGGAAGACTAGACATGCAGAAGGGGTCACCGACCAGCCCTCCCGGGCAGCTCTGCAAGAGGCCATCACACCCCAAAGCTGCTGGGTGAGCAGTGGAGGAGAGTAAAGCACAGCAGAAACAACATTCTGGGTGTCCCCCTGGGTGCTGGTGAACCGAGGCTCACCATGCTGAGCAAGCCTGCTCCACTGAGCCATGCCCCGCCCGGGGAAGGCTTCCCAAGAGCAACATACCTTTCCTAGAAACCTGCTGCAAGTTCAAGGCCTTTTTCCTCCTTTCTTCTAATTCTACTTGTAGTTTTATTTCTACAACCTAAATACAAAGAAATCAATAGCCAGTTATTAAGGACCTAAGTTACAGAAGTTCTGTATATAATACATTAAAACTTATACACATAAATAAATAAAAGCAATTGTCCAGCCTCACTTCACACCACTTAGTAAAACATCCAGTTTGATGCTTTTCCACTTGATTTGTGTCTAGCTCTACCCTGCCCAATGTCTACATCCTGGGAGAGAGGACGCGTGCTGGCACCTCCCCTGGGCACAACTCGCCTGTCCGATGTTTGACCAGAAGTGCTCGATCTCCCGGGCAGCGGAGGCAGCAATGCGCCTCAGCCTGTCCTGCTCCTCTTTCTTCCCTCGCTGCTCCCGAAGCTTCTGTTCCTCGTGGTGGCGAGCCACGGTCCTGACGAGCTGGCAAACAAAGGTTCAGAGTTTAACTTCTGCCCCAGGTCATGCTAGAACAAAGGAATATCTACATTTTAGAGAAACTCTTCTGCCAAGACGCATCTATACATTTAGAAATCAGCAGGAGACACTGGTACAAGCAAAACCCACCACAGACTTTCTGCCTGGCTTCCCTAGAAAGTGCTGTTCTACACAACACAATGATGTCCTCCTGCGCAGGATACACTGCGTTGCAGCCCCCTCCCCGCTGCACAAGACCGATGCCTTCCCCTCACCACACACAAACCAGAATCACACTTTTCTTTTTCTATGATTTTGGTACCGGGGACTGAACCCAGGGGCACTTAACCACTGAGCCACGTCCCCAGCCCTTTTTACTTTATATTTTGAGACAGGGTCTCATAAGTCACTGAGGCTGGCCTGGGGCTTGCCACTTTGCCTCGATCCCTCGGTGCTGGGACCATAGGCGTGGCCGCTGCTGACGGGCTGCAAGCACCTCCTGGCAAGAGTGCGCAGGATCACGGCTGCTGTGCTGCATGGTCCAGCTGTGCTCCGGCAGCTGCTGCCCTGCCAGCTGCATCCCCAGGGGCAGTGAGGGGAAGCGAGGGGTGCACACCCGAGACACCAACATCCACATGCTGTCCAGCCAATGCCCACCCCAACGCCTACATGTCCAGTCCCCCACCCTGTCCATGCCAGTGTCCACCTGTGCAGGACCGTTTTCCACAACTTACAGGACATCTGGGATTTTTCTGAAACACCCATGGATCACACTTGAGGCCTTTTATTCTCAGAGCCCCACTGTCCCCTCTGGTAGCAGCCCCACCCTTCCTAACCCTGAAGGAATGTGTACAGAGCAGGGGGCAAAGATCAAGCTCAGACCTCAGCAGGGGAGGGTAAAAGGGCCATGCCCAGCCTGAAGAGTGGTCCACGACACAGCAGGACAGCAGGCCCCAGCTGCTCACACAGTGAGGACAGCCCACGTGTCCCAGACACCAGTCACCTGCTCCACTTTTCTACAACCAACAGCCACACCTCCAGAGTCTCCCAAGAACTGACAGGTGGGCATGCAAACCAGGGGTGTTAAAAGGCCAGGCAGCAATGCATGGGGTAGGGTGGGCAGATCAGGGTACACCTGGCCACCCATTAACCAAGGCCTGCTGCTCCAGGCTCTCAGCGCCTCGGCTCCCTGATCAGCCCTGGACACCTGCAGAATCTGGGGTGCTGGAGGCAGACTAATTCCAACCACTAGGCAAAACCAGAAAAGGCACCCAATCTCTACACCAGAACTGCAGCGGAGGACACGCCTGTTCTGATAGGCCCCCTTCAAGGCAGAGGAGGCCATCTCAGTTACCTTGCTGCAAGAGTAAAATGTTCTCCTATGCAGGACCAGCAGGAGCCTTCAGGGAACTGGCCCCAGGCGGCCCACTGACTACAGCCACCCCCAGTGGACCCACCTTCCTAGCAGCAGCCAACTTCCACCTCCGCTCCTGGGCAAAGTCCGTGGCCATCCACTGCACCTCCTCCAGCAGGTAGTCCCAGTGCGACTTGGGACGTGGGGCCTCCTGCAGTTTTGGCAGTCGTCTCAGGGACCACAAGCCTTCCTTCCTCAGATCTGCTACGCGCTGATGGATGTGGTTTTCCTGTAAGGGATGCAGTACAGGGGAGGTAAGCGGTGGGCGTGTAACTACTAAGTGTTTTCCATTAACTCAGACCCCAAATACTTGAGAAGACCCTACTATGTGAACGGCTCAGATACTGAAGGGAAAGAGACCTCCAGGAGGCTAGAGTATAAGACGAGCCTTGGACACAGGTCAAAATGGCTCCATGCAAGCACAGAGAAATGGCAAAACTGGGGCAGCATCCCACCATCTCTACACAGCACCAGAGCACTAGGCAGAGCTGTGGCCCAGGGCTGGAGTGTCTGCTGCACCAGACCTGCGTTCCATCCCAGCTGCAAAAAAACAACAAAAAAGGAAAAACAAAACAAACTAGGAAAGACTCAATGCTCACACCAAAGCGTTAACAAGGGAAACACTGTGGCCCTTGGAACTCGCTTCAACAGTCAGGAACAGGGAGGAGCCATGGAGCAAGACTGGCCCACTGATGGCCACTGAAGGCAGAGGTAACGGGCAGTGCTAGGCTCAGGTCCCTCTGTCTGCTCTATGCACGCTTCTGTTACTTCTCTAATGAGGCTAAACAGATGCACAGTCGTTCACAAGAGCAGGTACGGGGTAGGCGGGCGTTGGGGTGGAGGTGGAGGCTCGCACACCACTGTGCAAGGCCCAGGTCCCATTCCCAGTACCAAAGATTTTTTTTAAAAAGGATCAACTGCTAGGGCTTGGGTGTGACTCCAACAGGAGGGTGTGTGTTCCGCATGTGTGAAGCCCCAAGCCCTGGATTCAGTCCTCAGCATAGTGGAAAGAAAACTCAGTGCTCGGCAGTGCTGCTTGAGGACAGGCCACAGACCGGGGCTGCAGGACCTGGCCACCCCCGTCTGAGGTTGAGGCCCAGCACTCACACCCTCAGCCACAGCTGCCAGCCACGCAGCCAGGGGCTGTCGCCGCACTGCAGGACCCTCCATGAGCCTGCCTCCACCAGAAGTCACTCCCTTGACTCTCACCCTGGTTTCCAATGACCAACCACAGCCATGGGCCACTGTCACCACCACGGGCTTAGCTTTAATTACCACATCCTTAAAAATGAAAAAAGTGTGAGCCTCAAGCTACGCACAGGCAGGGCCCGATGGCCATGCTTTTGGTCCAGCTGCTCTCCAGGCTGTGGCAGGAGGGTAACTAGGCCAGGAGCCAGGTCAACCTCAGCCTTAGCGCGGCAAGCGCAGGCAAAGGAGCAGGCAGGCAGGACTGCACCTCTCACTGCCAGAGCCTCTCACCAGCGTGATCTGTTCTGCCAGCTTGTCCTGGACGCTGTCCTGGGATGAGGCCGCATTCTGAGCAGGACTCTGTGGTTTGGGGGGCGCCGATGCTGCCACCCCTGGAGAGCGGGATGTGACTGGAGACAGTGCCTTGCTGCTTGCTGAGGAGGGTCTGCTCACTGGCGAGGACCGGGCAGGCGAGGGCCCCGGGACTGCACTACTCCCTGGTGCAAGCGATGAGGAAGCAGTGGGCAGAGACCGCTGACAGGGCTGGGCAGAGTCCAGGGGGGGCCTGGTCGAAGCCACCGTCTAGCAGGCAGAAGACAAGCAAAGCAGGGTCAAGACAAGGCTTCAGGACACCACAGAACTCATGCCAGAGCCCAGGCCAAGAGAGGCCAGCACGCAGCCCGTCACAAGCCACAGTCCTGCCAGGCAGGGACACCCTGGAGCATGGCCACCAGGGGACCTGAAGAGCTCCCCTCTTGAGCTGCCCCAAGCACCCTACACAGCCTTCTGGCTGTGGCAGGAGGGTCACTAGGCCAGGAGCCAGGTCAGCCTCGGCCTCAGCGTGGAGCAGGCAGGCAGGACTGCACCTCCCACTGCCCGAGCCTCTCATCAGCGTGATCTGTTCTGCCAGCTTGTCCTGCACGCAGAAAGCTCCTGGAGCTTTCTGCTCTTGTTTTCTTTTGCCTTTTCCACCTCTCTTGCCTTCAGTTTTTAAGTCATTACGTTTTACAACTGTTGATTGTGCCGGCGTTTTCCTCTCCATACCTCACACTGTCTTCCTCTGAGGAACAAACCTCGACTCCACTCACAACTCTGGCAGAACCCTGCTGTGTTGCCCAGAGGCCACCTCGACCCCCACAGGAGCCCTGCCAAGGGGGAGGCACCCAAGAGGAGGACCACAGGAAAAGTGAACAGAAGGCCTCACAGTCAGGACCAGAGAGGGGACAGCTCTCCAGAGCAAGTACTGGCCCTTGAGACATGGACCTAGGTGATTCTCCTGCTCTGGGCAGGAAGTCACAGCTTTATTGCACACTTTGGGGAACAGAGCTTCACTGGGACACAGCCCGTCAGTGTGCCCTCAAGCTGTCTGTGCTGCTCTGCACTTCAGCAGCAGAGCTGAGTGACTGGCCAGCAAAGCCAAGACACTGCACAGCTGTCCCTTTAAAGACAAGCTGGCAGCCCATCCATGGGTAGTGGACCCTAGAGCTTCCACACAGGCAGGGAGATCACCCAAAGAAAGTCACGTGCTGCTCCAAGCTAGGGTGTGTTTCCAAGAGAGAAGGAATTGTTTCCATGAAAACCTCAAGGAAGCACTGGCCTGGGGGAGCTCAGCTGTGCTGGGAAAGTCACACGGCTGTCCCTGCCACAGCCCCTGCAGCCCAGCCACTCCACCCCTCCAGCCCAGCCACTCCACCCCTCCACCAATGAAACAAGGCAGACAAGACTGCTTCACAGGCTGCAGGGAGGAAAAAACAAAACCATGCCACTACCATCCCTGTCACAGGGCCTGCCACCTCGCCTCAAAGGGACAAGCAAGTGGTCGCTGTCACTCAGTGCTGCTTCCATTCTATTATCATGTCCTAAAGACTGGCACAGCCCATGAAGAATTGGAGCTCCAAGTCCCCTGGGCAACGCCCTGGTAGTGAGGACGGCAGAGGAGAGGGAGTTCTTTGTCAGCAGGCTCTCCCACGCCCAACACCAGCAGAGAGACAGACAAAGCTGGGCTCCCAGGCTCAAGCGCTCGCCCTAGGGACCAAAGGCAGGTTACTGAAACACCCTAAGCACAGCCCTGCTAGGACTGGTCAGTGGAGGAGGAGGGGCATGTTGAGCCAGGCAGGTCAGTGATGGCTACAAACACTCATAGAGCATGGCGCCCCAAACAGGAAGAGCCACCCATGGAAGAAGCCTGGTGAACAGTCAGGGGCACAGTTTTGCCCTCAGACAGGAATTGCTCAAGCCATATAACATGGGGCTAGCTCCCAAATCTCCAAGATTGGCCAAATTGGTCACCATCTGAGAGTCAGAAGGCATATCAAGTAGGACATGGACACATACCCTTGGCGTCAACAGGTGGAAGTTTCCTGTACTGAGGGCACCAGCACCATAGCTTTACGTTCCTTTAACAATGATTACTATTGCAGAGCCAAATAAAACCATGTTGCAACTACTGAATTAACCAGCTATTACAAGAGGGACAGTAAAACTACTATCAAAAACTGCACAAATTCGGGCTGGGGTTGTGGCTCAGCAGAAGAGTGCTCGCCTAGCGTGTGCGAGGCCCTGGGTTCAATCCACAGCACCACATAAAAATAAGTAAATAAAGCAAAGGTATTGTGTCTAAAGTCAATGCTACAAACTAGTTCTTTCCTTCCACACTTAACAAAACTACAGATGTCCACACAGTACCTGCGGCTGGGACGGAAGCTGAGCAGTCTGCATCTGTGCCTTCCCGGGCATCGGAACGTGGAGCGCAGGCTGGGAGGGCTGTGGAGGAGGAGCCGGGGGCTGGCTGGGCTGGGGGGCAGGAACAGAGACACCAAGCTGCTGAGTCTTGGGCTGGACCTGGGGCTGTGTCTGGGCCTCCAGAACCTGCGGCTGCTGTGAGAACTGCAGCGTGGAGGGGAGGGCAGAGGCGGGGACACTGGCCGGGGGCAGCCTTGCGGGCAGCTGTGGTGGCGGGGTGTGCAAGCTGGCAGCATTCTGCACGGGAGGCCCTGTGGAGGGGTCGTACTGCTGCTGGCTCTGCTTCTGTCCAGTGAGCTGGGCAGCCTGCGGGGTGGGGGGCATCCCTCCTGCAAAAAAGAAAAGACACCACAGAACTGACCTCAGGGCCTGTGGCTCCCACCAGCAAGTCACAAGGGAGTGCGCCCATGGCCCGAGGCTCGTTTGAAATCACCACACAAATGGGAGTCAGTGTTCCAGCAGGTCTAACACCAGGACACTCGCACACAGAAGGAAAGCAGGATGCTCCACCTCTGCAAATCAGCAGCAAGCCACTGGGCTCAGAGAGCCACAGGCACCCTGCTACACAGCTGCCAGGGCAAGCAGGAGTGAGCACAGAGAAACACAGCCACAGTGAGAGGTATGGCCCCCACTAGGCCAAGTACGGGTCTCCAGGGCTTTGCACACCGCAGGGAAAGGCGCTCGGACACTCGCAAACTCGGACCCTCTGCTGGATGCACACCTCACCCGCACAGCCTCAACAGGGGTGGCCTCGGGCTGTGCATGCCTCTCAAACTAGAAGCACAGGGCCTGCATGGCTTACCTTGCACGGTTGGCATCAGCTGCTGCAGAGGCACACCGGCACTCACCCCCGGGGGCTGGAAGACCACCCCTGGATGGCCCACTTCAAGTCGAGGTCTCTTGGACTGCTCTAGAACGATTTTCAAGAAAGGTGCCATTTCATGTAAAAATAAAACCAGAGAAGCGGCAAGAAAAACATGTGCAAGTGTTTCACGATCTCTCCAACAGGGAGGCCTTCCCATGCCATGGGGTCAGGTTGATAAATACGGCTCGTTCTCATCAAGAACTCGCCAATCAAGAGAAAACTTATGAAAAGGCAAAGGACAACCAGCGCTGGGCGGTGAGACTACCCAGGACGCACAGAGGCCCACATGGCAGGACAGTCACGCTCCAACAGACAGGGAGCAGCAACATAATGCAGAGCCACTGGCACCCAAGGAGGCTGGGCAGCCCCATTTGAGCCAGAGGAGCCCACATCCAAGAGATGAGTGGCGTGGCCCAGGTGACAACCAGACAGAGGGCCACTGCACAAACAGGTAGCTGGTGCCCTGTAGCCCACAGAGGGTGGTGCACTTTCAGGAGCTTTCCTTCAGGGATCCACAGGCTCAAGACTGGCACTGAGCCCCTGCCCTGCAGGTGACAAAGAACAGCAGCCACACACACACACACACACACACACACACACACACGGCTAAGATGTGCCCCGGGAGGAAGGGAGCAGCCACACTGCGCAGTGCTGCACAGCCACCAAGAGCCACAGGCGTGTGGCCTGCAGCGATAGCCAGTGGGGTCAGTCGTCTTCACAGGACATGGTGTGCACACAAGCACACCTGAAGGAGGGTCCAGAAAGACATGTGTGCAGACGATGCTTGTTTGCACAGAAGCATGTCTGTGAGAGCCCAGAGTGCCAGCCACAGGGCTCCCGCCACACCCCAAAACACCTTATCTCCCATGGAGAAATTCACCATGACATCTAGAATCTGAAGAAAACTTCTGTATAAAAAATTACAACCTCTGCCAGGTATAATGGTACACACCTGTAATCCCAGCAGCTCTGGAGGCTGAGGCAGGAGGATTACAAGTGCAAGACCAGCCTCAGCAATTTAGCAAGGCCCTAAATATTTCAGAAGAGACCCTGTCTCAAAATAAAAAAATAAAAGGGCTGGAAATGTGGCTCAGGGTAAGTGCCCCTGGGTTCAATCCCCAGTACCCCAAAAGAAAAAGACAACCTCAAAAGCAGATGGCACAGCGTTCTGCCATGTGGTGACCTGCTTGAGCCAGGGACACCTGACTGACTGGGCCTTCCACCCCAGGCACACTGTTACCCAACTACTTCGTTACAGTGATGAGTGACCTCCACAGCAGAGAAGCTCCCTCGAGTGAGCAAGCGCTGCGCAATCACGCTGCCTGAGCCAGGACATACCTGCGGGCGGCATCACCGGCTGCCTCTTGAATGGGTCCACCTCCATTGCGCTGCCTGCTCCAGCACCCAAGCTCCCTGCCAGGGCTTGCTGCTGAAAAATATGGGAGATGGTGAGACTCTGGTCCAATGCGGCCTCTCAAGAACGAGCATGAACTAGAACTGCCACAACAACCCCAGGCACTGGCTGACGGCTTCTCAAAAAGTGGGATCTACCCAGTGTCTTCAATTCACATCTGGAACATGTACCTCTGTATGGTAAGGTGTCTGACGATCCTAACTTACCTCTGGAGAAAAAAAGGACTTGCATAAGACACACCATTCTGGTTTCAAAGGGGATTTCAGATCACACCTATCCATAGTCCTTGGGAAACGAGCTGGCTTTGCCTACCAGACCACACAAAGGCCAATCTGGGAAACTTGGGACCAGCTGCACTGCTGGCCCAACTCCCGTCAGATACTCGGCAGTGAGGGGGAGAGTGGGCAGTCTCCCTGCTGGAGAGCCCCAAGACCAGGCAACCACAGCTCCCTTGAACCTTCAAGGTGACATCTGCAACAGTCCACACTACTTGATGTGTGTGTGTGTGTTTACATATTTAGATATGGTGATTCTGAGACAAGTCTGATTCCAGCCACCTATAGGTGACATTCTGAAAGGATGAAGCTATGGAGGCAGAAGCCATCAGGGGTGGTAGTAGGTGAGGGTGGAGGGGTAAGGACAGGGAGGACACAGGCTCTGAGGCAGGGAAACCATCATAAATGACGCCACGATGCATGGTGCTAACCCTCTGTGTGGCCCCAAGTTAGCCAAGACACTATGCACTCTGGGTGGCAAGGATGTGAGCCCTCAGGGATGCTATCAGTTGGAGGCTGGGCCTACACAGGGCACCTTCCTCTCCAATCTGCGGCCAGCCTAAAGCTGAGGACAAGGTGGCAGAAGACAGCAACCAGACCCGCCCTCCCCTTGGGCACCCTCCTGCCCCCACAGCAGACACGAAGTGGGTGCTGCTCCACAGCTGCCAGATGCCAGCCAGGCTCCAAGGGTGCCATCAGCCCCACTGTACCAGTGGGAGAGCCCTCATAGGCCACCGTCCAGCAGGAGGGGTCTGCTCATGCCAAAGGCCCCGCAGCTAGAGAGAGACACTAGGGACCCCTAGAGAGCCACTGCCACCACACAGCCCACGCATAATCATGGCACACAGCCCGCTCACACCTAGTGGGGGTAAGGGAAGGAGAGCACAGGTGGGCACACGAGGAGGGAAACAGCACCTACCAGCATACTCTCTGTGGGCAGGGCTACAGGTGACTTTTAGTTTCATGTGTACATTTTTCTAAACTTTCCACAATGAATGTGTATTATTTATACAATCAAGGATTTTTTTTTTTTCCTGCTACTGCAGATTGAGCCCACTTTACCCCTATGCCACATCCCTACCCCTTTTTAAAATTTTGAGACAAGGTCTCACTAAATTGTAGAGGGTGGCCTCGAACTTGCAATCCTCCTGCCTCAGCCACTTAAGTCACGGGGACCACAGCACCCAGCCTAAGTTACATTTTAACACAACAAGTTGGTAAAGGGTCCTCATCCAGCTGTGGCCAGTACTTGCTAAGATCAAACACACTCCACGACATCGAGCTCCACATGAAATGTGAAACAAGGCAGAGGTGGCAGGCAGCACAGGACAGGGCCCACCCTGGCACAAAAGGATGAGTGTGGCCAGGCTTCCAGAGCAGGCCAAACCCAAAAAACAGACCCCAGGATGAAGAAGGACAGGCAGGAGGACAGAGGGCCGTGGGAGCACAACACCTCCCTTCTCTCCCCGGCATCTGCCTAGGTCTGACTCAAGCCCAGCGGGCCGACACCACATGCAGGTGCAAGCAAAAGCCAGCGTTCGAACCTGAGTCCTCAGGTGCCACCTGCCTCAGAGGACAGAATCCGCACCTCTGTTCAGTGAAGTTAGCCAGGTATCAATGCAGAACGACTCATCTTCAGAAGAATGTAACAGAGCCCAGGGTTTCTACATGCGATTCACAATTCTCCAAAATCCAATGCAAAGTTGCTCAAAAACATAAACAAGTACGGAAACCTGAGCCACAAAACAATCCAAGGACCTCCACCCCAAGGGGACCCACAAGCTGGAATCAGCAGGCAGGAATTTAAAGTAGCTTTAGTAGGCACACCAAATATACGAAGAAAATACATTCTAACAAAGGACCAAGAAGAAACCTGGATGGAAACCCAGGAACTGACCTGGATTGCAGAGCTGAGAATACCACATCTGAAATAAAACCTCAGGATGTGCTCAGGGGCAGTACGAGGGCGCAGGACAGCCAGTAGGCCCAAGGCAGATCTCAAAGAAGAGAGCTACTGGACTTCCAGGCCCACATGGGCTGAGCTGTGATCATGGGACCCTCAAGAATACCACAGCAATCCAAGGCCACGAAAACTCTTCCCAACAAATGATGCCTAAGACTGGATAGAAATACCAAAAAGCCAGCAAAGTGGACTTCATCAAAACCAGAAAGCTCAGCCAGTGCAGTGGCCACACCAGTGATCCCAACAGCTCGGGGGGCAGAGGCAGGAGGGTGGTGGGCTCCAGGCCAGCCTGGGCACCTTGGCAAGACCCCGTCCCAGAATAAAACATAAAAAGAGTTGGGGTGGGGCTGGTGATGTAGCTCAGAGGTAGAACGTAGGATCAGCATGCTCAAGGACCTGGGTCCAACCCTGACACCACAAAAACAAATAAAGTCAGAAAGCTCTACTTGCCCAAAGGCCCTGACAGGTGGGCTGAGGACACAGGAGTACACTGCCGCTCTGCTCTGTAGAGTGCCTGGGAGCTCTGTGGCAGGCCCCCACACAGATCTTCAGGACAACCTTTGTCAAGCACTCTGCTGTCATGAATGTGTCACTAGTAAAGAAACTATTAATTTTAAAATAAAAACTTGATTTTTTAATAAAAACGAGAAAAGGGATACTTTGGCAGGATTTAATTCTGGGTGCTCTTTTAAGAGAGACGGCACCAAAATTGAGTATATGCACAGAGTTAATATCATTTACGGGGAGCCTTGAAACTAGGCCACAAAAAGAAGGTGAAGGAAGGAAACAGCCCACGGAAGAGACAGGCAGAATGCCTGCATTCCAAAAGGAGTGGACTGGGGCAAAGAAGGTAAAGACAAGCAGTCGCTGGCAGTTCCTGGGAGCCAAATTTCTACCCAATCAAACAAACAAATAATTTTAAAAATACGTGGTACACCGATTAGACTGTGTCCTTTGCGAGTCTGGTGCTCCGTCGCTGCACAAGATAGGCTCTCCAGCTCCTGAAGCGGGTGCACTTGCATGCCCAGGACCAGACACCCAGCCCAGTGCTTACCCGGATGTGAGCAACACATAGCAGAAGCACCCTCTGCGCCTTCCTTTCAAACACGCATTAAAACAAAACCAGACATCACCAACTAGACCTGAATACTCTTCACTATGTACACAAAAATAGGCACATATCTGTAAGGTGACACAGAAGGCAGTCATTGGGCTCCAGCCCCAGAGCCACAGTCGGTCCCCACTTTCCTCACCACTAAGGTCACAGATGCACACCCCATCAAGACAGCCTCACACTGAGTGTGTGTGTGCGGCACCACGCCTGCAGGACAGTGCAACACACACCACTCCACACACCAGTCTGCAGGCTTTCCATCAGCAGAGCCCAGCACAGAGCCCGGCTGCAAACAGCAGCTCCTCTGAAACTACATCCACATCATCCTCAAATGCTCCGCAAGTGCCCAGTGCCCAGCAGTGCTTGGGCCAAGCACGAGGGCATGAGGGCACCCCACAGAGACTAGCGATGCCCTAAACTCACAATGCTCCTCCTAAGACCTCTGGACAGACAGAACCCAAAATCAGAGAAATGGCTCAGTAGACAGCAGGTCCTCAAAGCGATGGCACATCAGCAGCCACCAAAGCACTGCCACCAGGGAACACAACACAGGTGCAGGGAAGGCAAGGCTAAGCGGCCATGTGAGGTGGGGGGCTGCAGCGACTGCTCCTGCCTGCCACAGGCAGATGACGGACAGGCACTGTCTGCACAGGTGCTGCCCTTCATGCACACACCCACCTGCGTTCTGCCCGCACACCACCTCTGCACACAACACTACCTGGAACCTTCCCGACACAGGCACTGGAGTCTATCCTAGAGGCTCACCAGTCAGTATACCTCAGTGCAGCTGTGAATGACAGACCCAGAATGAGGTCTCTCCCCAATGACAGGAGCACAGCTCTCCATCCCAGCTCTCCTCTAGGCCTCAGATCCACTGGCATTTGAGATCCTGCAGAATCTACGATCAAAATGGAGACTCCTAGGTTTCTCTTTTGGTCTCTTAAATAATTTTTATCATGAAGTATATCATAAAATATGTGTGATTTTAAGAGCACAGTAAAACTGATCATACTATTTAAACAGGGGAATCATTTCACCAGACAATCCACTTTTCTGTACATCTGAAATCTCTCATCATACATTTCTGAGAGGGAAAGTGGGAAAACACCTGATATACAATTTTAAAGAGCAATAAGGTAATCCCCATGTATTTATCACCTGGCTTAGGAAATAAAATACCACTCGTGTCTAAACCCCTGCTTTCTGCCAAGGTACTCGTCATCACAGTAGGTGACAAGCTTCTCCCCACAGAACCTTTGCACATTGTCAGAGGAAATGTAAAGTAATGCCGCCATCACAGAAAACATGGCAGTTCCTGGAAAATCAACGCAGAGTAACCAATGACCAAGCTACCCTCCTGCAGAGCGTGCATCCTCAGGGAACTAAGCACAGTGTGGCCCCTGGGGACCGGCACCAGAGAGGCTCAGGCAGCAGGATCTCCTGAGCTGGGAGTTCAGGGCCAGCCTGTGCAACAGGGGAGACCTGCCTCAAAGTGAATCAAGGAACAGGTTCTGGAGACTCATGAGCAGCAATGGACAGCGCTGCACCGAACACCTCGACTGCTAAGGGGCAAGTGGCCTCACACATGACTGAGGCAAGGAGTGCACTGACTGGGCCACACCTGTGCACACCACCATCTCTGACACGCTACACACAACGCTCCTGTGACCCCTCAAGACCACCTGCTTACAGCGTCTCGGCTGACAGCTGGCCTCTGCGCAGCATGGGCAGTGCTCACCACTGCATCTCACCTGCGACACTCTGTGGCGGGCCCCTGCCAAGCCCCTTGCCTTCACTGCTCACTCGTCACACCCCTCCACGGAGACATACACAGTCACCGTCCACTCTCCTGCCAGGGGACCTTCCAGCTATTCAATTCAGGTCACACACGAGCCATGCTGCTGGGAACGCCCCTGCCCATGTTGTGTGGAAGAACACAGAAGCACCTCCAGAGCAGGCTGCCAAGTCAAAAAGGGCATGCCCATTGCCCGCCCCTCCCAGGGGAGGCAGTGTTCCCAAAGGCCTAGCCCAAGTACCCTCCATTAGAACCCAGGGGGACTCCCACAGAGCCCCAGCGACACTTCCCCCCCAAAGCTCTGGCAAGTGGGTCAGTACCTGGAGCGTCAGCCTGCATGGCCAGCTCTGACTTCCACATACCATGCTCCCACGCAGCACTCACCAATGTCAGCTACGAGAGCACTGACCCCAATGTTCTTCCAATCATTAGCAGGAAAGATGCCCACTTACAACCCTTCTGACAATCTCCAATGTATCTTCAAACTCATTACAGCAGGTGCATAAACAGCAGAATCAAATTAATTATTCTCCACAAAAAGGAATGAGACTCCTTGAAAAGGGCTGACTCCGGGGCTGTACAAGGGACATACATGATGACTCTTAGCATTTTGAGCCACAGTGAGAGGGACATGTCACAGGATACTGGAGCTGGCTTGAAAGGGCTCCAACAGGTCAAGTACAGATAAGTCGAGCATCTGAGGAATCTGGAAGGGCTGGGCAGCAGGTGCCTGCAAGGAGCACAAAAATGGACATTGTGACCAGGCACATGACAGCACCTATAGCCCCAACTACTTGGGGGCAGAGGGAGAAGGATTGTGAGTTCAAGCCCAAGTGAGACCCATCTCAAATAAAAAAAATAAAAATCTACGGGCTGGGGGTGTAGCTCAGAAGCAGAGCACCTGCCTAGCAAGCACCACCAGGAAAAAAAAAAAAAAGAAATATTTTAAATTAAAAAAAGGAGAGCATGGTGATGGTCAGGTTGGTTCCCGCACGTGTGCACAGCAAACCCAGCCAACACCAGCACCAAGATCCACAGGCTCCCTGTTCTGGAAGCGCACCTCAGTATGCGATGTGCCATTTTTACAGACTAAAGATGACATTCACAAACCATGTCATCAATACATAAATAGCACCTGACAGACTTCAACACGCATAGGAACAAAGGGAATTCCCTTTGCCCGATAAAGACATCAACAAACCCACAGCTCAGCTCCCACTTGCTCACGGAGCAGGACAGGACCAGCCAGAACACCACGCGCCACTCCCACCTGGCCCCAGGCTGGAGCCTACTGATGAGGACAGTGAGGATGAGAAGTGGAATGCACACAGGTCAGAAAGGAAAGCCAGCCTGACTCCATGCAGACAGCTCTCCATGCAGAAAACCCCACAGAACCTCAATTTAAAGAGCCCTTTCTAAAACTAATGGATGAGTTTAACAAGATTGCAAAAAATAGACTCAAATAATCAACTGTATTTCTATATTCCTGCAACGAACAGAGGGAATTGTGTTCTAAGTACCACTTATAAGACCGCCAAAAAAACTGATAAGTAAAGACCTAACAAGACGTACACACAGGAGCAGCATGCTGACAGTTGTAAGAGGGCAGAAACCAAATCGTGAGTGAATGCAGTGATCTACCACACTCAGGGACAGAAGACTCAGCACTGCAGGCACTTCTCCCTAGCCGGCCAGAGCCACCACACCAACACCCAGCAGAATGTCCCAAAGCCAGTAGGCCAATCCAGAAGGTCACATGCAGAGGCAAAGCAACAAGAACTACCAACACCATTCTGAAAAGCTGGAAAACACATGCCACCTGGCCCACAGGAAGCCACGGAAACCAGGATGGCTGCCACTGCCAGCAGACCATGGCCAGCACACGGGACCACGTGGGCTCTGGGCAGTCACGAAAGCCACCCGGACCAACAAGGGTCATCTTCTCAAGATGCGGTGTGGGCACAACACTGTGAATCTCTGTCCGCGTCTGTCACGCTACAGAGACCATAGAACCGGGGGAGGGGTCACACCTGTGATCCCAGCAGCTCAGGAGGCTGAGGCAGAAGAACTGCAAGTTCAAGGCCAGCCTCAATTTTGTGAGGCCCTGTCTCAAAATAAAAAATAAAAAGAGCTAAGGATGGGGCTGAGGTGGTGACTCAGTGGTAGAGCTCACCTGGCATGCATGAGGCATTGGGTTCGATTCTCAGCACCATATAAAAATAAAGATATTGCGTCCACCTAAAAACTAAAATAAATAGTAAAAAAATAGGATAACTAAGGATGTGGCTCAGTGGTTAAGCATCCCTGGGTTCAATCCCAAAAAAAGAAAAGAAAGAAAGAAAAAGGATGAAATTGATCAGAGGCCTAAATTACTAAAAACATAACCCTCTCCCCAAAAAGAAGAGAAAATCCTTGTGACCTTAAACTGAGCATAGAGTTCTTAGATATAATAACAGAAGCATAAGCAGTTTTGTTTTTTTTTTAATAATTACTTGCATCTCATTGGAATTTTCTGGGTTTTTTTGTTTGTTTTTTGTTTTTGTTTTTGTTACCAGGGATTGAACCCAGGGACACTTTTAACTACTGAGCCACATCCCCAGCCATTCATTTATGTTGACTTACTTATTTTCATTCACTTAATTATTTAGAGATTGGGTCTTGCTAACTTGCTTAGGGCCTCACTAAGTTGCTAAGGCTGGCCTTGAACTTGTGATCCTCCTGCCTCAGCCTCCTGAGCTGCTGAGATTACAGGCGTGGCCCTTGTGCCCTGCATGTACTTCACCAGAATTTAAGATATTTGTTCTGCAAAAGATACTGTTGAGAAAAAAGTAAACCACAGGACTGAAAAAAATTTGCAAATCTTATGTCTAACAAAAAAATTTTAAATCCATATTATGTAAAGAACTTTCAAACACAACAATAAAACAGTTCAATGAAAACATCTGTAAGCCGTGAACAGACACTTCAAAAAAGAAAACCCAAGACTAGCAAGAGACACAGGAAAAGATGCATAAACCAACAACCCTAGATGTACAGGAAAGCCACTGCAGACCTGTCAGTGTGACCAACACTCTGAAAAGTCCAAGCACCCTGGAGGAATTGGATGGTGACCCTGCACCCTATGCTGGGAACACAAGAGAGCACAGGCCCTCTGGAAAGGCTGGCAGTTTCCCGTGAGGCTGGATATATACTTAACACACAGCCTGACTGCAAGGTGTTCCCTCAGGTGAAGAGAAGTCCATGCTCACATTAACACTGTGTGCTCGCCACAGCTTTGCTCACAAACTCCTGACACCTGCAGTCCCAGGGACCCGGGAGGCTGAAACAGGAGGATGCAGGCGAGGCCACTCAGGCAACCTGGACATACCTTGACCTAACAAAGAATAAATACACATGTACATCCCTAAAATGGAAGCACCCTCCCGAGGTGACAGGTAAGCAAAACAGGCACGTACAATCAAGGAGTGCTACTCAGCCACAAGGGCACAGCTGGGACCTCGCAGGCACCACCACGGAGCTAGAGGACAGGGCCGGGGTTGGGAGGGGCCTGGCCATGGAAGTCCTGGGAACTACCTGGTCCTTGACTGTGGGGCAGAATAGCCCACTCCATGGATTTGTCAAGACTCACAGAATCAGGCCAAAAAAGTGAGTTTTACTGAATATAAGTAGAGTGAATTTAGATAGACAGAAACAAATACCCATGGGACTGATGAAAATAAGCACCCACGTGTGAAAGGACATAAAAATGGTAGAAAGAGGAGCTCCTGGTTACAGGGTCCTTCAACCGCTGCACACAGAGCGCCCACTGGGACCGTCACGGCAGTGACTAAGGCAGACACAGCAGTGACAGGGAGGGACAGAGCCCACTGGGACCGTCAGGCAGTGACTGAGGCAGACACAGCAGCGACAGGGAGGGAGTGGAGTCTCGGCACTTACGCATTCTCAGGGCATCTTTCCTGCTCCTCACTCTTTACACAGAGAAAAACAGGGCTTCCATGGGACAGGCCTGGCCATGCCACCTCAAGCAAGCACTCAGTCAACCCCAGCCATCATGGGACGGGCTCCTCTCAAACACACCTGGCTAGAGCTTGCGTGGCATCTGGGAGGCCTGGGGTCCACCCCAGCACTGCCAAAAAAATCAAACACACAATTGGATATGACCCAAGGAAACACTGCACAACCCTGGACCCACCACACTGCATCAAACAGGCTGTTCTCCTCAGAAACAGCAGGGCCACAAAAGACAGACCAGCCCAGACCACAAAGACCAGGACACCGCAGAGGAACACCTAGGGAGGTCTGGGTCAGTGTCAGAGGGAGCTGGAAAGGCATCTTAGGACAGGAGGCGGGACCTGGGTGTGAGCTGTGGATCCGTGACGTCTCCTAGCTGACCATGCGAGGTGTGGGCCAGGTGACATCCTTACCTGCCAGGTGCTGGAGCATCTGGGTAAAGGCTGTGAACCAACACCGCACACCCGTGAGAGAACAAACACTAAGCAGAGGCAGCAGGAAGCTGCCCACCGGCTAGCTTAGGGAGAATCGGGAGTTTCCTGTACGTTTAGTGCAACTTTCACGTGTACCTGAGATTCTATCAAAAGCAAGAACAACAAATAATAAAAAGCATCACCAAGAACGGAACTGCTTCAGGACCCACAACTGATTCCAAAAACACTAGAACCTGGCGGGTTGAACTCCTAGCATGGACTTGACTCCACCCAGAAGCTCTCGGTCTCCACAATCTCGGGGACTTCACCTCAACATCCCTCTAGCTAAGGGGAACACCAGCATTATCATTTGCTTAAGTTGTTTTCTTTTTCTGTTTTGCAACATTCTCAAAATACAGGTAAAAGACACAAGAAAGGACGAACATTGAAAACACAGCACACAGGGGTCCTGGGCACACACACAGGACTGAAAGTGGACATGCAGACTAAGGGCCACCACCACGCTGCAGTGCATGGGAGCAGCACAGCGAGGCCTGGGCTGGCATAGGCTCATGCAACTTGATCTACAGCTGTGTATGTGGGAAGGCATTTTGACTTTTAAAAAATAAGGAATGGGCTCTGGAAAAAAAAAATGCCAAAGAGCAAATAGTAAATTTAAGTTAAAATATCTGGATGAAGGAGACGTTTGGGATGAGACTACAATTTAGAACCATCGAAAAGTACCTGAGGCGGCTGCTGCTGGGATGAAAAAGCAGCAGACACATTTGGCGGAAGCTGGGTTGCTATAGCAACAGGAGTCCCAGTCTGCCCATCCTTGCCTGTCACAACCTTTACCTGAGAGAAATATTTTGAGAAAAAAAGGCAACATAATTTTTAAGACTGCTCAGAATTTTGTTAGAATTTCATTGCTGACAGCTCACTGATTCAGGTGATTAAAATGCTTTTGCATCAAATCCTGTCAAGGACACTGAACTGAGAGACGTGCTACATGACGCCCGGTGACCCTGATGCGCACTCAGCAGCTCCAGTCCAGATCATGGGTGCACCCTGGATTCTACAACCCCAGACTGGAGTGGGAGCGGCAACAGAATCAGGGAGGAAGTCCTGCGGCTTCTCTGGCCATCTGCACCACAGCGCTGCTGCCGACCGGTGGTCCCGTGTCAAAGGTCCTCGGCGGCAGCAGGCTGTGGAGGGCTGACCTCTCACGTACAGTGAAGGGGACCGGCTTACAGACAACACTGGCATACAAACAGAGAACTGGACTTCACTGCCTCAAGGCAACAGAGGTGAAGCCCTCAGAATAATGTAGACCTTCTGAAAAACAAGAACGGTCCATCCCAGGAAGGACGCCAGAGAAGACACAGATGGCAGAGCCACACAGATACATCCACAGAGCCAGAGGACATGGGCAAAGAGACGAGCTTTGGCTCACCACAAGCTGGTTTCTTTGCAGAAGGGCTGGCAAAAGTCCTAAGTTATTTAAACAGTATCATAAAACAAGCCCCGCAACACAGCATATACTGCACAACACGAAGGCACAAAGTACAGTGCTATAGTACCATTACCACCTGGTGCTCAGGACACACCAGCAACTTCGGGAACCTCGGTGGCATGGGGTCTACTATGCACCCATTCTGGATGCCCAAAAAGTATATTGTCCACTAAAGATTCTACCTTAAATATTACTCAATAGGTGTTTGCAAAAGTGCATTTAAAACATGATCTCAAAAATAAGACTACGTATGAAAGCTGAAAAAAAAAATTCTGAGTAGTTTTTTGCCACAATAACTATATTTTAATCGTGGAGATCTCATAAAAACATATCCAGCAATTTCTAATTATCTCATTAAGATCTCATAAAAACATATCCAGCAATTTCTAACATATCCAGCTGGTGATTTAAACCGCTTGTTTAAAAGCCTCGTGGGCAGGGTTCCTGTGAGCACCATGTAAGCACAAGGCTGCGGGTGCTCAGGGTCCAGCTGAGGCAGAACCCTTCCACCACTGAAGCAGGGCACCAGCCCAGGACCACACACTGGGTGGGAGGGGTGATGGCCTGGCTCGGCTCTGCACCTGGGACGGGCCTGCTCTCCATGAGGAAGTAGGGTACTGTGCAGCTTCTCTCCAGGAAGGGAGTTCCACACCACTCCTCCTTCAGACCCTCAAGAAACAAACTCTCCCCAAGGTCCCAGGTTCAAAGGTCACCCTTCAACTCACGGTTGCTACACTCTACCTTGCTTCGTGCACGTCCCCTAGAAAACTGAACCAGTATTGCTTACCTCATCATTGATGACCTCAGACTTTCCTTCCTCCTCCTCCTCCTCCTCCTCCTCCTCCTCTTCCTCAATGTCCAAATCATTCTGCCTAAGATATGCCTGTAACGGGGCATAATGCTTCTTCTTAAAAGCAAGAAAATCCATCATGTTCCCCTGGAGGTGTTGCAAGAAAAACAGTTCGACCAGGCACTCTCGGAAGGCCTCCCGCAGGGCCTCCATCTCCCTGTAGTGGTAGTCCAGGCACCGCTTCCTCATCTGCGCCATCTCCGGAGAGGCCGGGGGGATCTCTTCCAGTTTCTTGGGAGCCTTCTTCACCCCTGAGCTCCCCACAGACGAGAGCGGCAGGCTGGAAAGGCCGGGGGGCATGGCAGTTCGGGAAGGGCTGGTGGGAGGTGGTGGAGATGTCATCCCAAACGCAGGAGCCCCCCCCACCCCAGGCAGCAGCAGGCCGGGAGTCCTCTCAAATCCCAGAGGCCGGCTCAGTGGCTGCCCCTGCAGCACCTGCTGCTGCTGAATCAGCTGGCCCTGGATGATACTGCTGATCTGGGGCGGCAGGCTGGCTGTGGTGATGTGGCCTGGGCTGGCCAGAGGTTGCAGACTGGCTCCTCCAGCAGCTGCAGGGCTCTGGGGTCCCAGGTGGTGGATGGTGCCTCCTGACTGTGCGTGAGGCTGGGACAGTCTCCGCTCTCGTGCTGCAATGGGCGCTCCAGCATGCTGGAGCTGAACCTGGGCCCCCGGGGCCATCTGAGTGAGGCCTGGAGCCTCCTGAAACACAAAGTGCCCGCCACTGGACGGGCTCAAGCTGATCTGCCTCACAAGCACGCTGGCGTCCACAAAGCCTCCGGTAGGGCTACTGCTGCACATACCCAGCCCAGGCCCGGGGGCCCCTGCACGCACATTCTGCAGGGCCTGCCCAGGCCCAGTGCTGGGCTGCGTAGGGCTCTGTGTCTGCACCTGCTGGGACAGGGGGGACGCAACCTGAATGTACGAAGGAGAGCCATGCTCAAATCGCCTCTGCTGTGCACTGAACTGGAAACCTGGAGAGGTGGGACTGGGCAGCGGCAGAGGGGCTAGCGTGATCTGCTGGTTTCCTCCCACAACAGGGCCCACGCTTTGTAGGGCAATGTTCACATTCTGCCCAGCCGCAGGACTCCTGCTCATCAGCTGCTGTATCTGGTAGCCAGGGGACTGAGGGGCAGACGGGCTGGCCGACGGAGCGAAGGGTGCTGCAGGGGATGGCGGCAGATTTGGGTGGGCCGACTGCTCCTCCTCACTGGCGGTGAAGGACCTGGACCTCTGCAGCTGATGCTGGACGTTCTGAGGACCACTGCCATGGTGCATCGTCACCTCCCTCTGGGGTCCAATGTACCGTCCTCCTAGAAAAGCAAAGTCAGAACTGAGTCACTGGAAAGAATACGGAATCGTGACCACCATTGAAAGAACTGTTCCTGAGCAGCACAGAAGACGCCACTCTGAGGGATGCTCCCACTGTCATCTGAGTCCAACAAGGCATCTCACTACCTCACACCAAACGAGTCCCAGGAGGCAACATACACACTGCCCACAACTCCCTCTCCTCGCTCTCCTCCAGCTATTCAAGATGCTGGGGAGAAAAAAGAAGGGAAGAAGGTGCGCCCCCCCACCTACCACCCCAAAACAACAGGAGGCCAAGAAAGCAGAAATCCCCTACTTCAGAAAAGACCTAAGAACTCCAGCACTGAACCCCATGCTGAGGCAAAAGGAATCTCCTGGTTTTGTCACCTGGTCCCACTGCTCGAGCACTCTCCTTATTCCCTCAGCAGGTCAAGCCTCTGGTAGTCAACCAGCTGGCCTAGGCTGGACCACCAAGCAACCACCCAGTTGCCTGAGCTGCCCCGAAGTACAGACCAGCGACAGTGCTGGAGACAAAGCTGGCAGCAAGGGGCCCCACTAGGGTAGTGCCAGCCTTCTAAGCAGGTCTGAGACAGTCACCACCGTGGTGAGGACCAGAAGCCCTGAGGCCGGGCGCGGAGGCGCACAGAGGCAGGAGGATCCTGAGTTCAAAGCCAGCTTCAGCAATTTTGTGAGGCGCTAAGCAACTCAGTGAGCCCCTATCTCTAATAAAAGACAAAATAGGACTGGGGCTGGGGCTTAGTGGTCAAGGGCCCCTGAGTTCAATCCCTGGTACCAAAAAAGAAAAAAAAAAAAAAAAAAAGCCCCTGGCTGATGGTGGCTACACATGACGACTCCACTGGGCCAGCCGTCCTCCTGCCCACTATGCCTGCTGTGCATGCTGCATCACTCAGGTTGGCCAAGTGGGTGGCCAGAGGACAGGTACCACCACTGCCTTTGCCCGGCATAGTGGGCACATTTATAATCCCAGTCTCAGCAACTTACCGAGACCCTAAGCAACTTAGGGAGACGCTGTCTCAAAATAAAAAATAAAGCTGGGCTGCCGCAGTATGGCTGGGCACAAATCACGAGCCACTCAAGCAGGAACAAACTTTATTTCCGAACTCCCGTGAACGCCACCCATGCAGCCTTCTCCGAGACACACCACACAACAACTGAAACTCCCTCCACCGGAACTTCACCAACCAACACGCACTCTACAGGAATCCCCACGAGAGCTCAACCGGGAACTCCGCGAGAACTCAAAAGTACTGGCAAAATGCTAGGCGCCATCCCAACTCGGCTGTGGCTCTCAACATCTTCCCCCTTCAGTTTAATTAAACAACAAGCAATGTGGCTTAGGGACCGTGCCTGTCTTAGGTTGTCCAATACTACATATGGTCCTTACCCGTCATCGGATGAGCTGACCTCAAGGCGTCAGCCTCCTGTCTTAGGTTGGTACCATTGCAATTGGATCTTACCCGTCATTGACTACTGGTCCAGCATACAGCCATACTTGTGGATAGGACTTTGCACCAGTGTGGGGGATGAGGTTCTTTGCCTCACCTCTGTTGGCCCCCAAATTTGGCCTTGGTGCCAGTGTGGGGGCGGTGTGGTTCTTTGCCTCACCTCTGTTGGCCCCCAAATTTGGCCTTTGCACCATCGATTTGCTTACTCAAAGGCTAGCTGTTTAATTAATGGCATTGCTTGCTCTGTATCCCCAAAAACTCTGGTAGCTGTTTGAATAAGCCTATCTACAAATTCAGTGTAAGGTTCATTAGCTCCTTGTATTACCTTAGATAACTGACCTTGTAAATCTCCATGTCCTTGTAAAGTCTTCCATGCCTCAACCGCATCTGCAGCAATCTGTGAGTATATGGCAGGATCATATCCAATTTGTTGCTGCTGACCCTCATAAGGTCCCTTTCCTAACAACATATCTAGATTTCTCTGAGGATAACCGGCTGCTGCATTTCGCCTAGCCGTCTCTGTGCAAAATTCCTCATTGGCAACCTTCCATAACAGGTATTGTCCTCCATTTAGCACAGCTTTACACATACTAGTCCAATCTGCTGGTGTCATGTTCAAGTTGGTAATGGATTCGACTATGCTTACAGTGAAGGGTGCTTGAGGACCATAGGTTGTTACAGCCTCTTTTAGCTGCTTCACTGTTTTGAAATCTAAAGCATGGTGAATTCGCTGCCCTCCTGCCGTCTCAAATACAGGGCATGCTGATTTTTGAGGTCCTGTCTCAGGATCCCATCTATCAACTACGGGGGTTGAGGGCCACTCAGCATATGTTGTCTCCATAGGCAGAGCTGTTGGTTGGACACTTACGCCCTCTGGTGATAGAAAGGTGTTAGTAGCAGCCTCCTGTTGTAACTTTTCCCCTGATGGCTTTTTCTGCTCTAAACTTTCTTCCCCTTTCTGACTATCTCGAGAGGCCTCCTCTTTTTCCTGATCTGATGTCTTCTACCATAATCTGAACTGAAAGCTTTGGACTAGGCAAACAAAATCGTATCATCATCCACAATGGCAATGTGCCAACTGGCAGAGTTCCTGGGTTTTTCTTTTCCCTGTCCCTTAAATCTTCACCATGATGGTCCCATTGTGATATATTCAACAACTCCTCCTTAAAAAGCCATAGGCTACATTTTTGTATTGTATCAACGTATGCCCTAACTGCTCTTGGTTTTACTGGGGTGCCTCCTTCCTCTAGCATTTTACTTAACACTCTTTCGGTTTGTTTTTTTTACTAATTTCTAATCCCATATTTGTGCTACAAGGATAACGCAACCCAACAAGATAACACAAAACAAAACCGAAACAGAGTGAAACAAAAACAGAACAAAAAATCGTTGTATCAATTTTCCTATTTTCTTGAAATGTATATTCGTGGTCTATCTCTATCTCTTCCTCAGGGGCGAACCACTTCAAACTTTGAGCCAACCATTTTTCCCAGTTTGCCTGAGAAAGTTCTAGGGACAGGCAGCTTGAAACAAAAACAAAACAAATCAAAACAAGAACACATTGTTTTTTGAAATGGTCACCCATTCTCTCGCCTTTCCTCAGGGGCAAGCAATTTTACTTACCCCCAAGCTTCAGGCGTCCCCGTACGGGCCACCAAATGCCGCAGTCTGGCTGGGCACAAATCACAAGCCACTCAAGCAGGAACAAACTTTATTTCCGAACTCCCCCAAACACCACCCACGTGGCCTTCTCTGGGACACACCATACACCAAACGGAACTCCCTCCACCGGAACTTCACCAACCAATGCGCACTCTCCAGGAATCCCTGCGAGAGCTCAACTGCGAACTCTCCAGGAATCCCTGCGAGAGCTCAACCGGAACTCAACGGAAACTCCGCGAAAACTCAAAAGTACTGGCAAAATGCTAGGCGCCATCCCAACTTGGCTGTGGCTCTCAACACTGGGTGCGGTGGTGCACACCTATAATCCCAGAGGCTAGGGAGGCTGAGGCAGGAGGATCACAAGTTCAAAACCAGCCTCAGCAAAAAGCGAAATGCTAACAACTCAGTAAGACTCTGTCTCTAAATGAAATACAAAATAGGGCTGGGGATGTGGCTCAGGGGTCGAGTGCCCAAGTTCAATCCCCAGTACTACCCCCCCAAAAAAAAAAACAAAAAATTTTTTTTTTTGGAAAAAAAATAAATAAATAAAATAAAATAAGGGAAGTGCTAACAACAACTGAGGATATTACTTAGTGGTATAAGCACAATAAAACAAAACCACCTTCACACCAGGCAACCAGGAAGATAAAGATGCCCTCGGGACCAAGGAAAGGGACAGGCATGGTGAGTGCTACCCTCACTGGGAGGCATGTCTAGGACTAGGACCTGTGGCTCACTCTGCCAGGATGGAAAGGGGAAAGGCAAAGACAAAGGAATTTGCTATTAAACTGGGTTAAATGTACAATTCTGCATTTCTGTAAGTGAAAATAATAAACACTGTCCTTTAAAAAAAAAAAAAGAAAGAAAGAAAAAGGGGCTGGGGCTGAGTGGTAGAGCGCTTGCCTAGCACGTGCAAGGCCCTGGGTTTGATCCTCAGCATCACATAAAAATAAATATATAAAATGAAAGTATTGTGTCCAACTGCAACTGAATAATAAATATTAAAAGAAAAAAAAAGGCACTGCTGGGCACTGTGTTGTGCATGTAGTGATCCCAGTGACTCAGAGGCTGAGGCAGTTCAAGGCCAGCCTGGGCAGCTTAGTGTGACCCTAAGCAACTCAGTCAAAACCCTGTTTCAAGACTGGGTGATTAAGTGCCCCTGGGTTCAACCCCCAGTACCAAAAAAATAATAAAGAATAAATAGAAGATGCATAGAGACCATCTCCTTTAGCACAGATGAGAAGACCATTCCAAGTCCGAGCTGTGACAGGGCCCAGGAGACTGGCAGAATCAGGTACACGATCAACTAGTTCCTGCAGACCAGAACGAGTGCTGTTGATGGCGGCAGCTAGGCTGGGTGGAGGTCTGCAAGGCCACGACACAGGCACCGGAGCATGGCACTGCTCCTGCCTCAACTGAGCACTCCAGGCCAGGCAGCCAGCAGGTGGGGACAGGTGCACACCCAGCACCCCACTCTGGACCAGCAGGCCCTTTTCCAGCTGTGCTGGTCCTTCCCTTGGCTCTTGCCTAAGGCAGAGCTGCCTGCTCTACTGCCCAGCAGACTGAGAAAGACGCACAGCCTTCAATCACCAGAGGAGAGCTTCCACTCCTCACCTGCCGGGTCAGCTGCCAGGACTGCAGATGCTCTCTTGGGAAATCCAGAGCCCTCTCCTGCGTCAGCCCCCAAGCAGACACCCTGCACAGTGTGCACACCTGTAAGCCCAGCAACTCTCAAGGCTGAGGAAGGAGAATCTCAAGTTTGAGGCCTGCCTAGGCAACTTAGTGAGAACCTATCTCAAAAAATAAAAAGGGATGGGGATGTGGCTCAGTGGTAGAGCACCCCTTGCTTCAATCCTCAGTACTGGGGGAAGAGGGGAAAGACAAAGAAAGAGAGAAAAAGGAGATAAAGAGAGAGAAATGAAATCCTGGAGCAGAAGGTAGAAATGGCCTTAGACCATTTCTGACAGACCAGGAAAAAAAGGGAAGAAAGGAAGGAAGGAGGCAAGCAAGCAAGCTAGCTGGCTGCAGGAACCCCTCCCGCTGTGGACCCCTGCAGAAGACCTGCAAGCTCTCCGAGAGGCTTGACACCTAAGAGAGACAGTAGTAAAGGTCAGTCTTCAGGACAGAGGAGAGGAAGAGCAGGGGAGACCAGGACACAGTGTCTGAGGGGATGGGAGGGGACTAGAGGAAACAAAAACCAAGCGCTAGGTGCAGGAGAAATGCTGGTGCAAGGGAACCCACAATGGCAACTGCAGCCAGCCCAGAGCCAGGGTCCCAGGGCAGATGCACAACAGTGCCCCATACCCAGTGGGCAGCTGCTGTTGGGGCCCAGCCAGTTCCTGCCCTAAAAACAAGCTTCCAAGAGAGGCACAGGAGGAGATCTGAAACCTGAAGGCACCACCTGGCACCAGCATAGCCTGTCCTCACTGAGACTTCTCACCCAGCTCCCTGCCTTCTCAGGGCTTCTGTCACCCTGAGCTGAGCTGCACGGTCATCCTTCCTCCCCCGCAAGACAAACAAAAGCCCTTTTCACCTTAAGGAAATCACTGCTAAGCATCTATTTAACAGCTTAGAAGAGAATGCTCAAACTTCCCACTAACAAAAGTAAACAAGCAGCAGTGCACACCTGTAATCCCACAGCCTCAGGAGGCTGAGGCAGGAGGATCACAAGTTTGAAGCCAACCTCAGCAACTTACCAGGTCTTGTCTCAAAAAAGCTCTGGGGATGTAGCTCAGTCAGTGATAGAGCCCTTGCCAACTTGTGCAGATCCCTGGTTTCAAACGACTTAACATCAAAAACAAAAACAAAAAAAGCAACACAAACTAAAATGAGTATCTCCCTAGACCAGGAAACAAGACATGGAATCACAACTGGCACGCGAGCTGCTCCTGCTGCTGAAGGCAGGCATGGGAAGCAAGGTGGGCAGATGCAGAGCATTCATGGGGTTCACAACCCCAAAACACATCCAGTGGGCACATGCCATGGATGCCACCACTTGCACTGCTCTTCTCCATGACAAGCTTGAACATTCTCTTCTAAGTAGATGTTTGTTTGTTTGCTGGTCTCAGTAAAAAGGCCTGAGGTCCTAGCTCAGGGCAACCTGCTTGCCTCCCACATGCAGGATCCTGGGTTCCATCCCCAGCAGAATTCAGGAAATAAGGTACAGGTACTCCAACGGGTAGCAGAATACCACCAACAGCAAAGCCTTTTTAAACACCATGTTTCTAATTTTAACTCGGTTTTTAAAAACTGGCACATAGTATACGTACTACTATTACTTATTATTACAGAGCAGTGCAATAATCCAGTACCACAATTTCTGTGTCCTGGGACCCTGGGATGTGTAGTAGCGTGCCACAGAGCAGGAGACATCACCCCTCCTGTCTCACCGCATCTCTGCGCAGCTACCCAGCCTCTCTAACCCGCCATCCGCTTCCCAGGCTCTAGTCGCCACTGTTCTATCATCCACCTCTGTGAGACCAACTCTTAGATGCCACCAATAAGGAAGGGCTGCAGCACATCTTTCCCCGTCTCTGACTTCACTTAACAGACGTCCCTGGGTGCACCCACCTCTTCATCAGACTCTGTGTGCATGCTTTGTGCACCTGCAGGCAGGAGCTCAACCACAGGACCACTCCCAGTGCCATCCTCTCCAAGTGAGCACTCCATGTGCACACACTCTCTGTGAGTTCACCCCAATAGGCACCTATGTTACGCCTTACCCTGACTACTACCAACAGAGCCACAGGAGACCAGCTGTCTGTGTCCCCTTGGGATGGTTTCTCTTCCTTTGGATGAGATGCTGGGTTATGTAATTAGTTCCTTTTTTCATTTCTTGAGAAACCTGTACACTGTTTACCAAAATGGCTGTACTTATGTACATTCCCATCCACAGAGTACCGGAGTTCCCTTTTCTCCACATGCTCGCCAAAGTTTCCTTTTTCTTGATACCAGAGATTGAACCCACAGGCTCCTAACCACTGAGCCACACCCCTAGCCCTTCTTTTGTGTGTGTGTGTGGTACCGGGGATTGAACTCAGGGGCACTCAACTACTGAGCGACACCCCCAGCCCTCTTTTGGATTTTGTTTAGAGACAGGGTCTCAACTGAGTTGCTTAGTGCCTCACCATTGCTGAGGCTGGCTTTGAACTCATGATTCTCCTGTCTCAGCCTCCCAAGCCACTGGGATTACAGGCCTGTGCCACCATGCCCAGTCCTTCTGATTTTTTCATTCTGACACAGGGTCTGGCTAAGTTGCCCAAGTAGCATTGAACCTGCGATTCTCCTGCCCAGCCTCCCAAGTGGCCAGGCTCTCAGGCGTGGCCCCTGCGCCTGGCTCCCCAGCAATTCCTTTCTGTCTTCAGTCAAGCCATTCTAGATGAGATGATTCCTCGCTGTCGTTTTGATCTGCATTTCCCAGATCATCAATTTCAACTCTCCTGATTTTAACGACTCTACAAACTGAGCCATGAACAGACACACTTGCACCACTAGAAACCAGAGGAGATGACACCGGCAGGTCTGGCTTACAGTCCTGACAGATGCCAGGTGCACAGTCAAGGAAGGCAGAGTGAGGGGGAGCTCCTGGCAGGTCTCCTGGGCGGGGCTGGTGCTGGCGGCGCCTGTGTCTCCATCTCTCGCAGGCAGAGCAGTGCAGCCAGGGCACCCCCGGGGTCCCAGGTGGGCCACACAAATCCCCTCCCTCCCCCACAAACATCCTTCAGAAGCCTGCACAGAACATTCTGCCTTCTGCTCCAGGGAGCTGCAAGCCATCTCCACACTCCCCCGAGCACTGGCATGGACACCAGAATGGAGCAACCAAAATGCCAGCAATGCCTGTGTCTGTTCAAATGATGCCTTGCCTGCTGCCATGCAGCAGCGGTGCTAGGGACAGCAAGGCCTGGGGTGGAGGGGGCTCTGAGCATCTGGAGGGCAGGCAGTGCGCGCAGTTGGCTGCAAAGTACCTTCTCTGTGTCTTTTTAAATTTCTCATAAAAAGAACTTGACAGGAGAAAACAGTTTCTGTGTGAGATGGTAACACCAGAGGCTGTGTAACAAGTACAGAGTTGTTCACACAACATCCACGCATAGCTATTCTATTTGTCATCTCTAAGAACTGACCTGCTGGTGCTGCAGTGGACAGCAGGAAAGCCCGGATCCAGGTCTCCAGTGTCTCTTCTAAGTTAACTAACGGCAAGGGTCAAAATCTACAACCACGAGGGGATCTGGGTGTGACTCAGTGACACAGCACTTACCTACCATGGGCAAGGTCTTGGGTTCCATCCCCAGCACTACAAAAACAGGCAGGGATGGCAGCAGGTCCCTCACCTGAGGGACCATCGCCCATCTTCCAAACCAGGAAGATTCTCTCAGCTCCAGAGAGCGACTGAGGAAACTGAAGAGGGCTCCAGAATACCCAGCAGCATCCCACACCCACCACATTACCAGCTGCTCTTCCTCAATCTCTTCTCCCCACTGCCCCCTAAAGGAGGTTTTTAGGAGTTTTCCCCCTAGCTGGGCAAGGTGGTACATGCCCAGTTACTCAGGAGGCTGAGGCAGGACGACTGCAAGTTCAAGGCCAGCCTAAGCAAGTTAGTTAGGCTCTAAGCAACTTAGCAAGATCCTGTCTCAAAATAAAAAAATTTTAAAAAGGGAGAGAGATATGGCTCAGTGGTGGCTTCGTGGTAAAGTACCTCTGGGCTCAATCCCCAGTGCCAAAAAAAGAAGAAAAAGTCTTTCCCCCCCCCCCTATTGAATTTTTTTTTTTTTGTACCAAAGATTGAACCCAAGGATGTTTAACCACGGAGCCACATCTCTGCCCTTTTTAAAAATATTTTATTTAGAGACAGGGTCTCACTAAGTTGCTGAGGTTGGCCTTGAACTTGTGATCCACCTGCCTCTACCTCCCAAGCCACTGGGATGAGAGGAGTGCACCACCACGCCCAGCCCTCCCATGGGATTTTAATGGCACAGTTACACCATGTATTTGCCAAGACCCTCCGGCGGCCATAAGCCGCTATAAGCTCTTAAAATTTTTTTGCCCCTCTCCCCAGAATCAATTTTCACTCTCTTGTGAGGTATTGCCCTCATCAAGGACGCACAATCTGATATGTACACAGAAAGAAAGCTAGAAACACCAAACCGGGGGCTCCAGGAGGGCAAGCGGGGAGAGGGAGCAAAAAGGAACTCCAGCGGCTCTGTGGATTCTACACAGTGTGAACACCTTGCAGCACTGAGTTCAATCCTTAGTAGCCCACAAAAATAAATAAAAGTATATAGAAAATTTTTAAAAAACTGAAAAACTGGAATCAAAGAACAACTGGAAGCAACCCAATGTCCTATCCAAATGTCCATTTGTCCCATCAGACCAGGCAGGGTCCTACTCGGCAACAGAAGAAAACAGGTGGCTGGGCACATACACCTGGATGCTGCCCAGGTCCTGTGCTCCAAGGAGGAAGTCAGGCCCCCAACCCTGGACCCTCGCTTGGCATTCTGGCAGGGGTAGCTGAAGGACAGAGGGAAGACCAAACTACTAGTGACAACCTGAGGAGGGTTCTGTACCCGATTATCATGAAATTATACAACACTTGCCAAAATTCTCAGAACTCAATACCAGAAAATCAATTTGGCTATGTATAAATGTTTCTGAACACAACCAAGATGGCAAAGTGGGGCATGCAAAGATCTTTCCTTCTATTCCAACATCAATGATTTTCATATTGTATTTTTACCACATAACAATGCAACAAGATAAACATTTCCATTGATGAGAAATAAAGCAGAACCCATGGAGAGGGATAGGGCTGAAGATGCAGGCCAAGGATGCTGGATCCAGAAGAAAACACCACGGGCCAGGGTTCCAACCCCGAAGGCCCTCCACCTGTGACTGCAGAGCAGGGCCAGGCTCCCCAAGTGAAGCCAGGGACTCAGACATTGTACTTCCACCAGTAAAAAGTAGCCAAGAAGCTCAGCTGGCTCTCCCACAAGCTGCACGCCACGCAGGCCACAAAGCAGTGCCTGGCACCTGGCACCAGCCACAGTGTCATCTGCACTGGAACCAATGTGGAACCTCAGTGGGAGTCAAATGGCCTACTTATAGCGTGGGCCTTGGAGGCTAAGCTATAACAGAGAAGGAAAGATTTCTTCCCAGAAGCTGGGAATGTAGTTCAGTGGTAGATCACTTGCCTGGCTTGTGGGAGGCCTTGGGTTTAATCCCCAGTACTGAAGGGGAAAGAAAAAAAGATGGAAATGTGTCCACACAGCATCTGGAACGTTCCTAAAACAAGCTGGGCATGGTGGCCACAATGGGATCCCAGCCATTCAGGAGGCTGAGGCAGGAGGATCACAAGTTCAAGATCAGCCAAAATCAAAAGAGGTAGGGTGTAGCTCAGTGGCAGAAAACCCTAGGGTTGATCCTCAGTACCACCACCAAAAAAAGACAACCCTAAAACATGAAGCTGAAGCTGAGAGCGCAGCGAAAGCAGGAGACCTGCACACAGGACAAATCTGACCGTCCACCTGGAGTCAACACCAAGCCTCCAAGGCCCATCTGCAGGAATGGACTCGAGGCCCCAGGCCCTGGAGCCAGACCCTCCTGCACTCCTGACCCCCTCCCCCAACGCTCAAGACCCCACTCTTACTCAGGGTCAACAGCACACCAAGGCTACACACAGTGCTGCCTTGTTAATAACGTCCCCACTGATCCATCTGTTTTAGGAAACAGCTTCCACCAAGTGACTTAGCCAACAGACACTCACTGAGGGCTTACCATGTCAGAGACAGTCCGACACACTGAGGACATGACTGAACAAGGCACATTCCTGCTTCCACGGGGCAAATCAGGCAATCAACAGAGCCACAGGTGTCAGTTGGTCAAGGTGATGGGAAGGCAGGACCCTATATGGGGGCAGACAAGCCACTGCCGGCAGGGAGGCCCAGGAAGGCCTCTCTCAAGTGGAGTTCTGAAAAGAGAACTTACTGGGTGATAGGCTCATGGCTATGCTGGGACCCAAGGTCCCAGATCCTGAGCCAGGGCCAAGGAGCAGGGGTCGGCCACAGGGGTGGCACAAAGCATTTCACAAAATATTTCAAGGATACCAGCTCATTTCTAAGGGAGATGAGAAACCACTGAGGGTTCTGAGCAGACAAGTACAGAATAGGACTTCCACTGTGAAAACATCAACTACTTGCTGCCAAGGGCAAACTGCAGAGCTTCCCTTTTGAGAGCAACAGGCAAAGTTCTGCGGGACCAAATTTAGCCCAAGAAAACAATTATTATCAGGGGCTTTTGTCTGTTTTTGGTGCCAGGCATGGGACCAAGGCCTCTGCATGCTAGTCCACCACTGAGCCACAGCCTTGGCCCCTCCAAGGAGTTCTAAAGCTATGTCTGAAATGGAAGGACTGCAAAAGAGGCAGGCATGGGATGCGAGATCCAGCCTGACCTCGCACTCAGGACAGAATGATACCGTAACCCACAGTCGTAATCCACAGTCGTGCACAGGATGAGACCACCTTCTGTAAGAACACAGCAGAAGGATGGGGCAGAGCTTCCCAGGACCCACAAGCCGGACAAGGCAGGGTGAGCTGGGACCTATCAGCAGCTGAAAAAGGACATGGGGGTCAACAGGAAACCAAAAGTATGAGGCTGGCCCTAGAGAACAAGGGAACCGCGAAGGGAGCGCAGATTTGGGGGCTCAGGGACCTCCGGCAGAATGCTTGGAGGCTTCATACTCAGGCAACTCCACTGCGCAGGGCCACGAAGCCAGCCGCCACCAGCAGCCAGCCCAGCACAGGGTCGCAGAGATGCACAGCCCGAGGACCGCATAGCCCCAAGGCTGCGCTGAGCCAGACCCGCAGAGCCCGAGCACCGCGTAGCCCTAGGGCTGCACAGCGCCAGACCCGCAAAGCCCGAGGACCGCAGAGCGCCGGAATCGCACAACGCCAGACCCGCACAGCCCCGGGGACCGCATAGCCAGGGCCCGCACAGCGCCGGGACCGCATAGCCCCAAGGATCGCACAGCGCCAGGCCCTCACAGCGCCAGGACCACACAGCGCAGGGCCCGCACAGCTCGCCGCGTGCACACAGGACTCCGACCCGGCCCTGCTTGGGCACAGACGACGCGCCGCGGCCCAGGCCCACAGGTCGCCCCCTGCCTCTCGGCCCTCGGCCCCGCCCGCCCGCGACAAAGCGCCGCCGCGGCCTGCTCCAGACGCGACGCGGGCGGCGGGGCCCACGGCGGCCGCCCAGATAGCTGCCGACTGGCTCCCCGCCCGCCCGGTCGCGGCCTCCAGCTCACCCTGGGCCACGGGGCTGCGAAGCACAGCGTCCAGACCGAAGAAGGCTTGAGCGCGCCGCAGCCGCTCGACGCATCCGGGTCCGCGAACGCAGGAAGCGGCGGCGCGACGGCGCGGCGGCTACGGCAAGCTGGAGGGACGCGCGACGCCCGGCCCGCCTCGCCACTCCCCACCGCGCGGTGGCGCAGGACGGCGAGGACGGCGAGCTAGAGAGACGCGGCGGCGGGCTAGAGAGGCCGGCGGGCTCGTGCGAGCTCCCGAGGCTTCGGGGAGGGCCGGGGCGTGGCCACAGCCTCAGGGAGCGGTCGGCGTAGGTAGAGGACTGGCTTGGGAGGCTTCGGGGAGGGCTCGGGTGGGCCGGGCGGAGCTGCCGCGTGGGCGTGTGGGCCGCGGCCAGGGAGTCGAGAGCGGCGAGCGGTCGTGACAAGGCCTTCGGCGTCATTGGGCACCAAAGAAATGCAAATCCGAGCCAGGACCAAATTGGCCTTCGCTCGGGGCGCTGGAGAAAAGCGTCAGCAGCGCAAGCGGGCGCCGTGGGCAGGGGCAGAGGGCGGCGCAGAGGGGCTGGCGCGTACGGCAGCTCGCCCCCGCAGCGGCCCGCACCTGCGGGCACACCTGGCCACCCGCGAGGTCAGTACTCTTCATTCACATCAGGGGCTGGACGATTTCCTGCACTGGGAGCCTGGGAACAGAGCTGTCTTGCCAGGGGTCGGGGAGCAGGCAGGGAGCGACTTCAAACGTCCGTGGGATTTTCATTTGGAGTATTAAAAATGTGAAATTAGTGCTGATAGTTGCACGACTTGGAGAGCTTACTAAGTCACTCTTTGTACACTTTACATGAGTGGATTCTGTTGAGTGCAGGAGTGCCCACCTGTCATTCGAGGGACTCTGCAAGCTGAGGCAGGAGAATGGCAAGTTCAAGACCAGCCTGAGCAACTTATAATGAATGCCCTGTCTCAAAATAAAGGGCTGGGGACATGGCTCAGTGGTTAAGCACCCAGGGGCTCAGTCCCAGTAAGACACAATGATTGATGCAGGTGCACACGCCCACACTTGAGGTATGCTGGGGACAAAGGAGAAAGCCCCGGCTGTGAAAGGGCCCGAGTGGTGGAAGGGATTCCAGCACACCAACGGTGGGCTCCCCCTCTGGACACTGAGGTGGCAGCAGTGGAGAGACCTAGTTAGAAAGGGCAAACTCCAAGCCCAGGCTCCATGCAGGCACTCTGGGACAGAGAGGAGGCCCAGAGACTGGGGACACAGAGTGGTGTATTCCAGCAGCAGGCCAGCAGCTGGCTGAGGCCAGACGGGGGCTTGCCTGCCCAGGCAGCCATCTCAAGGCACAGAAACAGGGGTGCCCGCTCGGGTCTAGGGAGAGGACAGGGTAGACACAGTGTGCTGCCCTGGGGCTCCAAGCACCTGGCCCTTCCTGCCCTGCCTCTCATGGAGGGAGCAGGTCTGTGTTCCTCAGCATCTTTCCTGATGCAGCCATTTCCCACTCATGTCTCTTAACCCCCCCCCCCAAAAAAAAGTGAAAAACAAAAAGGAAACAAGGACTCACTAAGCAAAACATACTTATTTAATAAGAAAATCGCTTCTTTAAAAAAATAGTGTCTTCACGTGCCAAGGCGTGCACAGGTAGCTGGAGCAGAGCTGGCTAGGCGGCACTCCTGAGATGGGGACTGGAGACAGCATCCTGAGGCAGCTCTGGGCTCCCGGTGCTCACAGCAGGCAAGCTGCACCATCTTACCTCCAGCCCCACAGCCTCAGTCAGTGTCTCCACCCCCGTCCCCTTCGCTGCCATCCAGGGGACTGGGGACCTGCGGAGGGGCAGACAGAAAGGACTGTGAGGCCAGCACTTGCGTGCACACACACACACTCTCCTGCATGTGGGAGGACCCACCAGCTGAGCAGCGGCCCCCAGCCAGGAGTCTGACGGACAGCTCCTTCTTGTTCTAAAATATACACTGTACTAGGTCCCTTGCAGAGCCCCCTGCATCAGACTGCCCTGCCGGACGGAGGGGAGCAGAGTCGCCTGAGCGGGTCAGGGGTGGGAACGCCTGGCAGCTGAGCATGGGGCACAAGCAACCCTTGCTTGCAGCAAGGAGACCTGGACTCAGACTGGCCAAGAGCATCATCCAGCACTAGCTGGTGAACCCCGCCCACAGGACATCCCTACTGAGCACAGGCCCCAGAACACAAAGCAGTGGGAAGAGAGGGAGGCAGCCAGTGCCAGATGGAGGCAAGTTTCCAGGGCGCTGACCATGCGGTCACATGCCCTGGGCCCACCCCTCCAGCTGCATGTGAACTTGGGAAGTGACACTTGCCCATCTATCTACTAGGAGGAGGAGAAGCACTACTGCCCAGCCTCCCCACATGCAGGCTCTGGACCTGCACCTCACAACCAGTGCCTACCTTGGTGCCTGTCCGGGCCGCCGAAAGCGCAGTGGCACTGAAATCATGGACGGGCAGGGTGCTCAGCCACTGGGCCATGGACCGCTCGTCCCGCTCAGTGCTGACGATGGTGGGGTAGATATGCTGCTCCTTGAAGGCCGCCACCTTCCCCTCCTCCTGTGCCCAGTCCAAGGGCTCGTGCAGCCCATCACCGCCAAAGCGCTGGTTGTACTTCTCAAAGTGCACCCTCTCCAGGACCAGGCCAAGCCCTGGCGCTTTGGGCACATCCACCTTCTCCTCCCCCCAGCTACGCTCCAGCACGCTCTCCGGGGCGTAGCCCTTCACGATGGCCACCACCAGGCCCACCATCTTCCGAATCTGGTGCATCATGAAGCTCTGGCCCTTCACCTTGATGACGGCGAACTCCAGGCCCTCGCGCAGGAATGGCTCCTCGCAGTACATGTCCAGGATGTAGCGCCGGGCACTGGGCTCCCGCGGCCCCTTCTGCGAGGTGAAGTTGTGGAAGCTGTGGGTGCCCTTGTAGCAGGACAGGAGTCTATTGACGAGCCGCAGGGTCTCTGGGCTCAGGCGGTAGGTCTCGTCCTGCACATCGCGGTCCTTGTGGGCAAAGGCAAAGGTGGGCAGCATGTACAGGTAGGTCCTGGCATCACACTTGTTCTTGGAGTTGAACCCACCTGTGACCCTCTTCAGCCCTGGGGGGTACACGAGGAGAAGCAGGTGAGCATGGTGCAGGACTGGCTGCCCACTCACCACGCTGAGCACAAAGCACTACCAAGAGTTGGGCTTTTGGAGCCCGGCACAGTGGCCACACCTATAATCACCACAACTCAGGAGGCTGAGGCAGGAGGATGGCGAGTTCAAAGCCAGCCTCAGCAATGGTGAGGCCCTAAGCAACTCAGTGAGACCCTGTCTGTAAATAAAATGCAAAATAGGGTGGGGATGGGGATCAGTGGTTGAGTGCCCCTGAATTTAATCCTCGGTAACCCCCCAAAGAGTTGGGCTTTTGGGTCCTGAATTCCTATCTTAAAATGAAACACAAACACAAGCCCGACTGACAGACCAACAGAAGCATGTGGGTCTGCTGAGGCTGGTGCTGGCGAGGGTGTGACGACACTGAGTGGCAGGCAGCCTCTGGGTGTAGACCCCTGCGGCCTGCACATGCGTGGTCACTAGCCGACTGAGAAGTGCTGCAGTGGCCAGGGACACTCTTGCTCCAAGTCACGCTACTGACACGGCACTTGCAGCAGAAAGACTGGACACAACCTCCAGGCCCACAGGCACAGACCAGAGGTGGAGAGAAAGCAGTTCTGGCCTCAGGAGCAACCTCCAGAAGCTGAGCACAGGCCTTTGGTACGAGGGGCTGCTCAGTAAAAGGGCAAAACACAGGCTGGGACACCCGGGGCGTATGGCTGCACTTGCACAGGAAATCCTTGGAAGAATAAGCAAGAGCCCAGTGAAGTGATGCACGCCTGTGATTATAGCAACTCAGGAGGCTGAGGCAGGAGGATCCAACTTCAAAGCCAGCCTCAGCAACTGAGTGAGTCCCTGAGCAACTGTCTCCAAGAAAAAAAAAATTTTTTTAGTAGTGCTGGGGATTGAACCCAGGGCCTTGTGCATGTGAGGCAAGTACTCTACCAACTGAGCTAGATCCCCAGCCCTAAATACAAAAATTTTTCAGTTTGTATTGTGTACAATCTGTGAAAGGAGATTGAGAAAGTGGTCACACACAAAAAAAAGCAGCAACAGAGACTGTGATGATCTATGCCACCCAAGGCCTAAAACCACCTGGCCCTTCAGAGAAACCCCAGAGCAGGACTGGATGGCTCCCGGGGGCAGTGGCCTGCATGCACAGGAAGCTGGGTTCATCTCCAGCAGCACCAAAGAAAGAAGGACACCCCTAAGCAGTCACCAACAGACACAAATCACAGGTACTAACCAGAAAAGCTGTTAATTAAATGGAATAAGGAGCATCAGTTAATCCAAAAGAAGGAAGGGGGAACAAGGCACAGAGGTCAAGGGGGAAAAGAGCAGGACGGAAGTCTGCACAGTCACACCACCCAAACAGCACAGGCCGGGTACGCCACTTGCAAGGCAGAGGTGGTCAGGCTTTTCTCTCCTTTTTGAAAAGGGCCTTCCCCAGCACTGAAGAACAAAGCACTTGAGTGCAGCTCAGCATGCACGCAGCGTGCACAGGACCCTGGGTTCAATTCCTGGCACCACAGACCCGAGAGCCTAGAAATCCCACTCATCAGACCTGCTAAAGAACATCTCCTCTGTCCTGACCATGGCCTGGAGTGTCACACCCAGCTCTACAGGACAGGTGCGGCAGGAGGACCCGGGGCCGGGGCCCAAAGGAGGCAGGAACACTGAACTCCAGAAGCAGGACTGAGCAGCTGCTGCACTCTCTGGCCATTCCCAGGGACATGGCAAAAGGAGGGAGGCCTGCACAGCCTCCAGTCTAGAAACCACCCACCCCTGGCTACAAGGCTTACCCAAAATCCTGATGTGGGAGGGAAGGTGGCTGTTGATCTTGTCTAGAATGTCATCAATCAGCCACACCTTCAGGGACACTACCTGGCCAGCTGCAGACACACCCTGTAAAGGAAGCAAAGTGAGGAGTGACCTGGCCCTCCAGCTCAATCTATGGCACACTGGTCCTGAGATAAGAGGCCAGCAAATGCCCCAGCCCGCACACAAGTCCTGCTTCTCGAAGTACACCAAAGGCAGGAATTCACTGAAAAGGCAGTGTCCACACCCACAGGGTGAGAGCAGCAGAGCTTGCTGCAGATGACCTAGGGCCCAACAGAGCACTGAATCAAGGAACAGACTAGCCCTGGGCAGTCAGGAAGCAAAATCCCACGTAAGACCGGACTCCCAAAGATTCAGGAAGAAAGAAGGTACAGTGTAATCCACAGGACTAGAATGAGTGCAGCCAGGAACAGGCTCCCTGTCTGCCGCAACAGGAGACGCCTGGGCACCGGGAGGGCAAGGTTCTGCACAGGCCAGGAGGGGCCTCTGGGAACACAGGCTCGGATGTGGGGTGAAAGCTGACTGACTCCACACTACACCCAAGGTGTAGGCGCCACACCTGCAATCCCAGCACCTCAGGAGTCTGAGGCAGGAGGGTCGCAAGTTCCAGGCCAGCCTCAGCAACTTAGACCCTGTCTCAAAAGTAAAAAGGGCTGGGGATGCTGCTCGGTGGGAGAGCGTCCCTGGCTTCGATTCCCACTGGACAAACGCCCACGTTTGGAGAGGCTTTCTTCATCAGCTCAGGTACATTTTAACTTCTTCTACCTTGAAGACAACTGGATACGTAAACGGAAGAATGAAATAGAGAGTAAAGCACTAAGACCACAGAACTGCGTCCCAGCCACTGAGGGCGGAGGCCCGGGAGGTGCAAGTCTGAGGCCAGTCTGGGCAGCACAGCGAGACCCCTGTTTACCAAACAAAAATTTCAAAAACCCACAAACAACAACAGGAACCACAGAACTACCTCTGCTTTGGGACACCAAATCTATCACTGTCCTCATGCCCTGAAACTAAAATTGCAGGCCACGGGTTCCCCACACCTCCCTCTAGGGCGCTCTGACTCTGGGTTCCTGCCTAGCCTGCAGATCCAGGAGACCCACATGCCTTTGAAACTACGTTTCTCGGAACAAGATCCAAAATTTTATTCAGATCCCCAGGGGACTGTGACTCACAAATCGCTGTCCAGGACAGACTCCGGTGTCTCAGGCAGCCTGCAGGCCAGGCAGGCAGAAACCAGGGATAAGAGCCAGCTTGTTCCCAGTACTGGGTGCCACCAAGAGGCGCATGCTCTCAGGCCCCGTCACCCCACCTGCCCATACAGGTGCCCTAGGTGACACACCTCCAGCTCTAGGGCCCGGGCCCAGGCCCAGGCACAATAGTCCCATGCTGACCGGGGCTGAGTCCAGGAGGGGTTGTAAGCCCATCAGAAACGCATACTGGCTCAAAGACCTGGCACATGCACGGGGCAGAGCACACCCATGAGGAGTCTGTGTTGCTCGCATGTTGCAGTGAGTACGTCCTGCACACGCCGAGCAAGAGCTGACAGTCTACCATGTACGGGCCCTCACATGTGGCTCGTAGACAGCACACCTTCATTAGTGTGGCCTTCGTGACCACGGCTGTGTCTGCATCCAGGGGCTGATGTGGATGGATCTAAAGCATTGGTCACAGCCACTGCACCACCTGCGGAGGCAAGTCTACCTGAGACAAGTGAAAGGAGAGTGTGAAGGCCAGCAAGGACACAGTGGGGCCAGCGGCGGGCACCTGATGCTGCCACTGTGAGCTCGTCCTGCTCCTAGACTTCAAAGAGAAAGGTCTTTTCCATTTAGGCTCATCTGTGCCTGTCCTGTCCGCCAGGGTCCTGACGAACAGAGCACCAGGATGGCAGGCAGCCAAAGCTGCTGGTGCCCACAGGCAAGGGGCAGAGAACACCACCCACCTTGTCAGTGCGGGCACAACGCTGGAAAGACATTTTCCTCATATCTTCCCCATGATTCTCAGGAATGCAGCCTGCCTGGACCAGGGCAGATACCAGGTCGTCCTCGATTGTCTTGAACTGTGAGGACCCCACATTCCTCTGGAAAAGAGATGGGACACTTCACTTCCCTGGAGCCTGCAGCGCACACACAGCCAGCAGCTGGGGATGAGAGAGTCCACTGGGCCCAGTCTCTGCCTGGTCCACACCACAGCACGTGGAGCGCAGCAGCCCACATTGTGTCACTGGCATCCAGCCCACAGAGGGCAGCCCCACCCTGCCACTGTCCCTGACAGGTGACAGGGCCTGCCAAAGCTGGGTCTGGCATAGCAGCTTTTACTAACCCTTCAGCTCCTGGAAAAAGCAAGTGAAAGCTGTAGAGGCAACTGCAAGGAACAGACAGAAGCCTGCTGCTTGATGAGCTGGGTGGAGAGATGGGGCCTCCCTGCCCTCGGCAAAGAGGTCCGTGGCCCTACTGACCTTCTGCGTCCAGGAGCTGCACAGTCCCTCCTCTGAGCCTGAGTGTGCCTGGCCCATTTGACACCCCATTCAGAAGGTGATGAAGTCACCAGCTCACTCAAGGCCACATGCAGGGAAGCCACTGAGATGGCCCACCACCCTGGGAGATGACCTGTGTGCCCTGAGGACTTGGGTCCCTGCGTGAAGCCACAGTGGTGCCAGGAGAGCAGAGCTGAACCCAGCCAGCCTTTCCCAGGCACAGTCTCACCTGCATGCCGTGGTAGCCCTTCCCTGAGTAGGCCATGAGCAGTACAATCTTGCGCTTGGGCAGTTTTCTCGGCCGCTCCTCCTCCTCGCTGCCCCTGAGCCTCTTGGGCGGGTACTGTGTGTCCTCCCAGATCCAGCCACCTCGGGCTTTTCTGTCCTGCTGGTGTGAGGCCCGTGCTGGGTGCATCTCCTTCCCGGCCATGGTGGGTAGGCTGAGAGGACATGGTTGTGAGTGGGCCAAAGCAGGCAGGGGCAACAGGGTGCAGACCTGCCAGGCTGTACCCATCAGGCCCATTCCAGCCCTCACTGGGGACCTTGCCCAGGGGTGGCCTAGTGTGGGCTGGTCATGGGGCGGGGTCCTCAGCAGGGATGGGCACCACAGGACTGCAGGAAGCAGGGCCCTTGTAGGACAGCAGCCCACGGCAGAGGCAGGCGGCCCATGGCAAAGGAGAATAGCAAGGGGCAGGGGACGAAGTGCGGGGAGGTGAGCAGTGCAGGGAGGAGGGGGCAGCGGTGGGCAGCCTGGGGCAGCGGTGGGGCATCACAGGCAGAAGGGGACAGAGGCAGCCAGTGACAGCCGGCACGGGGCGGGTGGGCAGCGCTGGGCGGCGTGGAGCAGCAGGCGGCCTGCCCGGTCTTTACCCGGGCGCGCGCGGGCCGGGGCGCGCCGGCCACCGTCCCCAGGCTCTCCGCAGCGCGGCCTGCAGGCCCGGGACGCCCATGCGCGGCGAGCGGGGCGCCGAGCTCCGAGCTTGAAGCAGCCCCAGTCCCAGGAGGCCCTCTGACCTCCCCCGGCCCTCCTCCCGCCGCCCTCGAGTAGGGCCCAGCCCGCGCGCCGGGACCTGAAGGGCGCCCACCCTCCCCACTCACGGCCGCCGACGGAGCCGAGGCCGAACACGTGAGCCAGGGCGGAAGCGGGCGGGCGCCCAACGGCAGCCGAGCGGGGGCAAAAGTCCTCCGCGTCAAGATGAGGCGGAACCAGAAAATCTGGGGACTGGATGGGGCGGAGCTGGGGCGGAGCATGGGCCGAGGCTCCCTCCCAGGCCTCAGTTACCGAAGGCCAAGGCCCACAGCAGACATCCAAAGAGAAGCCCTTGGCCCTGCAGTATCCCAAAAGGGAATCCATTTTGTTAAGGTTAGGGTAAGGGTATGAATGAGCCACTGTGAGGATCCCTAGAATAAACAAGTGATCATACCAGCTGACACATTCATTAACTCGCCCAATCCTTGCTCCCTCCCGGAGTGGCAAGCACCATCCTCACTCCCACGTTACTGAAGAGGATCCTCGGAACAGAGAGGTACATCCCATGTCCAAGGTCGCACAGCCGCACCCCTGGCACTGACAATGCACCAGGGTCCTTGCATTTTCCACCCACTGGCTTGGCAGGGTGCAGACAGCATGGGGCCCAGGATTCCTGGCTTATTGTGGGTATTGATACAGCACTTGCCGTTGCCAGGCAAAATTCCAATCGGTGTCACACTAGCTGGATCAGTCCTCGTGGAACCATGGATAAGGCTGTGCTGTTTCTCCACATTACAGTGGGGGAGGATGAGGCATGCGGCACTGAAGGGGCTTGTTTGGCATTCAGACCCAGCCTTCACCTCTACTGTATTTTATTTGCAGTGTTAGGGGCACCAAAGCCAGGGCCTCACACGTAACAGGCAAGCTTTCCACCACTGGGCTACACCCCAAGGCCCCAGCTGCATCTCTGCTCCTAACACTGACTACTTATGCCTCTTGCCAACCTTTTATTTGTTCAAGCAAGGATGACATTTTTTAAATGCTGCCACTTTCATTTCCTTTAAATGGAGAATGTTTAATGTCATGGAAAGCTCATTACATTGTTCTTGTTTTTTTGCCAAAGACTAGTGTACAATTTTCCAGAGCCAACATGGTCCCTGGTCAAGCACCCACAGCAGACAATGTAAAGGCCAGTCCCCCCGTTTTCTGAATACCACGTTCACCCTGAGCACCCTCAGCCTGCATTCCTTTTGACTCTTTTTACTTTCAGAGAAGTGTAGCTGACCTCTGCCCCACCCTTGCTGACTCCCAACTCCGCTTTCCCACTTGCCCTCACAAAGGCTCCCTCCCAGATGATCCAGGACCCTCTCCCCTACTCAGGATCCTAAGATGAATCACATCTGCCAAGTCCTTCCTACCAGCTACAACATGCTCCCAGTTTCCCAGGAATCAGGGCCTGCACACCACAGGGGACCATGACTCAGCTGACCACATGCTTTAATTTGGGGCAGGAAGGAGCCCTGTAGGTACACAGGGCAAGCATGTTCCATCAAGAGTGCAAAGCCCCGGGGCAGGAGCATGCCAGGTGGGCCCCACGAAGGGCTTGCTCCCTCCTAAAGGTGGAGGCTTTAGGGCCAGGGGCATCCACCTAGAGCCTGTAGGGTGCCTGCTGAAGGAGAAAGCCACAGGAAATAAGGCCAGAGTCTGGGACCTTGTGGACACAGAAGGTTGTGGCTTTGGTGCTGAGTAACCGGGAGACCAGAAGGCCCAATGGATGCCCCTTTCTGGGACCATTCATGGACTATGTGGAGTGGGTGAGGCTGGTGGCCAGAAGGGGAACAGGAGAAAGTGACCCACCCATGCATGACAACTCCCAGGCCATCTCGCCTGCCATTATTCTAGGAGGGAAGGGTCCCGAGCACAGGCACACAAGAGCACCTGTCCCGTCAGAGGAGCTGGGATCCCTTCCCAGAGCAGCTCTCTGTGCCTTTGCAGCTTGAGGCATCCGCGAGACACACCTCGCCTGGTGGGAGCGCACAGCTGGGCAGTTCTGCGTCTGCTGGGACCACGGTCTCCCCCAGCCAGCAGGACACAACCCAGCCTGAGGCGCTATGCTGTGCCCTGGGAGGTCAGTCTCCACCCCAGCCAGCCCCTCTCAACACACTAAGCCTCCTGACCAGTCGCAGCAGCCAGGTCCAAGCAAGGTGCTCCCGTCTTTGCCTCTGACGCACTCCTGTCCCCCACAATACTCTGTGCTGGCCACACCTGCTCCCTCCTTAACAGATGATGGTGTCACCTCCTTAACAGATGATGATATCACGTCGACTTGAACCTGTCTGTGGAGGGCAAACTGAGGCCCACGAGTGGGGACAGAGGCCCAGGGTGTCCTGCTTCTGTGCTAGAGCAGGGACTGTACGCCCTCCTGGCTAAGAGCACTCACCCTGGGCCCCAGTGCACAGGCCAGCCTCCCGGGCCACCTCTTCCCCTCAGGCTCTAGTGCACAACGCCTGCCCAGGCTGGGGAACTCAGGGTGCCTTTAAGAAAAGGACAAGCCATAGACATGGGGTGTCCTCAGTAGCTCCCGGGCTCAGGCAGAGGAGCAGGTGGGCACAGGGCAGTGAGCCATTCTGTGTGATGGGATGGTGCACACGACCACACATTCGTCAAGACCCACAGGTTGTGTACCCCCCCAAAAAAATGAGCCAACACCCTGTCTGGTGGCTTCAACAGCACCTCCCAGGACCATGGCTCCTCAGCACAGGACGCCAGGGCGCAGAAACAGCAATCCACTCTGTGGGCCTCCCTGCTTACTGCAAACCTACAACTGCTCAAGTGTGAACCCAGAACACCAGGGCCCTGACACCAGCGGGCACGTCCCTCACAGGAGCAGGGCCCCAGCCCGCCCCGCCTACCCCGCCCAGGGAAGCTTCTTCCCAGCTGAGAAGCATCTGTGTGTGCTTCAGGTCTCCAGGGCTCCCCAGGCAGACCCTCAGACCCTTCTCTTCAGACTTCCAAGATCTGCACCTCCCACTTCCTCCAAGATGCAGCCTCCCAATGAATTGCATTTAATACTGCAGTTACTTTGCTTATGAACACAGCACAGGTTGGCCGTTGACCTCTCCACCTTAGACATGGGCACTTACAGAGAGGAGTCAAAGAGGGGCCTATGTTAGTGCATCTGTTACTGGGGTACCTGTAGAACTGAAAACCTGGACTTCCTGAGCAAAAACACTAACCTTAGGATCCCACAATAAAAGGGCAGAATTAGCCCACTAAAATGGGCAAAGGAACTGAGGCAGGAGGATCAGTTTCCAGGGCAGCCTCAACAATGCCATGAAACCCTCTCTCAAAATAAATGAAAAGAGAAAGGGCAAAGGAGCCAGTACAGTGGCCACCACTGTAACCCCAGCTACCTGGAGGCTGAGGCAGGAGGACCAGTTGCCAGGGCAACGTAGTGAGACTCTGCCTCAAAATTAAAAGGGACTGGCTGGGGCTCTGTGGCCAAGTGCCCTGAAGGTTCTCACAGTGTGCAGGGGTCCTGGCAGTGTCGAGGGCTATGGCAGCTCCTGTGTAAAACAGGGGTTCCACCTGACCCTGGACACCGTCCTGGTCCACCTCCCAGAGGAGTCAAGCCAGTGGCTGCCCTGGGCCCCACTACTCCCCTCAGCCTGGGGGGCTGTTTCCATTAGGAGGGCAAAACATAGCATGATTCCAGAAAGCTGTCCCTGGCTCTGGCTCTGACTGGGCTTTGCTCCCAAAGCTAGGTGAGCTGCTGTGGGGACCGTGGGAGGCCCCAGAATCCTCACTTGGGCTGGGGGACACCATGCTCCACAGAGGGACCCCACACCTGAGAAGACGGCTGGACTTGGAAGACAGTGGCATACCAAACAGGACATGGACACGATGGGTAATTCCAAAGTTTACTTCCCTCGAGGCACACGACACAGGTGAGGGGAGGACTCACACATTCACCCTAACAAGACACAGGCCTGAGCACCACCTCGTGGAGGGCAGCATCCACTCACAGCACACGCAGCCACAGCCGTGGGCACCAGGAGGGGCCAGCAGGCAGGGCGCGGCACCAGTCTGCCGCGGCTCTGGGTTCCCGTCGGCATAAAGCAATAAATACTAACACAGGACATGCAGAAGGGAAGCCGGGGCGACGAGGGAGACAGGGGTGGGGGTTTTCTCATACATCCAAGCACAGTGGCGACATTTCAAGTATTGCAAGGAAAACCACACGTTTCTGTGCATGTGGCACATGACCTCTGAACCTATACCATGGGCACCACTGACCCACATCTGCCTCTGTGGATGCTCAGGGATACATTCAAGTAAGGCTGGCAAAGCTGAGCCAAGCCAGGGTGGGCAGACCAGGGAGGCCCAGGCAGGGCACCCTGAGCACACCCCACCCTGGGCCCTGGGAGACAGGGCTCCGCCCAGCCCAGAAGCCGCCAGGCAAGAAGCCTTGACATCAGGACCGGCTGTGAAGCCCCGGGGAAGTTCTGCATATGTTACCTTTCCTGTTGCACAGAAGGTCCACCCTCCCCTGCCCACCATGTTCAGGTGGGGACGGAGGCTGGGCACTGCCCATCCTGTGGCCAAACAGCAGGATGGTGGGAAGCAGCCAGCCAGAAACACCCATACTGCAGTGGGTGCCCGGCAAGAGAGCCGTGCCATACCCTGGCACCCGTCAGGCACCTCCTGCCCCCCACAACATGGCACCCACAGCAATGTTCAGGCCTACCCACCCTTCCAGAGCAATTCCTCAAACACCTAAAATTCTCTCCTTTGAACAACGAAAAAGAAAGAACTGCAGAAAAATAAGACACATTTTAGGAGTAAAAGTGTGAAAGAGGACATCTGTTCTGCGTTTGGGAAACTCGGTGCTTCACACTGTCCCTAAGAGCCTTTCAGCCCACGGACAGCGTCTCCTGCAGGGCAGCGGTTCCTCCCAGGACCACACCAAGGGCTGGGGAGGCTGTGCACACACACACGCTGGCAGGTCTCCTCGTGTGTATACACCTATATGCGTATCCACAGCTCCCTGGTGTCCACGCGCGTCCACATGCTTCCCACAGAGCAGGAGAGGGTTCTTGCAGTCTGCACCGTCCATGCAGCTCTCCGGCAGTCAGCATAAAGTGCACAGGTGGCCCACAGAGCTGGGTGGGTGGTCTCAGAGGAACAGTTCCTATAGAGAAGGGCAGAGACCCAAGGACACACCCTTGTTCCTGGGCAAGCGACTGGGCAGTGAGCCCTGAGGAAGAAGAGCTTGCTTTGGCATGGACACAGCAATGCTGTCTCAGGGCCCCGCCTGTCCTCAGGGCTGCCCAGGGCTTTGGAGGGTGGCAGGTACCACAAACACCACCTGCTACCACTCGGCGCCTGTGCCTGCCACGGGAGGCAGCCACAGGGAACCAGTTTGGAAATCCTGCAGAGGGAGGGAGCTGTCCCTGGCACCCTGCAGTTCACCTCCAGCAAAGACCAGCAGCCTCTGAAGCAGGAGACACACCACATGGTGGGGCTTGAACTCCATGGCTCCACCTAGTGGCCCTCCCAGGGGCCTGCGGCGCAGACTCAGCACCATCAATCAGCCACGGCTGGCAGGCCTGTCCTGACAGTCTGGCCAGCACGTGGACCCCACCCCGCAGGGTTAGCAGAGAGGGTCCAGCCCCTCGGGCACAGCACACCAGGCAGTGGGTCAGGCGCAGATGCCAGTTAACAAGGCCGAGAGCCTTCTCTCGATGCACAGCTTGCCTGCAGAGGGGAGGGAAGGTGAAGTGGACAGATGTAGAGCCGCCCTGCGCACCCAGCCAGCCTGCCCTGGCGACCAGCCAGCCTGCACTCACACTTGGCCACACTCTCAATGTCTGCCTGGTCCGTGAGCATGCGCTGCAGCCCCTCCAGCAGCAGCAACGCCTTGTGGTAGCGCGGCACACAGCCCTCCCGGTGCTGGAACATCTCATCCAGGGCAGCCGACTGCACCTGCGGGCAAGGGCAGAGCTGGGCAGTGTGGCACACCTCCTCAGCAGGGGACACATTGAAGCACTGTCCCATGGGGTGCAAGCCCAATGCTCCGTCACCACCGCTCACAAGGCCAAGGGCAGTTAGAGCTGTGGATGCCCCCAGAGTGGGTGTCCCACTCAGCCCAGCGTGGCCACTGTGCTATGAGCTTGGCCTGGGGACACCTGCCCACCATGTGGCCCAGAGCACTCGCTTACTGTCATTCATACCACCATTGGTGACAAGGTGCCCTGACGGCAGCCCGAGGGGGGAGCGAGAGGCAGGGCAGGTAGGCCTATCCCTGTGGTTGGCCAGGCTTTTGTTATGTGTGACTTATCTCAGGAAAGCAGCCACAGAGGTCCACAGAAGCATGCCTGGTACCCCAGTGTGTGGAGAGCAGGTCTCTGTTTTAGTTGGGGAAGGTGAGTCTCAGGCAAGAGTATGACCAGGATGCAGCTGGACTGTGGAGGTGGCCGTGGGCCAGGTCCAGGGACGCCCTTGCCATCTGGCTCCCCAAGCCAAGAGACCAGCAGCAGCCCAAAGCCCCCATGGGCCTCCAGGGTCCCAGCACAGCAGCCCGCCCTACCATCTGCACAGCGTGACTGAGGATGAGCCTCTCAGCGGTGACACCATGGATGCCGTCCAGCAGCCGCTGCTTGTCTAGGAAGAAGCGCTGCAGTCGCAGGCTCAGGCCCTGACAGGACACCACGCTGGCCTTGTACAGCTCGTTGAGCCTGCGGACCACTGCGGCAGGGAGGAGGACACAGGTGAGGTCAGCCCAGGCCCGCCTTGGCCAGGGAGGGCTGTGTGACAAGGGAGCTCGTGGTGGGAGGGCTGGGCCAATGCCCAGCATGGAGGACACCCGGGCAGGGAGCAAGCACCCAACCCACCACAAACCCCAAGGCTCCTGGCCTCCACGCCAGGCTCAGCATCACCCATAGGGGTGAATGACCCCAGTGGACCACGCCAGCTGCTCCTCCACCTGGCCTGGGCTGCCCATGTGGCCTTGTCACTTGTTGCCTGCCCACTGTCCCCGCTCTCACATCCGCTGGCTCCTGCCTCCTTGGACCCACCCCCTCAGCCATGCCACCACAGCCCTCACCCTGCTTCACGGTAGATGAGAGGCAGAGCTTGCCGGCCCGGATCTGGTCAATGGCGGTCTGCAGGCCTGAGGACAGGAGCTCAGCCACCTTCAAGTACAGCACCAGCTGCTCTGCGAAGCTGCAGGACAGCCAGCAGGTCAGAGGCGCAGGTCCTGCCCCAGGACGCTGCCCACCAGCCCCACCCAGGGCAATACCCACCCCCACTCGCGGCTCAGCAGGCTGATCTGGTCGGCCACCATGCTCTCCTGAAGCTGGCACTCAGGGCCCCCGGCCCCCTCGCTGGCACTGCCCTTGAGGGCAGCGATCTCCAAGACAAGCTGGACGAAGGCAAGTGTGAAGCGCAGGCTGTGCAGGATCTCCGTGTGCTCCTGCTGCAGACAGGAGGGGCGCTCACTGCCAGCACAGGCGGGGGCACGCCCACACCGCCACCCCACGGGGCCTCACCTCCATGAGCGTCTCCTCTGGGAGATCAGGGGCCTCAAAGGTCACAGCCCCATCCAGGTTGACAGAGAGGGGGTCAGCAAAGCTGCAGCAATGGCCTGGGGCAGGGAGCTCAGGGACAGGCTCACTGCAGGCCCCGGGCAGCAGGTGACGGGCAGAGGAGCCAGCAGAGCCCACTGTGGGAGATAGCTGGTGATGGAGGTGGCAGCCCCACCCCTCTCCTGCTCCACAGCCCCCAGTCCTGCAGACTCCACACTAGGGCCCAGGTGGCCTCAATTCACACCCCACTGTGGCAGGGAAAGCCCAGCAGGCCACATTAATGCCCCCCCGCCATTGGGGGTCCCACAGGACCCCACCTGGGGCACTGCAGGCTTCCGCACACCTGAGCCCACATCTACCCAAAGGTGGAGGCACTTGAGGCCATGAGGGTGCAAGGTTCCCACCTAGCGGGGCTAGGTTCCAGGGAAGGTAGGGTGTCCCAGAGGATGGAGCAGCCCACTACCTTCACTGTGGAAGTCACAGGCCCCAGTCCAAGTCTGTGCCAAAACCGGGGGCAACTGGCCTACAGAGGACAGCCTGTCAGGATGGCTGAACACAGAGACTGGCGTCCTGGCCAGGGGCCCAGTGTCCCAGGCACCGTCCCTGCTCAAGGTACAATCTAGAAGAGCCACAGACCTTGCTTGCTGACTGGCCTGGACACCTTGGGAGTTGGGGCTGAGCTGGGATGGCCCTCTGCCCATCTCATAGCCTTGGGGCCTCGGAACTACCTAAAGCTAAAGGATCCCCAGCCCCAGGTTGCTGCCTCAGCCCCAACAGGTCCTCACCTGAGAACATCCTGGTGCGGGGTCCCTGGGGCGGTGTGGTCCCACTGGGGGGAGAACCCACAGTGAAGACCACTGGGGAGGGGCTGCTGGCTCCACCAGCACGGGCTCCTGGGTGCAGGTTCCCTCCGAAGCCAGCAGAGGGTGCTGGGAGACAAGGAGGGCTCAGGGCCTACTCTGGGGCAGTCCTACCCCGCCCCCAGACATTGGCCCCAGCCCCACCGGCCCTCAGCCATTGGCCCCAGCCCCACCGGCCCTCAGCCATTGCCCCCGGCCCCTGGCCCACCAATCTCCATGGGCTTCTCCTGCAGGCTGTCTGTGCTGCCAGAGTCGGAGGAGGCCTGGGTCCCAAACGCAGCCTTGAGCAGCAGGTCAGTGAGGCGGCTGGTGCTGAAGGACCTGCAGATGCACAGCTGTAAGCAGCCTGGCCCCGCACAGCTGTCCTTGCAAGGACAGGCACAGGCGACACCGTCAGCCCTCCACCCACCAAGAGCAGATCCCACCAACACCTGCCTCCGACAGGCAGCAGAGGCTCAGGAGGGAAGGACTGGCTGCAGGGCAGCCAGGTCTGAGCCAGGATCACTGAAGCCACCACAGCGGGCACCAAGCAGCATGCTGAAGCAGGACAAAGCTGGGGAGCTCGCCTCCCACCCCCACTCACCGGCCAAAGGGGCCCCTGTTGTCCTCGGCAGGCCGCAGGCCAGAGCCCAGCTGCTGCCCCTGAAAGGGCCCCACCTCTGAGAGATCGGGCAGCGTCCGATTCCGTGGCGGGGTCATCACCACGCCCTGCCGGGCCAGGAGAGCCAGCAGGTTCTGGGAGCTGGGAGCCTTAGGGAAGTCGAAGGAGGGCAGGGCCTGGGGACAGAGCAGCCCTGAGCACACCTGCCTGGGGAGCCCCCAAGCGATGCGAGGGTGAGGCAGGGTGCTGCAAGGGGCCAGCGGGCAGGCACAGAGGCCATCACACCTAGCAGCTGGCTGCAGCTGTGGGTCCCTCTTAGACGAGGAGGCTGAGCCCGAGTGTGCTGACTCTCCCTCACCCCGTCCCTTAGTCCATACACCCCAGGAGTGGCCAGTCCTGCTACAATGCTGTGCTGCCACTGGAAGTTGGCCTCCTAGGTGCATGTCCCCTCCAAAGGGCGGCCACGGGGTGTCACATTAAGGACCAGCCACAAGTCCCCATTCTACAAGGCTTCAACACAGGGCAGGCATGAGGTCACCAGGGGCTGGCCAGCCCTTAACAGAGGGACCTTGAAACCTGTAGGGCAGACTTGGTTCTCTCACCTTGGTGGGAGAGCCCAGGATGGGAGGCAGGGGGTTGCGCTGCAGGAAGTCAGGCAGCTTGGGAGAGCCACGCAGAGACCGGCAGGGCTGTAGCACAGGAACTGGCTGGGGAGGGCTGGCCTGTGGTAGGCTGAAAGCTGCTCCCAGGGGGTCCGTAGGGGGCTTGGGGAGCTTGGGCCGAACAACGTGCAAGTCGGACAGGTTGGGGGCGCTGTGCAGACGGCAGCCAAGACCCGGGGCCCGAGGGGAGTGTTCGGGCACGGAGGAGCCTAGGACCAGAGACCAGGCCTTAGCACCTCCCAGGTCCTCAGGCACTCCAGAAAAGGGACACACGGGGCCACTGCCGCCACGCCCTCCCCACACATCCCTGGGCCCCACAGTTACTCTAGGTGATGCCTTTGCTACACTTTGCAACTGAGGAAACCAGCAGAGGGACTGAGAGGCCCGTGCAGGGGCACACAGCTGCAGAGCAGAAGGGGCTGTGAACAAACAGCCTCCAAGACCCCAGCAAGGAGACCAGCCACCTGACCCCATCCACCTTTCTGTCCTCAGGCCCATGCTGACTGTTCCTACCTGGACGCGGGGACCTTCCAGCCCGCATCTCGGCTCCCTGTGGGGAGGGTGCCTTACTCCAGCCCGGCCGCTCAGGAATGGTTCCAACTTAAAGGAAAGGGTCCCAGGGTCAGACTGGGACAGACTGCAGAGTCCCTCGTACCCCATATAAACCTCAGTTAGCCAGTTCTGCTCAGGTAGGGACTAGGCCAGAGGCTCACCTTGAGGAGATGGCATGTAGGGCCGTCCTCCACCCAGGGACAGCTTCCTGGCCAGGACAGCTCCATCAGGGTGGGATGGAGGAGATGGGCTAGCTCGGGCAAAACCCAGGGGGCTGGTGCTGCCTGACCTGCGGATGGCAGAGGATCTGCAGGTGCAGCAGACCAGGAGGTGAGGCCCTAGCTCCTCACCCACGTCAGAAAGGCAAACAGCCCTGCTGCTGGCTCTGCCCTCACTGTGCTGTCCAGGCAATGCAATGGCCTTGGAGCAAGCACCAACAAGGTACTGACCAACCAGGACCCTCTGACTCCAAAGCCACAGTCCTGCAGGGACAACTGCTAGCCCAATCTGCCTCTCGTGAGCTACAAAGAAAGCACCCCTTCCTCCCATCTTCTCTCAAAACTGGAAAAACTTTCTGGCATGGTGGCGCCTGCCTGTAATCCCAGTGTTGCCAGCTCGGTAATTTAGTAAGCCCGTAGGCAACTATTTTTTTTTTTTTTAAAGATAGAGAGAGAGGGAGGAGGGAGGGAGAGAGAGAGAGAGAGTGAATTTTTTAATATTTATTTTTTAGTTTTCGGTGGACACAACATCTTTATTTTATTTTTATGTGGTGCTGAGGATCGAACCCAGCGCCCCGCGCATGCCAAGTGAGCACGTTACCGCTTGAGCCACATCCCCAGCCCGGCCGTAGGCAACTTAGCAAGACTCTGTCTTAAAATAAAAAATAAAAAGGCTGGGGACATGGCTCAGTGATGATGCACCCCTGGTCAGCAGGGTTTTGTAAGCTCAGGACACCTTGCTCACATGGTTGGAACAGCACTGGACCCAGGGAGCCAAGAGCGTATGGTACTGACCGCACAGTGCACAGCCAGGACTCACCGGGGCGTCTGGGGGAGAGCTGGAGAGTGCAGATTCTGCTCAATGCGCTGGTAGTTGTGCACCTGGGTGGGGACCGGGATGGGCACCGAGGCTCCACACCGACTGCTAGAGAACGGGCCAGCCCGGCTGTGGAGGGAGGTCAGGCTCACTGAGCAAGGGTGCTGGGGTAGAACCAGGCCCAGACAGCCTCGGGCAGGGGCCGCCTGGCCACTGGCCCAGAGGGAGACTCCAGTCAGAAGGTAGGCAATGTCCTCAGGTATACCCCCACCACCAACCCCTTGGCCCACGGCCTTTAATGGGATCCTCCCTGTGGGGCTGGGGTCCAGCCAGGTCTGATCAAAGGCAAGGCCTCCAGACATAGCAGACCTTGCCAGGGAGGGGCAGCCACCCCACCTGGGCCCTACTTACCCAGAGGGGCTGGGGGAGCTGCTGCAGGTGGGAGAGGGAGAGGGAGATGGGGTCCGGCCGTGGCTCTCCAGGCCGGCAGAGGCCACCAGGGAGCTCCTAGTGGACAGAGGACAGGGAGGCACCTTTACCCACTGTGGCACAGGCCCTGGGCTCTCCCCATCCCTAGACTTCGCTGGGCCCAGCAGTCTGGTCCTTCCCAAATGGCCTCCACCAAGGTGGGGCTGGACAGGCAGAGATGATACCAGCCACTCTGAAGGCCCACCTCTGTCCCTCACAGGGCTTACCCGCTACACAGCAGACTGTCCGGCGGGGGCTTGGCACAGGCCACCTCAGCCACCAGGTCCCCTGTGGGTGGAAGACAGCATCTGGCCTAGACATCCCCATCCTCTAGGTCCCACCCTGCCCCCACCTCTGCTCCATTCCTCCCCACCCTCCTCTGCTCCCCACACTCAGGTGGAGACTCCAGAAGGGCAGCTGTGAGCTGGCACTGCATCTCTGTGGATGGGACTTGGGCAGTGAGATACAGACTGGGAAAAGGGGACCCTGGGTGCAGCCCCCAATCTAGGCGACCCCCACACTACCTGCCCCCATCTCTCCCACTCCACAAACTCCTGGACCCAGGGCCTCTTCCCAGACTGCACTTCTCTGGGATGGATGGTGAGGACGGTGATCCCTGACCCTGGTGAGGGGCCAGCCTTGCCAATCCCCTGCCAACCCAGAGCGTGAGCTGATTGGACATGCCAAGGGCCAGGCTGAGTCAGGCTGCTCCTGGCCAACACCAGTGCCAGCCAGGTCCCCAGAACAAGGAGGGGGAGCACAGGATCCAGTGGTAAATTGTACATCCCCAGCAGGCAGTCCCAACTGCTAAGGGCAGCTTCCAGTCTGGTGTGGGCAACAGGGAGTGCCAAACACACAGTGGGGGATGCCGGGAGGACTGCAGGGCAGCCTGGAGATGAGGACTGCCACTTGCTTGCAGAAGGCCTGGCCCAGGGCAGCAGAAGCAGGCCCTGCCTAGGGGGCCAGAGCCTGGAGTCTTGGGCCTCTGATGCTGGCTGACCAATAGGTGGCGTCACCTATGCTCCAGGTCCCCTTCAGCACAGAAAGACTCACTGACATGCTGGGCTGCTGGGGCTCTGGAAGCCCCTCCTGACTGCCCAGGGGAGACCCCACACAGAATCACTCGCACATCCCGCAGACAGGGCCACTGAGCTCTGCCCACCAATCCCTTCCTGCCTGCAGGCCTCCTGACCTGGAAACTGGGCTGGGACCATGACGAAGTCATCTGTGTCACAGGAGTCCTTGCTGCTGCCAGCAGAGTCCCGGGAGCCATGCAGGAAGCCGGCCGTGTCCGCTGGGGAGGTGAGCGTCTTCTGCATGTGGGGCATCTCCCCTAGGGACTGGCGAACAGAGGAGGCTGATGAGCCAGGTCCGGGCCCCAGACTCTGAGGACCAAACCACACCTCTTCTGGGCCCATGCCTCAGTAAAACCCAGGGCCAAGGGTGCAAGCAACAGGCCTTGCCGTTCTTCCCCTCTCCGCCCCTGCTCCTGCTGTGTGGGGCAGCAGGGGTTACCAGGAACTGCACCTGGAGGCCCACCACTGAGCCATCCCCCATGCCTTTGTTTATTGTGAGATGGGGGGTGGGGGGGTCTTGCTAGGGTGTGGGGGGTATTGCTAGGCATGCAGTACCACTGTGCCCAACATACTTGCTCCTTGAATTTCAAGACACAGAGGCCTGGCCTCATAGTCACGTTGCCCCCAGAGCTGCCCACAGCACCCCAGCCAGGTGGCAGGGGCCTGGCTCCCAGCTCCCTCAGGCAGGCGCTTGCCCCCGGCCCCCTGGACCTCACTGTTCTGCTTCTACAGCAGAAAGCGCCAGGCGTCTGGTGGGGACGCTCTGCTGGGCGCCAGCCAGGACACACAAGGCCTAGACTCTGCCCAGGGCAGCTCCACTGTGCTCACATTTGGAGCCAAGGGCACAGGCACAGTCACCTCACTGCACACTGGACAGAGGCCAGAGCCCACACACCAGCTCATCAACACCCACCACGAACACCCCTCCCAGAGGCAGGCGCTCAGAGGATGGGCAGGGCTCTACCTGGCAGCGTCATGGAGCGACCCCTAGGAGGGCCACCACTCCCTAGTACTGCTCAAAAGCAGCCGAGGCTGCGTGCCCCTGCGTACTCCTGCACCAAGTGGCTGGTGTGCAGCCTGTGCCTTGTTCAGTGGTGCGCCCTGTCTCCCAGCCCTCCCTCTGGAGCAGAGTGTGCTCCTGCACTCCTGTGGCTCAAAGTACCAGCCCAGGCAGGTCCAGCAATAGGGCTGGAGCAGGCCCACTTACCGGAGGGGAGGCAAGATGAGAAGTAGAGCTACTGCTGGAGCTGCTGCCAGACCCTGAGCTCGGGTACGAGGGCACAGGCACTGGCGGGGCTGGGGAAGAGTACCAGTCAGTCTACCAACATTCTGAGGACAGGGGCTGTCTGAGGCCACTCAAGCCAGCCAGCCTAGGTCTGGACAGTCTCCAACACAGCTCGGTGGAACAGCTCCCTGACCTCTGACCAGTGGGGGGCAGGGTGAGCATGGCCTCGAGCCACCCACTCTGTGCCCTGCACCAGCACTCAGAAACCCCCCACCAGGCCTCATTCTGACAGCAGCTGGAGTGAGCAGCAGGTGACCCACCTTTACCCCCACTACACCATGGCCACCTGCCACCCAGTCCTGGGGCCCAGGCTGCAGCAGGGCTAAGGACCCTTGGGCACCCCCACCCTCCTGAGAGAGGGCCTAGCACAAGGCCCATACCCTATGCCCTCACTCCCCAGCCCAGCACAAGACACCTAACCGAAACCTAGGGAGGACATCAAGGCCCCTCCTGGGACCCTAGGACCCATAGAGACTTACACTTCTTAATGGAGGCACTGGCGTCCAAGAAAGGGTGATGAAAAAATTCCTCTGGAGAGGAAGAACAAAGCCTCAGGAGTGCTTCTCACTCAAGCTGTGGGGTCAGGCAGGCCCCAGACCCCTGGGCAGAGGTGGGACTCTAGCTCACAGCATGGCCCCCTGTGAGCCTGGGGTGCTTCACCATCTACTGGATGGGGCTTCCCAAGGCAGAACCAGGTCTGCCAGCCTTGCTGCCAGGGAAGGAGCTCAGGTACCCGGGGACCCATTCATGCCACTCCCAGAGATTAGAGGTGCCACAGTAAGGCTCATAGGAGCCCAGGTGCCCAGACTCCGACCATCAGCTGGAAAAGGAAGCCAGAAGCAGTACCTGCCACCCAAGCAGAACTGCTGAGAGGACAGTGCCCTAGGAGCATGGGAGTGTTGGGGAGGGAGTCAGGGGTTTGACGCTGCCATGTGCGTGGTGGTGGTGGGGGCAGCTGCCCCAGGCCATTAGGAGGCGAGCTGTGTGCACTCACCGAAGTCCATGCGGTCTTTGTGGTTGCGCTGCAGCAGAGCCAGGAGCAGCTGCCGCAGGGGTGCCGACGTCTCCCGGGGGATGCTGGGTGGGCAAGAAAAAACAAGCTAATGGGGCTGGTGGGGCACTGGGCAGAACAACCAAGGGGCAGGAAGCACTTACACGGGCACAAGAGTCTTGTTCTTCTCGTAGAACAGGCGCAGGTCCTGAGGGCTGCTGGCCTGGTGGGACAACGGCATGAGACTCTGCTTCCGCACAGCCCCGCTTTCTGCTGTGGCCAGGTTCCCTACCTGGCTGGCCCATGGCCAAGACCACAACCCAGCTCCCGTGCCTGGGTCACACACACTGCCTCCCTGCCGACCCTTGCCAAGCAGGGCTCAACCACCACAAAGGAAGTATAGCATTTTAATGAGCCAGGGACCACAGGCGGGAGTGGTCACCTGGAGCGCAGTACTGCCGCCCACGACCCATACTCATTCCCTGCCTCCTCCTCCTGCAGAGTGACAGGCAGGATCACCTGGAACGGAGCCTTGCCCGTCAGGCACTGGTACACGATGGTGCCGATGCTCCACAGGTCTGCCTTCCCATCATAGTGCTGGGACATGATGACTTCAGGGGCCTGTGGGAACATGCCAGCGCTCGGGCACAGGACAGGCACTGGAGCGCAGTGACTGGCAGCAGATGCCACACAGGCACTGGCTCAGGACCAGCCAACCCGAGCTGACTTGGCGGAAAGGCACCAGCACACTGGCTGTAGCCCAGTGCCTACAAGGTCAGCTCTGGACACACAGGTCAGAACCCAGGGGCTAGCACCCTCAAGAGCCTTGGGTGATGGGGCCATCCCCACCAGGCCCTGCTTGGGAGATGCAGCAAGGAGGAGGCCACGCACCATGTACATGGGAGAACCGCAGAGCGTGGCTGCCATCATGTTGCTCTGGAGGTACCGGGCGAACCCAAAGTCAGCTGTACGGGAGAGACATCAGGAAGCTTAACTTGGGCTGGCCACTGCCAGGGGTCACCTTCAGTAGGCCTCACTAATCTTTCTTTTGGGATGTGATGGGGGTTGAACACAGGTGACAACTGAACTGCACCCCCAGCCCTCTATTTTTTGAGACAGGGTCTGACAAAGGTGCCCAGGCTGGCCTTGAACTTGCAACCCTCTTGCCTCTGCCTCCTAAGCAGCGGGGATTACAGCTCAGGCCTCACCGATCTTGACGCGGATGTGATTGGGGTTCGCACGGCGCCCCCCAGGGTTGGACAGCAGGATGTTCTGGGGCTTGAGGTCACGGTGGATGATGCCCTTGCTGTGCAGCAGCCGCATGGCACCTGCAATCTGCTGCAGGAAGAGCCTGATGGTGTCTTCGCTCAGGGTCCGCATGGCTGCGAGGAGACGTGCGCTCAGGGGACACAAGCCACCGCTGCCCAAAACATTCCCAGGGTGCATGGGGCTGAGCCCAGGAGGACAGGAAGACTGTCTGGACTGTGCCTACTGCCTGGAGAGGCAACTTCCTACTCAGCTGCAGCCTACCTGACCCTTAGCAGGGGCCTCGTCCCCACACCACCTCACGTCTCACCCTTCACACCAAACACTGCCAGCCCTCAGTGCCAGCCACAGGCTGCTGGTCTTTCTCAGTTTATGTTTCACTCTCTCTGCCTTTTAATATCTTCCTCACCCCCAGACAAGCAGCCAGCATGGCAAGGGGTTCTAGGATGAGCCCCCAGGGTCCTGGCCCACCATGACCTCCAAAAACTAAGTACTGGGCAGGTGACCTTGAGGCGGAGCTGAGACCCTGCCCAGGCTCCCAAGAGGCCCTGGCCCCTGCCAGCAGCAGACACAGGGCCAGTGGGGAGGACCCCGTGTCCAGGGTAGCTCCAGTGGTCCCAACTGGGCCACCAGGCATCTTAGGACCAGGTGTGGTGATGCAAGCAGGACAGCCAATCCTGGGAGGGAGCAGAAGCAGGTGGTGGTCACTGGCACCCAAGGAAGGAGACCATAGGGACAACCAGCCAGGACAGGGCTGAATCCAAACATGCACACTGCAGACAGACACAGTACCAGGGAGACACAAACACCCCACACAGCCCCTGCAAACACACGCACCTGGAGACACCCCCCCCCCAGGGACCAACCACACATTCACCTCAGGGGCAGGCTCACCTGGCTGGTCACCACACACAGGCAGGCAAGCCAGGGAGCCCACACTCACACTCAGGTCACAGAACTACCCTTGCAGGCAGGTGGCGCCAGAAGCTGGCCTGGGGCTGGCATGGAGCTAACCTGACACCTGCAGAGCCTGGAAGCTGGCCAAAGACTGCCTAATCACTAAAGGTCATGGCCCAGGAGCAGAGTGGCAGCCATGGGGACAAGAGCAAACACTGGGCAGACAGCATAGCACAGCACAGCCACGTGGTAGCTGATGCCTGCTATACACCTGCCAGTGGCCCAAGGGCCAGGACCACTGGCTTCAGTGCCTGACCCTCACTCATAGGGCACCTTGTCCCATCCAAAAGATGGCACAGAGTCGCATCAGGGTAGGCCCTCCCCACCTGGAGTATGCTCTGCCAGCTTTGGCCCCAGCCAGAGTCCTTCAAAATCTACACATGGAAATCCTTCCCTCACAGTGATTATGGGGAAGGGCTATGGCCAGGCCACGGGGAATCCTGCCCTCATGAGAGGCCTGAGGGAGCCCATCTGTCCCTTCTTCCATGTGAGGCCTTAGCAAGAAGCCACCATGTAGGAGGGCCAAATGGCTGAAGCCCATGCAGCCTCTGCAGCTGTGAGCTGGTAACCCTGCTGCTCATGAATCACCCAGTCTGAAGGTTTCTGTCAGAGCTGCCCAGTAGACTGACAGGTGTCAATACTCCTAGGAGGGAGGTCCTCCCCACCTCCTACACACAGGGCAGCCTCTGGGAAACACCTGGGAGGGCTGTGAGGAGTCCCAGGCAGCACTCCAGTGTTCTGCCAGTGCTCTGGGGCCCTCCTGTCCCCTGAACTCAGCCAGTCAAGCCAAGAGCCGCTGTTCCCGCCATGTCACATGACCAAGGCTGCAGGCACCCTTCCACCTGCAGGCCCCACAACAAGGCCCCCGTGGTGCCCCCAGCCCATCCCTCTCCACCCCCTGGTCTGGTCTTGCCCACAACTGCCCCCACTCCCTAAGTGCCTCTGCTTTGAAAACACAGCCCTCTGACCACCCTGGCCAAGGCCTCTGCCTAGCACATGGGAGGCACTCGACAGACTGTGAAGGAGTAGATAGGCGAAGGATGGAATTCTAGTGGTCTGAAGTTGTAGGGTCCCCTCCCATCTGCCCCAGGGGCAGTTCCTGCTGAGCCAACCCTGGGCTGTTAGCACTGCCCTGTTGTGATGCGTCTACTCACTGTGCAGGTAGTCAGCCAGGTCCCCACCATTACAGTACTGCAAGAGACCAGTGCCACACGTCAGGCACGGCCAGGCCCCTCCAGCTTGCCCAGGCCCTCAGCCCACACCCACTCCCATGGCAGGTGTTCCAAAACCCTGGGCCACCACGCCCCTCCCTCCGTGGCTCCCAGTGCTGTGGGCATCGGCCCACCAATGCATGGAGCCTCTGCCCCTGGTGACAAGGGACTGCCTCACTCCAAGCTTGACCTGGCCCCACAGGGACTCACCTCCATGACCAGGTAGACGGAATTGGCCATCTCCTGTGAGACAGAGAGAATGCTATGAGAGGAGGGAAAAGTGCCACCTGCTCCCACTGGGGCACAGCTTTGGGGACCATGGGCACCCTCAAGCTCCAAATGTCCATGGGGCTTCAGTGAGAGTGGGCATGGCCAGGCCTGGACCACTCCGCAGGGTCAGGACAGGATGCCTGAGACCAGGGACACTGAAAGGTGTGTTTGCTGTGTTCTATGGCTTGAACATGGGCTTGAGTGACAGGAGCAATGGAAAACAGGAGGGACCCGGGGAGGGAGTGGACCCAAGACCAAGGGCCTCTATCAAGGGAAGGGCCTTGTCCCTGAGTCTGACAGGGTTAAGCATGAATGGTAAATCCTGGCCAACAGGAGCCTCTAGGTAAGGAGGGCCAAGGCCTGGGTGCAGGTTGGCCTTGACCCTCAGGCTCTGGAATCAAGGACGACAACAGATCATGGGTTGCTGCTGCTGGGCTGAGTAGGCAGGTAGAAGGAACCGAGCTGACAGACCCTAACTGACGGGGCTTGGGCCACTGCCCAGGCCAACCCTCCAGCCAGAGGCATCCTGAGCCATCTGCCCACTGCCCCGCAGGGCTAGTTTCCAGCTGACCCTCAGCTCACACTGACCTACATCCAGGTCAGTGGCACAAAACCCTAGACATGTAAAGGCCCACTGCAGCAGCCACCTGGTGCGCCTGATGACCAGTGGGCACCAGGTGCCTGCCCGGAAGCAGTGCTGCCCCATGACTCGCTCATGCCTCACCCCAGTTCTTTGACAAGCACCAGCGCCAGGGGCCAGCCGAGCCAGGAGGACTTGGTCTTAACTGCCCTGAAACTGTGCAGGTGGCACTCCTTCCCTGAAGCAGGGCGCCCTGCCAGGAGAAGAGCAAGATCTCCCCCTCCCTTCACAAGCACAGAGCAGAGCTGGCCTTGGGGACAGTGGAACAAGCCCTGTCACCACCAGCCTCTTCTCCATTCTGCAGCCTGTGGCCGGATGCACAAAGACCCCACTCCAGGGCACCTGGAAGAATCTACACCCTGCTCCACCGCAACTCCAGACGTGCAATGCCTCCAAATTCAAGTGGGAGACAAAGAGGGTGCACTTGTGAGCCCCAAAGTTCCCACAGTGGGGGCTGGCATCCACCACCAGGGGGATGACAGAGTGCTTTCAGAAGCCCACCAAGACTGAGCACACACTAGCTGAAGGCCACACTGACCGGCCCCAGCAGCCAGCTGCCACCTGTCAACCCCAGACCCCAAGCATGTCCTTAGACATGCCCTGTCCCCATTTGGCAGGACCAAGTATCCCTGACACCTGCTCAGCCAACTGACCCCTTGGGAGGACCAGGCCTGCACATGTACACTTCTAGGGATGGACATAAAGCTGCTGAGAAACACCCTGGATGCAAACACAGTCCCTATGAACAATACCCTACCGAGCCCCAGAGCTGCGGGGTGGGGAGTGCTCAAGGCAGCCACAGCACACAGTGTGGTCAAGTCCCGGTAAGGAGGACTCATAAGAGGCACAGGACAAGGGGAGACTGTCCATGCAGGCCTGTGCACTCTGCTCCTCGAGTCCTGCCTGAGCTCACCTGCCCGAGCTCACCTGCCCCAGCCCAGGGAAGAGACAGGAAGCCCCGGCAGTGGCCTGCCTCCCACCGGATCTTCCTAGGCCAGCTGGGGGAGAGAGCACAGGTGGGTGAGTTCAGAGTCCCCAACTGCAGCACGACAGGAACAGGGCTAGAGAGACAAGAGACAGGACAGTGGGACAGTGACAGAATGGAGGAACAGTCAGGGACCATTAAGCCAGAGGGACAAGGAACAGGATAGAGAACAGATAGGAACAGGACAGAGGGAGAGCCCACAGTTCTAACCACCCAACAAAAGTCAGGGCCAGGAGAGGATCAGGGCAAAAGGTAATGGAGTTAAAGACCCAGAAATAGGTGCGGCAGCAGCAGCACACACCCCTGCTTCTTGCCACCCCCAGGGAGGCCCTGTCCAGGGAGCTTCCACATCCCAGCCAGCAACCAGGGCTACGGGGCCTCTTATCCTGGAGTCACTACCAGAGGGTAGCCAGGTAGGAGGCAGGCCTTCTCTCAATCTTTAGTTGCACTCCTTAGGATGTGACCCAGCAGAGTCCAAACTCACTCAGCAAGCAGGGACAGTGACGGGGACAGAAGCAGGTGGGGGCATATGCAGAGGTAGACCATATCCCCAAGCTGCTCACCCAGGATTGCAGGGACAGAAGTCCTGCTGCCTCTCTCCCACTGGGGGATCTATGAGTCACAACAGCAGTCTCCTGCCTCTCCAGAAAGACAGAGCTCCCTGATGCCAGAAGATCCCTTGTATGCCCACACAGCAGGAGGCTTTGGCCCCTGGTCTACACCATCTGCTGCCCACTCTGACCAGGGCCCTCCCCCAGTCCTGTCTTTACCCAATGGCCTCTGCAATGCTAGGGACTGCAGCTCCCAAGCCTACAGGCCCCTGAGGGTTCACAGATGGCACGCTGAAAGGCCTACCCTCCCAGATACCCTTCTAGCCACCACCCCAAGGAGGAAGGCCACTCACATCCCCAGGGAGCCTCCTGCAGCTACCCACCTGCTGTGCTGGCTCCCTGAAACCTTAATGCTGTCCCTGGAATTCACAAGCAGCCACAGGCTATGTGATACCAGCACCCCAGTCTCCTCTCCATGCCCCTTCCCACCCACTCTGGCCTAGCCCCTGCCTAGCCACTCCCAGAGGTGCTTCCAGACCCAGGACCCAGGCAGGCTTGGGTTGTTCCACCAAGCCACACAGAACTCAGGCTCCAGGAGACCAGCTTAGGCCCTACACCCACCCCTCTGCTAAGACACAGCTCTACACAGGTGCCTGGGACCTGTGCACAGTCACAGAGCCTGTACTCTGGCCCCCCAGTGCCCACTCCGATTCCAGGCCTGCCTGATCTCCAACAGGGATGCTGACTGAGGCCACAGTAAGTTAGGAGACACGCCTGGAACCACAGCCAAGGTCAGCTGGTGCCACTGTCCATCCTCAACCTTGCTCAGTGCCAACACCAAACCAGTAGCAATCTGGAACTCCATGCCCACCAGGGGCAGCTCTGCCACATCACCTCAACCCCTGGCAAGGACAAGAACAGGGACCAAACCAGAAAGCCAGCAGGGCCTCCAGGAGCCCGGGTGGGGGACTGTCTCAAAAGTGGCATGCCCAGGCCTGGTCCCAAGCCCCACCCACATCCACTGGGGACCCTCCCTGTGGGAAGTGGCTCTCTCTGGGGCCCTGCAGGGAGCGGGGCAGAAGCCAGATCACAACCTGATCACCACAGCTGATCTGTTCCGGCCAAGCCCTGGGCCCACCCAAAACAGGCATCAGGTTCCACCTCCAAAGCCACTTAGCAAGACTTGGTTTTCACAAGTTCCCTAGGGAGCTGGGGCCAGGCAGGCCTTGGCACCCAGCCAGCCCCATGGACACCTGGAGGGCCAGTGATGCCCCAACACACAAGGCCAGAGACTGCAGGGCAGAGGGAGCCACTGGCCCCATCTCACTCTCAGGGCAGGACTGGGGAGCCTATCACATCCCCCACACAGGCTGCAGGCGGACATACCCTCAGGTGTTCTCACGGCTCTCCCTGCGTTATCACCCCAGCCCAGCAGGCAGTTACATCAGTTTAAGGGAGAAACAAGGCAGAGAAGTTGGGAGCTGAGCCCAGTCCCAGCTGACCTCAGGGTAAAACGACGGCTGACAGGCTGTCCATGAAAGACGATTAACACCTCTTTAGCAAGTCAACCAGGTGACAGAACAAAGCCTTTGACAGGTACAACTCCAGCAAGGGCCCTGGGGACCAACCTGCTCCCGTGGGCTGGCCCTCTACAGGAGGCAAAGCTAGCTTCAGAGGCAGTGTCCTGGGCAGCTACACGGGCGTCCAGGCACGTAGGAGGCAGCCCCGCCCCTGGGGCACTAAGGTGCTTTGCTTAATAGGATCCCAGCTCCCCACCCTCAGCAGCCCCACTCTGGTCTGGTGATCCTGGGCTGGTCTGGTGGGTGGCAGGCAGGGCTGACCTACTTAACTCCTTTGGGGTGGCTCCTGAGCTCCAGAAGGCAGCAAAGCCATAGCCATGGCCCAGAAACGTCCTCTCCACCTCCCCAGGCTGCGTTTTCTGGATAGCTCCCAAAAGGGAAGAGATGCCTGGTTCCATCCCAAGGAGGAAGGCCACTCACATCCCCGGGAGCCTCCTGCAGCTACCCATCGTTGCTCCCTGATCCACGTTTGGCCTCTCTGTGGCTTAATGCGAACCTTCAGGCAGGCCCCTAAACCCAGGGCTGCTCACTGGCTGTGGCAAACTGGGTGTCCTGACCCCTAAGGGCAGGACCCTCTACAGAAATGCAGAGGATGTTGCCAGGGTTAGCAAGGTCCCTCAGAAAGACAAACTGCATACCCCTCCCTGAGACCCAGCAGCCCTGATCCTTGCACACCACTGAAACCTATCAGAGGGATTCTTTCTGCCGCTGAGCAGAGACTCCACCATTTAGGGACGCGCGCGCGCGCGCGCGCGTGCACACACACACACACACACACACACACACACACACACGGCAGAACAGTCCCATTGTGGGACACCACAGCCATGAAAAGGAGATTCCTGACCCAGTGACAGAAGGATGGAATCCCACTTCTAGCTCAAGGTCCAGCATGGGTAGGTGTCAACAGCCAGGCTCAACTGGACACAGTGACGCATGCAGGAGGATCACAAGTTCAAGGCCAGCCTCAACAACTCAGACCCCAACTGGGCTATCAAGCTCAGACTTGACAGCCCAGGTTAGTCCTAACTAAGGCCTGCCCTCGGACTCAGCCCCATGCCAGGAAGTCCATCTGCTGAAGTCTAGCTCCACACCAAAACAGAAAGACACCTGGATGTGGCCCAGTGGTTAAGCACCCCGTTCAATCCCTGGTGCCAAACAGAAACAAACTTTTAAAAAGTGGAAAGCCAGTCCTGTGGCTCCTAAGCGTGATGCCTGGGTTTTCAAGTCTCAGGTGACAGCTGCCTCTCAACCTTTGGTAGATGTTGACAAGTTACTGCCTAATGTAAAAATACTGATAAAACAGGCAGTCTGGAGGGCTGAGGTTGTGGCTCAGTGGTAGAGCGCTCGCCTAGCATGGGTGAAGCTCTGGGTTCAATCCTCAGCACCATGTACAAATAAATAAAATAAAGGTATTGTGTCCACCTACAACTAAAACATACACACACACACACACACACACACACGCACGCACTTAAGAAGAAAAAAAAAAACAGGCAGTCTGCAGAACTGCCTGGAACCTGGGCCCCATGCATAGGCCTGCCTGGAGCAGGGCCCCTGCTGCTGTACCCTGCCCCCACAAGGATTCTCTCAGGGAAGGGGGCAGAGCCAAGCCTTCCCACTGCTGCCGCAAGTGCTCCTGACACACCCAGCTGGCAGGTGCATCAGGAAGCGGGGTCTGTCCGCAGGGCTCAGTGAGTCACAACTGGGCAACCCAGCAAGGCGTCTGGCTGTGGAGAACTGGACAGACAGCGTGCTGGCCTCAGGAGGTCACCATCAGCAATTCCATGCTGCCACCCTCTCCAGAGCACACTGGCAAGTGCCAGGCCTGTGACTGCAGTTCCACACCCTGACTCCCCTGGAACACGGGCAAGGCCAGTCACTGCACAAGAAATGGGAGGGGAACGAGCCCACTCCGACCCTCTGCACAGGTGCCAGGTGCTCAGACAAGAACACGGCGCCAAGGGCAGCTCAGTGTCACAGTGGTCACTTCGTACACACAGGCCCTAGGCTGTCTCCAGGTCCACCACAAAAAAGAAAGGGAACAGCAAGATTTAAGCTACACACCTCCCAGGCCTGATGCTACCTTTTTTTTGTTTTGTTTTGTATCAAGGATTGAACCCAAAGGCACTTGACCACTGAGCACATCACAGCCCTTTAAAATTTTTTATTTTGAAGCTGGGTCTTGCTAAGGTGCTTAGTGCTTTGCTAAGTTGCTGAGGCTGGCCCTGAATTTTCAATCCCTCAGCCTCAGCCTCCTCAACTGCTGATGCTACCATTTTGTATAGCAAAACAAACCAAAAACCACCCCTGAGCAGGGCACTAGGGGTACAGTACTTGCCTAGAAGGTGGGTTCCATCCCTAGCACTGCACACAAACAAAAGAACCCCACAGGGGCTGGGGGTGCAGCTCAGGGGTAAAGCACTTGCCTAGCACATGTGAGGCATGGAGTTTGATCTTCAGCACCACATAAAAACAAAGGTATTGTGTACATCTACAACTAAAAAATATTTCTAGAAAAGAACAAAGAAAACAACCCCACCAACATACCAAAAACAAAAATAACCTTATAGACCAAAAAAACTAGAGTTGGGGGACTGGATCAGGGGTAGAGGGCTTGCCTAACACAGCAAAAAAAAAAGTATAGATAAACTGGGAGAACTATTTGCAAACTATTACAAAAGGACTAGTTTTCTTAATACATAAAGAGCTCCTACAGATCAACAGTAAAGTTCACATAGCACTTACTACTCAGCAGGCACTGTTCCAAGCGCTCACCATGGACTGTCACTACCTTCCTACTGCACATCACAACAGACACCATGAGGCTATCTGACCAAGGTCTCAGGTAGGCATCTGGTGCAGACAAGAGACCCAGAAAAGGCAGCATGGGGTCCACACCACCAACCCCAGTCCCAGCTAGCCTGGGAAGGAAAGGATCAAGAGTGTGCTGCAGACCTCTGCAGGGGGATCTCTTCCCAGCATGCACACTTCCAGCTCAGGAAGAAAACCAGGGAGACATCATGTCCAGCTCTACCCAGCCAAGCCGACTGGGAGCCGACTCCAGGCAAGGATGCAGGAGTCAGGCTGCTGAATGACCACTGGTATTGCCTCTCTGGAGGGCAACTTGGCACCAATTACCCAAACTAAAAACACACAAGCCTCTTGCCAGGAATTCTACTTCTAGGAATTCGTCCCACAGATCTACAAGCAGCAAAAGTTCAAAGACAGTAGCGACCACATTTTCATGCACCGGAAGCCCAGAATAACCATGTGTCCATCAGCAGGAGGCTGGTGAAACCAGTCATGGAACATCAGGTCATGGTACCATGGCTGCACAGGCCCGCAGCTAACACCCTGAGCTCACAAAATTGACAGTCCAGGTTAGGACACCTGCCCTTGGACTCAGCCCCATGCCAGGAAGGGCCAGGCTGGAGCCTGCCCATCTGCTGCAGTCTGGCTCCACACCACTGAGGGTACAGGTGGTCACTCTAGCAAGGCCAAGGTACCATTCTTCTGATATGGACTAAGAACAGTGTGCATAATAAGTCACAGAGACTTCCAGCCATCTCCAGTACAGATGTTCAAATTAAAAAAAAAAAAATCAGTGAGGGGTAGGGTCATGTTGTGCTGTGGAGGAATCACATCTACTTACAGAGGCCCAGAAATAACCAGGCGCTCAGAGCAGAGAAGACAGTGGAAATCCATCTGGACAGAGTTGGGAGAATGACCTCTCACCACGTTTCCATTCGTAGTGTTTTAGGACTTTAAAAGCCAAATCATTACTTTTTTCCTCCTTGCAGTACAGGGGATTGAACCCAGGGACACTTTACCACTAAGCTACATCCCAATCTTTTTTGACACAGGGCCTTGCAAAGTTGCCAAATTGGCCTTGAACTTGGGATTTCAGGCCTGTGCTACCACGGTCAGTTACTACCTATTTTTAAAAGCTAGGGGTATGGCTCAGTGGTAGAGGGCTTGCCTAACATGCAAGAGGCCCTATGTCTAATCCAGGTCAGGAAAAAAAAAAAAAAAAAGATTTGTAAAATCAAGATGATTTCTCCTGGTCCTGGTGTCTGTTTCAAACATCTTTTGGATGCAGGGGACAGCCTTTACTGTGAGGCCAGAGAGGGTGGAGTCCCAGCACAGGAAAGGCTACGGCTGGCATTTTTCAGCACTTCCTCTGGGCAGAGGAAACCACAGTATTGCCAACCCTGGAGGAAGTGGCATATGCCCACAATCAGGTATGTGTGGCCCAACTGGAACAGAACAGGGACCAGGGCAGGGTTGGAGGATACCACCAGCCCTGGGCACTCCAGAGGTTATAGATGGTCACCTGCAGCCCAACCCACGTCCGCCCAGTCCCAATGGGACTGGAAACACCCAGGCACAGCAATGCGGGGGGCCTGGCAGGAAGCAGAGTTGTGTGGGCCAGAGGGATCTGTTCTTTTTCGGGACTGGCCATCGACTCTACCATGGGTCTTTCACAAATGCATGGGTTGAAGAGTACCCGGGCAGTGTGGCCCTGAGGACAGGCTGAAGAACATGGCCAGAGGAGAGATGGAGAAAGGGAGACAACGAAGAAAAAGGGGCTGGACTGGGGAGAGAAGAAATAAAGGAAAACAAGGGGGGGGGAGGGTAGCCTCCTGGACCAAGAACACAGTGTCTTCTTTGGCTTTCCAGGTACTCCTGCCACCCTGGACCTGGGCCCTGCCCACACGTCACAATGTGTCACAGCCCCCAAGGCCACAGCAAAGCTGACAGCGGGAGGGAGGAGGAGGGAGGAGGCCACCAAAACATCACCGCCGCCTCCCGGGAACTTCCCTCAGTCAGGGCTGGTCCCTAGCCTCAGTAAACAGGTTTTAAAGTCATTAGTCAGCACTTCGCCTGGCAGACCCACACCTAGGTCCTGGATCCCAAGCCAGGTATCCAGGAACCCCAAACCATGCAACCATGGGGCACAGGGTCCTGGGAGACACCATGGGAAACTGGCTAGTCAGCAGGGTGCCAGCTAGGCCTGACTTGGCCTCTGGCTTCTCTAGTCCAGCAGGCTCAGCCCCAACTGCCAGCAAGAAGGAATCTCCTGCAGCCCCTCCCCCTCTGGGCCTCTGACGCAGGGAGAGACCAGCCAATGGGAGGCCACCGGACAATGTCAACAAACACCCAGCCAGCCAGACAGGTGGGCCTGCCTGGGTCACCAGACTCAGATAGGGCCACTGGGTCAGACCAGAGGGGCAACAGTGGGAGGAGTGATCAGGACACCCCAGCCCTGGTGGTCTCCTCAGGCAGCCAGACTAGCTAGAGGTTCTCCACCCAAAGGAAGCTAGGCCCAACTGGGCAAGAGATGGGGTCTCCAGGGTCAGATGAATCATCAGAGCTGTGCAGACCAGACACCCTATCTCCAATTCAATGCCCAGCTCCCTCCACCCACTCTAAGATGCTGTCCTGGACCATCCACTACCCACCAGACCTCCAGCACTGGGCAGCCCAGGGCCTGGGAGGGTAGCATCACCCCTTCCCCCACCCCCACATCGGCCAGAGGCCTTACCTGGAAGTCGTACAAGGCCACAATGTTCTCGTGCTTCAATTCCTAGGACGGAAATCCAAGTTTCTCAGGAGTGGGCGAGAGCCAGCCCACCCTCCTCCTTCTTCAAGGCGCTAGCTCACCTTGAGTATTTTTATTTCCTTCCCCAGCAGTGTCTGGGACTTGGCCAGATTCTTCTTGTTAATGCACTTGACTGCGACCTCCAGGTCGTGCTTCTGAAAACCAAGCAGGGACTTTCAGAGCTACAGCCACCCTGAGGGTTGCCCCCAGGCTAGGGACACAAAGATGCCCCAGGGTGACTAGCATGAGATCGCAGAGTAGGGGGTCTCTGAGGCAGCCTGAGTAGGGCTCTTGGCTGGGAACTCGGATCCCAGGTAGAGTTTCCAGCCTGGCTTTCTGGAGGTGGGGGTCCCAACTGGGTTTAAGGCTGCGATCCCGGGAGGGTCTCCAGGGCCGGGGTCCCAGACTGCGGTCCTGGGTAGGCTTCTGGAGCTGGGGTCCGGGACTGGGTTCCGAGTGGGTTTCCCGAGCTGGGGTAGGGGAATGGGGTTCGGTCTGGGGTCTCGGGTGGGCTTCCGAAGCTAGGGCCCGGCTGTGGTCCCAGCGGGCGCCTCACCCACCTCGCGGTGGCGGCCCTTGAAGACCACCGCGAAGGCGCCATGGCCGATCAGGTCCTTGCGGGAGAACTCGAACCTGCCCACGGTCTCGGTGCCGCCGCGGCCGGGCTCCATGGCGAGCGCGGGCCGCGGGAGCGGGCCGCGGGGCGGCGGGCCGGGGCGCGCGGGGCTCAGGCGGAGGCGCGGGCCGCGGCCCGAACGCGCGCGCGGGGCTGGGGGCGCGGGGCCGGGCGCGGGTGCATCGCCGGGGCCGCGCGCCCCATCGGGCAGGCCGGGGCCGGGTCCCAGCCCCGCGGGCCGCGGGCCGTGCGGCGCGCTCCCTCGGCGTCCGCCGCGGCGCCCTCGCGACGCTGGCAATCCGAACCCACTCGGACTCCGACGCGAGTCTGGCTCCGATTCGCGCCTCGACCGCGCTCTGGCGTAGACTGCGACTCCGACCCCAGCGGGAAACAAAAGAGCCGCGGAGCTCGGGCCTCGGAGCCTAGGACGCCGGCGCAGCCGCACTGCGCGGGGGCGGGGCCTGGAGGGGGCGAGGCCTGGCGGCGGGGCGGGCCTCCAGGGTCTAAAGGGCGGCGGGGAGGGGCCTGAAGGGGCGGGTACTCAAGGGCAGGGCGGGGCCCGGAGGGGCGGGGCCTGCCGGAGCTGGGACCTATACGCGGTGGAGCTGATGGCGAAGGGGCGGGGACACCAGGGGCGGGGCTGCACGAGGCGGGGCCTATCAGGACAGGTCCTGGTGGCTGATAGAGTGGCGGCGCTGGCGCAGCCAACGTGTAGGAGCAGGTTCGGGTTGGGGCTACCGAAGACCCTGCCCAGGAAGGATGGGGTTTCATTCGTCCGGATCTTGCCTTATGTGCCATGTCTTTGCAGTCCTGGGGCTGCCCAGTCCTGTTTCCCCCTGGGATGTGGCATATGAATCTGAAAACTGAGATCTGGACAGAATGAGAATGGCTTCATTAGAAGTTATGCACTTGTCTTCCAGGACCCGGATGTAACCCGGTGATGCCTTGCATGCTTGAGACCTTGGGTTTAATCTCCAATGCCAAAAATAATAAGAAGAAATAAAGCTGCATTCCATAATGTCAGGTCATAAGCCAAAATGGTTGCATCTAAACCTAGGAAAAGTTAGACAAATCCTGGTGCATCTATCTCGCAGAGTAATGAACCTGCGCTGATAGGCAGTGTTAAGTATCTACGTGCTCAAGTGTAAAGTTCTCCAAACTATAAGTGGAAGCAAGATGCAGACGAGCATACTATGCTATTATCTGTGATGATGAGGCCATTGGAGAGATTTTGTGTATGCAGGACACCTATGTGTGCACATAGCAGTTTAGAAACTAACAGCTAACCGGTCCCTATCATAGGCCAGGCAGTGTTCTTTAAAGGTATTTATTAATTGATTTATTCTTCATGATGATTCCTGAGGTACCTGATGCCCCCATTTTACAGATCAGAAAATCAAGGCCAAGAGAAGTTAGGCAAGAAAACCAGCCAGAGTTCTAGCCAGGTGGGTTGGTGATAGCACACACCTGTGATTCCAGCAACTTGGGAGGCTGAGGCAGGCAGATCACAAGTTCCAGGCCAGCCTGGGCAACTTAGCAAGATCCTGTCTCAAAAGAGTGGGGGAGTTGTGGATGTACTTCAGTGTTCAGTGGAAGAGCACACCTGAGTTCACCCCAGTGCTAAAGAAAGGCAGGAAAGGACAAGCAAGCAGGCAGTGTTCCTGTCAGGAAGCCCTGGAAGGGGCTGCTCCAGAAGACAGTGGAGGGGTCCTTCTCACACTGCACACGCACACCAGGCCTTCCTGCAAATTGCTTTCATCATATGCAGTGGTCCTTCTGCAAATGAATGATTCTGAACAGGCCTCCATACCCCCAGCCTCTGGAAACACCTAGTTCAGAAGGTAGGCTCTTGGGCCAGGCCCTTTCCTGGCTGCAGAAGACAGCCTCCTAGTGGCCTGATGCTCAGGGAGGAACCCCGTGCGATCATTCCTGGAAGCCCTTCAGCTTACTCAGTTCACGTTCCAGGCCCCAGAACACAGGGTTCTCCACCCTGGATGGAGGCCAGAGGACACCAGAGCAGGAAGGAACAGAGGTCTCCTTGCCCAGCACTTGTGTTTTCCAAATGAAAGTGTCTCCCAGTGCCGTAGCCACATGGTCAGCCATAGCACCCCCGTGTGTCCACGTTCATTCCTCCTTTATTCAGTGAGCTAAGTGCTGGGCTGGCCCCAGTGGAGATGGAGTCCCTGCCCTCAAGAGCTACCTGGTAAAATTGCAACTGAGGGCAAGCATGAAGGTCAGGTGGTAAGAATCCAGAACAGAGCAGGTGGTAAAGGCCACCAACCTAGCCAGGTACCCAGACTGGGGGAATAAGCCAAGGGGATTTCTGCCTTAAGTTCAATTGAAGAGGGCCAAGAGGCCAGGAGAGTCAGGATGGCAGGAAAGATTTGCTTTTGGAAGTTACTGGGCCCTCTGAGGGAGCAGGGTTCTCTTTTGTTTTGATTTTTGTTTTTTTGCAGCGCTGGGTATTGAACCCAGGGCCCCGAGCATGCTAGCTAATCCTCAACCTCTACTTTTCCACTCAATCTGTACGTCCCCCAGTCCTTTTTATTTTACTTTGAGACGGGGTCTCGCTCAATTGCAGAGGCTGTTCTCAAGCCTGAGATACTCCTGCCTCCCCAGTCATCTCTGGGATTTCACTGGGTAATTTTCAAAAAATTGAAATGTGAACTTCCATACAAGTTTACGAAGAACGAAGGCAACAGGTATGTTTAGCTCACCAACAAGAGAGCTCCCAGGGCAGGAAGGTGGTTCCAGCAGGAATTTGAGGAATTGTTAGCGTCATAAGTTTGGAAAGGGGAGGAGTACTGGGGGTGGAACCCACGTGTCCTATACCCCTGAGCTTCAACCCCCAGCCCTTTAGATAATTTTTTAAAATTTTGAGACAGGGTCTTGTAACAAGGGGTTCACTTGATACTTTGACTATATCCCCTGAGGCTTTGAAACTTACATGTTTTTTTTCTTTTTCCAAATTTTCTTTTCCCTCTACTTCTCCTCCCTGATCTCTCCTCCCTAATCTCATTTTATCTGAATCACCTCTTTAAAAGCCCCTGTTCCTGTGGATGGGCACAATCACAGCCTCTGGAACAGGAGTTCCCTGTACTTCTCCTTTGCTAGCAAAGCAATAAATCTTCTTTTTCCTTTTTTTCTCAAAACTGTCCTTGTTATTGGATTGGCACCAGGGACAAGGACCGATCTTTTGGCAACAGCACCACACCCAAGGCCTTGCCCAGGAGTGTTCCCCCCACAGCCCATTAGGCCATGCCTCCCTCCCCAGTGCCACCCTGCCTGTGTGCCACACCCTGAGCCAGGCGTCTGCCCTCTGGCCTGGACCACACCAGGGCCCACAAGCAGCCCTTGGCTTCTTCCCTCCTCACCCAACCTGGCAGGCTCTATGTCACCCAGTAATGTTAACACATGAGTTCAGCTTGAGGGCCACCTGCTGCAGAAGCCCTCCCTGCAGATCACTGCACCCCAGGCCCCTCCCCCATGTCAGGTGCTGACCAGGAGCCTGTGAAGCTAGGGTGGCACCAGAGGCTGGACCACTGGGTAGCATTAGGGAGAATTGGACACAGGCAGTGCCATCCTCCACCTTAGAACAAGAATCACTGCCTGATCTCTCTGAGTCAGCCTGACCTGGAGCCCAGGTGGCACTCCCCAGGTGGTACCCCACCATCCTGCCAAGGAAGGAAATTGGTTTCTAAGACTGGCATCCTGAAAACCACTGGTTCCTTTTGAAGCTGATGCCACGAGGAGCTTTCCCTAGCCGAACCTCAAAATTCCCCTCTCTCCCCACATGTACCCCAGGCTGTATGTAAGTGGAAAAGGCTCTCAGTCTCCCTGAGCCCCTCAGGTTGGTCCCCAGTACACCTGTGACCATGGAGCCACCCTCCTCTCTGGATGTCCCTCCTTGGCTCCTTTCCTCACGGGGAGGAGAATCACATCATCATGTCAGCTAACCTCCAACAGAAAGGTAGCGTGGCGGAGGGCTCCATGGGGTACAGCTGAGATCCCAGCAGCTCCGGAGGCTGAAGCAGGAGGATCGCAAGTCAAGGCTAGCCTCAGAGACTTAGCGAGACTCTCAGCAATTTAGGGAGACCCTGTCTCAAAAAAAAAAAAAAAAGGTGGGTGGCAGGGAGCTGGGGATGTGGCTCAGTGGTAAATCACCCTGGGTTCAATCCCTGGTATCAAAAAACCAAAAAACCAGTGACGTTCCTTCCATGGAAACTCTGTAGCATGATCACTAGGTTATCTTCTTCATGAATTAGTGTTGCTGAAACGCTGCTTGTTATTTTCTAGCCCCTCCTCCAGGGTCTAAGCTCCAAGACACCAGGAACTTGAATACTTCATTCTCTAAAAAAGACTTAGGAAGGTGGTGCACACCTGTAATCCCAGCAGCTTGGGAGGCCCAGGCAGGAGGATCACATGTTCAAAGCCAACCTCAGCAAAAAAAAAAAAAGCAAGGCCCTAAGCAACTCAGTGAGACCCTGTCTCTAAATAAAATACAAAATAGGGCTGGGATGTGGCTCAGGGGTGGAGTGCCCCTGAGTTCAAACCACATCCTGGGCCAGACTTAGGAGGGCTGGAGTGCAGCTGGGGCGGGGGTGGGGGGGAGTGCTGGTTTAGCCCACCCAAGGCTCTGGGTTCATCCCAGCACAGAAACCTGGCAAAACACAGCACAGTGAGCCCAGCCTTGGCCCGTGGAGGAAGGGAGCCGGGCGCTGGCTGTGTGGCTGGCACCACCATCCCACAGCCCCACCTTCTCTGGCCCCCAGGACCTGGGGACCCTCCTAGTCTCAGGATGGGCCCTGCAGGTCAGGACTCCTCTGGGATTCTGCATGCTGTTCCGGGAATGCTCCCACCTGGACCAGCATCAGAAGGCCCATCACAAGTTCTGCTTTCGCCCTCCCCAAGGTCCCTGGGGTGTAACAGGGGTTCACTTGATGCTGTGACTGTGTCCCCTGTGGCTTTGAAACTGGCATGTTCTTTTCTTTTTCCCAACCTTCTTCTCCCTGATCTTCTTTTTCCAAAACTTCTCCCTGATCGCCTTTCCCCTCATCTTCTCCTTCCTGACCTCTCCTCCCTAATCCCAATTTTCTCTGAATCACCTCTTTAAAAGCCCCTGTTCCTGTGGATGGGCACAATCCCAGCTTCTGGGACAGGAGTCCCCTGTGTTCTCCTTTGCTAGCAAAGCAATAAGCCTTCTTTTTCCTTTTTCTCAAAACCGTGTCCTTGTTATTGGATTGGCTTTGAGGACAAGGACAGAGCTTTTGGTAACAAGTGGGGCTCCTGGAGTTGCCCACTAACAGAGGACTGGCTCTGCTAGCCCTCCAGGGGCCAGACTCACATCTAGATTTGTGACCCCAAAAGAAGCTGGACCCACAGGTGCACCGAGGTGGGAGGGGAAACAGGGAATTGCTAACAGGGAGCATTTAAAGTGTACCTCAGACTGAGGGTGCCATTCAGGACGGTGGCTCCATGGTAAAGCGCTTGCCTGGCGGCACAAGACCCTGGGTCCTGTGATCCAAGAGACTCAGGAGACTGAGGTGAAAGGATCACAAATTTAAGGCCAGCCTCAGCAACTTAGCAAGACCTTGTCTCAAAATAAAAAAAATAAAAAGGGCTGGGGATACTCAGTGGTAGAGCACCTAGGGTTCAAACCCCAGCACCAAAAAGAAAAAAGAGCCCCACCCCTAAATCTCAGGAGACCACTGTCCCACATAGGCAAGGCTGAGAATCTAACTGGAGTTACTCCCACTCAAGTTCATCACCAAGCTGAAAGTGTCTGACCTTCAAGGAAACCAGCACTAGAGAGGTCACAGTCATGAATAGGACAGCTTCAGTTGGTGTGGTAAGGACCCCCTGCCTCAAGCCTGAGCTCCTCCTGTCCTCACAGAGAGTGAGGAATCTCAACCAATGGTGTTTCCATCCCTGCCTCACAGAGGCACTGTGAAAGGGAGGATCAGATTCCTTGCTGCTTTCAGTGCCGGGACCTCACCCTGCTAGGCCAGCTCTCCACCAAAAAGCTACACCAGCCCTTTCTATTTCCTTTGCAGGCAGGGCCTCCCTAAGTTGTCTAGGCTGGCCTTGAACTTGCAGTCCTCCTGCCCCAGCCTCCTGGGGCTGGATGATGGATACACCAGGCCCAGACCTGGCCACGTTTTCTTTTCCACTCTTCCATATGTGGACAGGGGATGGCTGGCAGCTGTGGGCTATGACCAACAGGGCCGCTGTGGCCACAGGTGCACAAGAGCCTGCTCAAGGCCCTGTGGTCAGTTCTATGGGATGTGCCCCCAAGAGGACTTGTTGGACCCCGTGGCACGGAGGCTTTGTGTGTATGTGTTTACAGACTGAGGTCAAACCTGGGCCTCGGAGAGGATAGTGGAGGGCTGCACCCATCCCTGCTTGAGTTGGAGTTTTTTTTGGTGGCACTGGGGGTTGAACCCAGGGGTGCTCTATCACTGAGCTGCACTCAACACTTTCTAATGTTATCTTGAAACAAGGTCTCTCTAAGTTGCCCAGCCTGGCCTGGAACGTGCGATGATGCTCCAGCCTTGGCCTCGGAGGGGCTGGGCTTCCCTCAGGGTGACGCCTGTGGCCTCTGCTACCTTTGAGACTGGGAGGCTGGGTGGGAGTGAGGCCTCCTCTCCACTGTGTGTGCCACATGTGTACGCTGCTGGCTAGAAGAGATAAGGATCCAAAGTAACAGTGGCCAGGACCATTTATTTCATCCTCATGAAAATGCTGGCACCACAGGGCTACCTGGGGCCCTGATGAGTTTCCCCTGTCATCCACAATGAGTGTGAGGCTCTGCCCTGTTGCCCACAGCAGCTGCTCCCGTTCTAACCATCACCACCATATTCCAGGCACGAAAAGGATGAAGATGGAGGAGAACTGAGTGCCCCTCCCTGTGAGGTCCTTTTGCTGAACTCCACCCAGTCTTTCTTATACCCAACAACCAGAGCTCTAGCAGGTGCTGGGGAGGCCTCAGGGAAATGTCCTCTTCATCTTGAGGGGTAGAGGCCAGCTACACTGGGGGGCACAGAATGGAAGCACACCCCTTCTGTTTATTGGCTGTGGTGCTGGCAATGGAACCAGGTCTTGAGCTGTTTGGGGACGGTACCACAGAGCGCATCCCCAGCCCCAGGACCTGGAGGACAGACTTGGGGACAGCTCACGCCTGCAGTTTCCTAGTTACATACATTTGTTTTGGGTACTGGGGCTCAAACCCAGAACCCGGCCCATGCCAGGCTGGCCCTGAGCGTAGAGCACACTGTAAACCTAGTCCCTCGCTTGCTCTGGAGGTCACAGCAAAGGATCACGAGTTCAAGGCCAGCCTCAGGAACTTAGTGGGGCCTAGCAACTCTCTAAATAAAATATTCAAAGGGGAGGGCAGCGAATTGATGTGGCTCAGTGGTTAACCACCCTTGGGTTCAAGAAGAAATCAGGGACCTCACTCCCTGGAGGCAAGTGTCTCCCCACTTAGCTACTCCCCCAGCCCTGCTGTTACCTATGTGGAAAATAATGGAAGTTTTGCCAGGTGAGTGACACAGGCCTGTGATCCCAGAGACTCAGGAGGCTGAGGCAAGAGGATTGCAAGTTCCAGCCTGGGCAAAACAGGGGAGACCTTGTCTCAAAATTAAAAGGTGAGGCCCTGGGTTTGTCCCCAGCACCATACACATACACACACAAATTAAAGAATCATTAAAATGGGCTGGAGATGTGGTTCAGTGGTAAAGCACCCTTGGGTTAAATCCCTAGTACCAAAAAAAAAAAAGGAAAAAAAAAAAAAAGAAAGAGATACTACCCGTTGATCTGGGCCACGTTTAAGGCTCATCCTGACTTTACATGGAAAAACATGCACCCCCGGCCACGCTCAGTACATGCCTGTAGCCCAGTGACTAGAGGCTGAGGCAGGAGGGTTGCTGGGCCTAGGAGTTCAAGCCCAACCTGGTGAGATCCCGACTCACACACAAGACAGATCGGAAACCAAACCTCCAGCACAGCAGCCGGGTGTGGCTAGAGGACCAGCACTCGGTGACACCATGTGGTTTCCAAAGCCACAAGGCTGTGCACAGAAGCCAAAGGAGACTCTGAGACTTGGCTGGCTGGCTGGTGGACAGAGTCCAGTACGGTCAGGCCAGGCCACGCTGCACAGTGGCAGTCAGTTGCATCAGGGTCTCAGCTGGGGGACCTGGGTGATGCAATCAGGGCCCAAGGCCACTCACCAGCAGTGAGGTACAAATCCATGCTGGGCAGTCCAGGCTGAGCTCTGGGCCCTGGGCTCCAGGCTCAGGGCACCAGCCACACGCCCTGTGTCCCTCACACCCATCCAGCCCTGCAGATAACCTGTGCGTTTGCCTTGTGGGTTCTCTCTGTACCAGAGCGCTGCTGTGAGTGCCTGCTCCTGCCCTGTCCCTGAGGCAGCTGCTCCCCGCCAGAGCAGGGGCTGGCCTTGTGTGTCACCACCTCAACCAAGATTTGCTGTGTCCAGGGAACCCATGTCCAATGGCTGCAGCCCCTGTGCAGTGGGTCTGTGTGTCTGTTCTCTGGCTTCTCCTGTCCTGCTCTCCAGGGCAGACTGGGCAGCGGAGCTCCCCCAGGATCACCTCTGCTAGTCTCAGACTGCCATGTCTGGGGGAGTCCCAGGCCCCGACGTGGAGCTTGGGGTGCAGTCTCCCCCAGGAGAGCTCTGTGGGGCAGGAGGCCTGGGTGCTGAAGAATCCAGCCCTTGGCACCGCTCGGGCCCCGCCAGGGAACACCAGGCCCACACACCCAGCTAGCCCTCCGGTCACAGCCATGACCACCCACTTCCAGCGCCCAGGCAGAGATGGCTGGCACTCCCTCCTCTTGAGGCTCAGCTGGCCAGCAGTCCTGGGGATCTGCCTTGGGAGCACACAGGGGCCGCCACACCTCACCAGCCCAGGAACTTTCCTCCCCGCTCTTCCTGCTCCCAGCTGGCCCCTCTCTGCTTGAACACAGCCAGGGGGACTGCAGGGGGGTCACCCAGGCCCCCTGCTGCTCAAACCCTGCAGTGGCCTTGTGGCCCCAGAAACCCCCCATGCTTGTGCTGACCCTTGCAGCCCCAGAGCCTCCCGGATCTCCAAGCACACCCCTGCCTCACACAGGCCTGTCTGGAGGTCACCCTTCTGGCTCCCCCTGGGCACCCCAGGTGCCCCTCCCTGCCCTGCTATCCAAGGCGCAGGGTGCGGATTCTGAGTCTAAGTGTGTTCTGTGTTTGTCCTTCTTCCCTCGACAGCAGGCCAGGGCTGCAAGCTCCTCAAGTCTAAGGATGTGGCCTGTTTTGTTGAGCCTGCAGCATGTCAGAGTGCAGGACCTGCTGCAGGGGCGGCAGGAAGCCCACGGCACTCCCAATTGCCTGCGGGACCTGGCCCAGGCTGGGAGGAAGGCCAGGCCATCAGGGCTCCAGCCCAGGGCCAGCACCTGGGGCCCCTGGGAACCAGGACCTGCCAGTTCTGATCTACCTGAGTGTGACTGAGTAGGACTCAGAGGGAGCAAGACAGAGACAGAGAGAGGGAGGGAGGGAGGGAGGGAGGGAGAGAGAGGGAGGGAGTGAGAGACAGATAGGCGGTCACGCCTGTGATCCCAGTGACTCAGCAGGCTGAGGCAGGAGGATCGAGAGCTGGAGGCCAGCGTCAGCAACTTGGTGAGATCCTTTCTCAAGATGAAAACATATTAAATGGGGCTGGGGATGTGGTCAAGCACCCCTGGGCTCAATCTCCAACACCCCACCCAAAATTTTTTTTTCAATTAAAAGGCAGAGAGAGGCGGAGTGGGCTGCTGCTTCTGCAGTGTCCAGGTGCCATCCTGCAGGTACGCAGGTGAGACAAGGTCCAGGGCAATAAGCAGGCATAGGGGACTGGGGTCTGTCTACCGGCTTCCTCTCAGTGTCCAGCCATGGCTGGGTCTTGCCCACCCTTATTGGACTTGCAGGAGAACTTGCAGGAGGACTCAAGACAGCAGGGGCTCAGCACAGAGCTGGGGGGAATGAAGCCCAGAGAGAAGCCCTTGGCCCCGGCACACATCGCCCTGTGACCTTGGGGACTGGTAGGGTGCTCTGGCCCTGTGAGTGGCCCTGGAGGACTGGTTCAGCATGCCAAGATCCCAGTGTGGAGCCTCCATGGTGGTACTCACCTGGGGACAGGGACTGCTTCTAGCCTGGCCCCCAGCGTTCCCCCAGCTCCATGACCCGTGGGTCACTCACCGCCCCTCAGCCCCTCAGTTTCCCTACCGTGGACAATGGAAGCAACCACCTTCCCTCTCCTTGGGGTGGTTATAAGGACCCAGAGAGGCTGGTGAAGAATCCAGCAGTAGCTGACCTGGGCGCTATCATGCCAGTCTTTGGAGTGACCCACCCCTGAGAGGCAGTGGGTGGGGCGGGCAGGGCAGGGCATGGTGGTGGCCTGGGGCAGCTCAGAGCTGCAGCCCACCTCCCAGTTACAGGTAACTTGTGCCCCCAAGTCACATGCTAGCAGCCCCATCCCAATTAGAAGCTGTGAGCAGGTGGTGCCTCAGGGAAGTGACAAGCAGGACCCCTCATGTTACCATGGTGACTTATATGGGAACAAGGGACCCAGAGCACCTGCTCAGCCAGGTTAGGATGCAGCTGGAGGGCAGCCATGTGCAAACCAGGAACTGCCCTCAATAGAACAGGACGGCCCCCTGACCATGGCTCTAGCCCCGAGGACTGTGAGGAACAAGGGCGGTTGGTGGCTTTGCTGCCACACCACACCTAGGCTTCCGGGGGCTGGTGGGACTGTGAACCCACACCCAGGCACTAGAACCGTGTGGAGGCCCACCAGCCTTGTGGGAGCCGCCTGTCCAGACCACGCAGCGCAGTCCAGGACCCACGAGTCCCCCATGTTTCAATGTGACTCTCAGGAGTGGACATGGTGGGCGTTACTTGGTGACAGCACCACCTTCCCGTGTGCCAGGGAAGTGGGGTCTGGAGCCGGCTGAGGAGAGCAGACCCTGAGGCCTTTGGAGAACATCCAGACTTGCAGGATAGCAGGACAGAGCCCAGGGTCAGCACATGTCTCCGATGGCTCAGAGGAAGGGAGACTCCCATAAACATGAGGTCACGTCTCAGGTGTGACGTGCCTGCATCTGTAACGGGGTCAGTCCAGCAGGGCGTCTCCCTGGCCTGGGCTGTAGTCCGCCTGGACACTCCTGCCACACGCCCTCTGGATTTCCAGGGGTCGTGGGGGTCATGAAGCTCTTCCCAGGCCTCACTGGACACTGACGGTAGGAACGTCCTTTCTGGGGAATCGAACCCAGGGCCTCCTGCACGCTGCACAGGTGGTCTCCCACCGAGCTGCTCCCCAGCTGGCGTAGAAAAGTTTTATTAGAGAGTGGACTTCGGGACAACAGTGAGACTGCAGCGGTCGCAGCTGAGGGACACCAGCCCGGGGACCTCAGAGCCGCCCCTGACCCACAGGGCAGCTCCTTGACAGGCTGCCAGACAACATGGCGGGAGGCTGAAGGAGCTTGGTGTGCGGAAGGCGCTGCAGAGGAACAGGAGGGTGCGTTTCCAGGGGACAGGTCTCCCAGAGATCCCCCAGCCCACCCTGTCTGACCCTACAGCAGGGCCATTCCCAGCTCCAGGGAACACAGGGGGACAGATGGACACAGGAGGTGCCAGGCTTGGGGAGGAGTGTGTGGGGAGGGGCAGGAGGATATGGGCTGGCCTCTGCCCCTGGAACCAGGAAGTGTGAAAATCTGGTGAAAGGAGAAGCCTTCCCGCCTGTGAGAAGCCCCGCCCTAGCTGCAGGGTGACCACTGACTTCCCACGCTGTAGGGGCAAATCCCTTGCAGTGCTGGAGCCCAGCAGGCCCCACCCACCCCAGGACCTTGGCATCTGGAGTGCCGTCTCCCAGGTGCCTGTGCCTCAGATCCCCACCCCACAGGCCGGACCCCGGCTCCCTCCTCCATTCAGGGGCCTCCTTCCTGATCCCCTTGGAGGCCTGCAGGCAGAGGGGGAGGTCCTCCTGCAGGGCTCCTGCTTCTCCAGGTCCAGGGCAGGTTCCACACCTCCCAGTGCTGCTGCTGGAGAAGACATTGTCCCAGAGGTGGCACTTCCCTGCTCACCCCTGGCCACTCTCCTCTTCCTGCGTGAACCCCACCTTTGGTCCAGAGGTGAGAAAGCCCCTCTGCAGCCCAGGGAGTGGATGGGCATGTCCAGAGAGAAGATGATGCTCTCTGGCAGGGAGGGGAGCTGGTGGGAGGCAATGGAGACAAGGGTCCTGATTTCCATCTGGGCAGGAGGGACAGGGCTCTGTAGACTGGGAGCCTGGGATAAGAGGGCTGGGTGGAGCAAGGCCTGGACACTGGCCTAGAATGGGGCAGTTGTGCGCTTGGCAGACAGGTCCTGAGTGGCCACTGGATGTAGACATGAGCCCCCCTCTTTAGGTGGCTCCAGCTCCCAGCAGGTGGCACTGGATTAGATGGATGAGTGGGTGACAAGTATCTATGAATGTCCAGAGCGTGCTGTGCACTCCGAGTTTTTCCGCTGGGCCTCTACTTTCCCAGGGAAAAGGGCACAATGGCCCCTGGGGACTCGCAGGAGGCAAGGGAAGGTGGCAACGGACGCCAGGAGGGCCATCTATTAGCCCCTTCCCCACCAAGCGCAGGGTCTCCGCTGCGCCACGTGGCAGGGCGAGGTCGCGTTTGCGCCCTTGTGAGGAGGCGGCCGCTCAGGCGGGAAGGCGTCCGCGGGTCCCCGGCCCCGCGGCTCACCGCGCCCCGGCCCGGGCGGCACCCAGCGCGCACAGCAGCAGCAGCTGCGGCGGCGGCGAGGCGGACGGCGCGGGCGCGGCGGAGGAGCAGGAGCACACGGCGAGGCCGTCCTGCGCGCGGCCCTGCGGCCCCGGCTGCGCTCGGGCCGCCTCTGCCTCCGCCTCGCCGGCCGCCGGCTCCCCGCACACCAGCCAGTCCCGCGCCGTGGACTGCGGGTACCCGGGCGCCGCCTCCAGCTCGCCTTCCTGCACTTTCCAGTACTCCTGGCCGCGGAAGAAGTAGGAGGCACCTGCGGAGAGCAGGGCCAGGCTAAGCCCCGGGGCGGGAGGACCACACCAGCAGGTCCACAGGAGAGGGAGGGCCCGGCCACGGAGGAGGAGCCACGGGAGGCAGGGGCGGTGGGTGGGCCACCTCTAGAGTTCCTTTCCCTGACTGGGCTTTTATCTAGGACCCTGCCCTGTGCAGGCTGTGCTAGGTGTCAGGGCACAACTCAGAGGGAGGGACACTGCCTGTCCTGTGCGGCTGGCCAGCTGGGGTGCTTCTATGCTGCCAGGGGCAGATACAAACTGGGGGCACAGGAGTCCTGGAAGATGTTGAGCACTGGCCAGGCTGTGTGGTGCCTAGGAAGGTGATCCAGAAGTCCCCACAGGTGCAAAGGCCCGGGGTCCAGTGTGTTTGGGTTTGAGAAGCAGGAAGAGGCTGGTGTTGGTGGAGGGAGTGGGCAGGGTGGAGGATGGGCTGAGAGGTGGGGGAGCCAGGGGTGTGGACTTCTGGAGTCAGGACTCAGCTGACAGGCAAGCCCTGGCTCAGGGAACCCCCATTTTGCTGGTGAGGAAACTGAGGCTGCACAGCCTCCCCCCTGAGCATGCTCACCATCAGACCAGCGCATGGCGTCATCCAGCGTGCTGGGGACACCCCTCCACAGGGGGCCCTGGGCAGGGTAGCCAGGGTCCATGCGCCGAGTGTGGTCATCATAGCGCCAGTAGAGCTGGTCCTTAAAGAAATAAGTCCTGTCATTGTGAGGCCAGGAGAAGGCGGCATCCACACCGCCCGGCGGGAGGCTGAAGTCCGAGATGGGCCGTGGGTATCCTTCCTCTACGTTATTGTCCTTAAACACCCAGTATCTGTCTCCTGGGGGCGAGAGAAAGAACGTGGGCAGGGGCTCCAGCTGGCCTGCTCCCATGTTTGCCGCCCTCACCCAGGGGTGGGGTGACGTGGCTGCAGAGTGGTCACCCGCATCACAGTGCCCAGGAGTCCTCGTGGGTATTTATTGAGCACCTACTATGTGCCAGGCCTGGGTCGGTCATGTAACCAGCAGCCTGTGGATGCAGGCTCTGCTCTGGTGGCCATTTAGGACCAGAAACAGAACATAGGGTGAGTTGGCCACTGCCTGGGGATGCTGTTTCGTGTCCTACCCAAGTTCTGGGCAGGGGGCTAGGAACGTCTTCATGGAGAAATCAAGCAAGGTGCTCGGTCCAAGGCCTGCGTGTGGATTTACGCAGTAAGCAAGACGCTTCAAAGCCCCTTGCTGGACAGAGGGTCTGAGTCACATGGGAGGACATGAGGGAGGGTGGCCAGGATGCAAGGTGGCACACTGGTCAGCTGGTGGGAACAAACATGGTGGGGCCACAGCCTGGCGCCTCAGAGAGTGACCAGCAGAGCCAGGCAGAGGCCCTCGCCCCGCCAGAGACCAAGAACTGAGCAGGATCCCCAGAGAGGCCTGCAGGCCGGGGCGCAGCAGCCCTGTGCACAGCAGCCCCAGCTCCACCCACAGTGCGCACAGGCAGACTGCAGTGGGTCCTCAGGATGGACCATATTCAGCCTTGAGGTGGGGGAAATTCTGCCCGGCATGTGTCGCCCTCCATGATCCCAGCAGCTTAGGAGGCTGAGGCAGGAGGATGGCAAGTTGAGGCCAGCCTGGGCACCTTAGCAAGACCGTGTCGCAAAGGACAGACAGGGTTGCGGATGCTCAGGGTGGAGCACCTGGGTGCAACCCCAGTAGCAAAAAGGAGGGGAGTCCTGCCACGGGCCCCAACAAGGATGGACTTGGAGTGCGTTGTGCGTGCAGGCACTCAGGGAGGCTCTGGAGCAGCCAGACCCCCAGGGACAGAGGGAACGGGAGCCAGGGGCCAGCTGGTGTTCAGTCTGGGCAGATGGCGAGCTCTGTGGGTGGAAGGCCAATGCCCAGCAGCACCAAGTCACTCGCTGGAAACAGCTGAACATCAGTCTGTCACGGGCCTCCTTCCTGCCATCACTGAAAGGAACCACCAGGGGCTGGGTGTGGCTCAGTAGTGAGGCACCTGCCTGGCATGGGGAAGCCTGGGTGAGTCCTCGGTGCCACACACATGCACATACCACAGACACACACCACAGACACGCACACACACTCACTCACGCACAAGTGTTCCAGATAGGGACAGCTGTGATGCTGTAGCAGGGAAGGGTCAAGGGTACGAGAGCCGCTATGGAGCTCTGTCCGGCTCCCTGGGGGAGGACACAGGTCAGCTGAAAGCAGGCAGCACAGGAACTGGCAGGCTCCATCGGGGACATGGGTGCAAAGCCCATGGACCTGGGCCTCTCGTCTCACCCAAAACACATAGCAGCAGAGAAACTTGTGGGCAGCCTCTGCAGATGACCCCAGGGAGCATCCCTGGGAGGGACGGGTCAGACACCAGCCCTCGGTGATGCTCGGCCAGTGGGAGCCCAGGACCCGACCCTGGGAGGCACAGACCCCGAGGCCTGGAGCTCCTGATGGGAGCAGCACCACAGGCCCAGGGGACGTTCCGGTCAGAGACCAGGGAGGCAGCCGAGCACACAGGGACCCTGGCGGTCCTGTGGGCAGGTGGCAGGCGAGCTTGTACCCTGGATGGCGGCATCTGGTCACTGGTGGCTGCTGGGGCTCTGTGGGACTCTAGGAGCGCCGTGCTGCAGTCTGCGTCTCCCTGTCCAGAAGACCCTGCTACTCTTTGTTCTGGTTTGTTTTGTGTTTTGTACTGGGAACGGGCCACTTGTCCTGGGGACCAAACCCATACCTCTTTGTATCTTATTTAGTCACAGTTCTCCCTAAGTTGCTCAGGGTCCTGCTACTTTGCTGAAGCTGGCCTTGAACTTGGATCCTCCTGCCCCAGCCTCCTGAGCTGCAGGGATCACAGGCGAGCACCAGGGTGCCTGGCCCATGTGATAGTTCTGCAGTTTTTCTACAAGTCTGATTTTTTCCCCCCAACATAAAATTTTGAAAAAGGAGGAGGTTCTGTGGGTCTTGATGGGCCCACGTGGGCCATGTGCAGAGCAGGAGCAGCGGTGCTGCTCACGGTGCACCGTCCTCCCGGGGACACGGGGACACGGCCAAGCAACAGACACTACAGGAGCCACTGCACATGCTGCTCTCTGCCGCGGAGCAGGGTCCCAGGGGCAGCCTCCGGCCTCCACCACCCAAGGGTCCCACCTGCCTCTCCTGAAGCATCACTCACCCGAGGGTCCCCAGGGCTTGCCAGTGCAGGTGCCCGGGACTACAAGGGCTATGTGAGAGACGCATGGGAGGGAGGCAGCAGCTACAAGAGGCAGCCGCAGCCAGGCTCTCTGCACCTCCAGGAGGAGCAGGCGGCCAGTGCTGGGCTGACCCTCCCTGGGGCTCGAGTCCTGGGCCCTCAGCACGTGGCCCTGCTGGCCGGGGTTCTGCAGGAATCGTGGCTAAAAGAGGATCCTGCTGCTTTGGGCCTCCTCATCAGAGACCAGAGGCGGCACCGATGGGAGGCGCAGCCCACGCGGCCAGCGCTATATGGGGTTGAGAGGCCTGGACAGTGCTCCTGGAGCCCAGGGCGCCCTGTCCTCACTGAGGTCAGACTCCGGGCCACGGGCCACGGTGGGGAGGGGCGAGTTCCTGCTGGTCCCCTCCAGGGGGTGGGCCCAGGAGACCTGCTCCCGAGGGTGGGTACTATCCCAGTGATGAGGCCTCCAGGCCTTTCCCAAACTAGGCATTCTTTGTGCTCAGCAGGACGGCTGCTGCCTCAGGGCCTTGGCACTGACTGTCCCTGACCTGAACTCTGTTTCTGGAACTCTGGGGTTGTTTTTGGTTCTGAGGAGTGGACCCAGGGGCATTTCTACTATTGAGTTATATTCCCAGTCCTTTTTATTTTGAGACAGGATCTAAGTTGCCGAGGCTGACCTCGAACTTGTGATCCTCCAGAGTGGCTGGGGTTACAGGCAGGTGCCACTGTGCCGGGCTCAAATGGCATCTCCTGAAGTGGCTTTCCTTGCTCGAGGTGCTCTGTGCCAACCTGAGTCCTCCCCACACTGAGCCCTCCTTCAGCTGACATTCTTAGTACTTGCGAGAGCTTTCTAGCACGAGGCCTGGGTTGTCATGTTGCTCCCTGTGTACCTATAGGAACTACCACAGGCTGGGTATACAGCAGGTGCTCAATATGTATCCACCTAGTGCACAAGGCACGAGGGGCTCTGTGCTCTGGACTGTGGAGCAGACCACGGAGCAGCCTCCCGGCAGGTGCGTCTGTGCTGTGGGTACCGCTGCAGCCTCCGTCAGCAAGGCCACAGAGCTGGGGAGGCCCACCCACCTTTGAAGAAGACAATCTTATGGTCACTCGTGCGCTCATACACGGCGTCCACGCTGTCCAGGTGCAGCGGCAGGCCCCGCCAGAAGCGGTGCATCTGCGCCGGCTGCAGGGACACCAGGTGCCGGTCCCGGTTCAGCCTCCAGAAGTACTTGCCTGAGGGGACAAGGGGGTGGCTGCAGGTGGCGAGTCTGGGGACCCCGTGGGCTGAATCCCGCCACCTCCCACCCCTGGGCCCTGGGGGCACCTTTGAAGAAGAAGGCTTCGCCACGGATCTGTGCCACTGCGTCAAAATGGGCGCTGCACCTGTGGGGCACGTCCTTCCTGGGCCTGCGGGAAGAGGGCCAGGTGGGCAGGAGGTGCCAGGCCACGCACCCCCGGATCCTGGCTTCCTGCAACAGGGGACCCATGGGGAGCCCACAGAGGGGCGAGCTTGCCAACTGCTCTCTTGACAGGGTATTCATAGCCACAATATGTAAAAACTCACCCATAAAAAAACAAATGTCCCCCTCATTAAACGGACAGAGGGACCAGATGCTTCTCCAGAGAAGCACAAAAGGCCAACAGATATATGAAAAATGTCCAACACCAGTTGCAACCAGGGAAACGCACAAGACAACACTGAGACTACATCTCACACCAGTCACAACGGCAGTCCCCAGGAACACGGCTTCCCGAAGCCCACACTTTCGCATGACATCCTGCCTCACCGTGAGCCCCCAGAAACGGAGCAGCCTTCTATGGACTGAGACCTCTGACACCATGAGCCCCCAAATAAACTTTTCCTCTAAAAAAAATACAAATAGCAATAAATGCTGGCGAGGATGTGGAGGGAAAGGAGTACTTTTACACTGTTGGCGGGACTGTGAATTGGCTCCTCAAAGACGAGGCATGGGCCAGGCGTGGTGGTGCACGCCTAATCCCAGCCCCTCTGGAGGCTGAGGCAGGAGGATCTCAAATTAAGGCCAGCCTAAGCAACCTAGCAAGACCCTAAGAAACTTGGTGAGACCCTGTCTCAAAATATAAAAACGGCTGGGGACATGGCTCAGTGGCAGAGCGCTTGCCTAGCATGTGTGACGCCCTGGGTTCAATTCTCAGCACTACAAGTAAATAAGTAAATAAAATGGAGATCTGTTGACAACTAAAAAAAAAAAAAAAAAAAAACCTATTAAGAAGAACTTTTTTAAAAAGGGTTGGGGATGTGGCTCAATGGTTAAGCACCCCTGGGTTCAATCCCTGGTACCAAAAAAAAATTTTTTTTTGAATTTTAATATTTATTTATTTTTTTTAGTTTTCGGCAGACGCAACATCTTTGTATGTGGTGCTGAGGACTGAACCCAGGCTGCACGCATGCCAGGCAAGCGCTACTGTTGAGAGCCACAGTTTAGTCAGAATGATGCCTGGCATTTTTGCCAGAGGGAATGGTTGAAAGGTGACCCTGCTCAGGGATTAGGGCGCTCCGGGATTAGGGCGGATCCTGCTGGGAATAGGGCAGATCCTGCTGGGATTAGGGCGGATCCTGCTGCCTGGATCCTGCTGCCTCAGGCACCTGCTACTTGGGAGTTCCCCTTGAGGTTCTGAGAGAATTGGAGCCCAGTGGAGGGAGTGTGTTTCCGGGAAGTGTGTGTAGAGTGCCGGTGAGAGTTCGGGAATAAAGAGTTGCTGTTTGAATCTACAAGGCTTTTTGGCGGCTCGGTTATTTGTGCCCAGACAGACTGCGGGCACCACATACATGTAAAATAAGGATATTGTGTCCACCTATAAAAGGGCTGGGTGGAGCTGGGTGGTTGAGTGCCCTGGATCCGTTCCCTGGTGCCAGAATATATTTGTAAAAGGAAGAACGGGAGCAGGTGCTCTCAAGGAGCCCTCATCACCATGGACTCTGGGCAGCGCCTCAGGGGAGACTCGTGCTTGCCTGCTCCCTTGCGTCCCAGGGTGGCAGGGGCCACCTCTGAGCACACTGGGGCTGTGGGTGCTCCTTGCGCTGTGGGCCGGAGGGGAACCGTGTCCCACCAAGAGGCCGGACCCCAATCCCACCTCCAGAACACGGCCACAGAAAGTGCCATGGCTGTCCCTGGTTACGGCCCACAATCAGGGGCCACTGAGTAACTGAGCAGCCAGAGTGCATGGCCCTCCACGACAGGGGCCAGCTCCCAGAGAGGCAGCGGCTGGGCCAGCCTGGAGCAGAGGCCCTGGCTCCCCCCACCACCGTGCAGTGTGGCCAAGGGCAGTGGATGGGCCCTCGTGCTCAGCTGCAGAAGCCCCCAGGCCTGCAGACCACGCACCCTCCGCCTTGACCGCCCCTTCCGCCAGTGCGGTTGGGCAACCCGGAAACCCAGCGACGAGAGGCTGAGGCAGGAGGATGGCAAGTCTCAGGTCCACCTGGGCACCTTGGTGACACCTTGCCTTAAAACCACAGAGGAAAAGGACTGGGGTGCAGCTCAGAGTGCAGCACCTGAGGGTCAGTCCCAGCACAAGGAAGGAAGGAAGGAGGAAGCAGGAAAAATGGAGAGTGCGGAGGAGGGAGGCGAGGTGCCGGCCAGTGGGCCCACACAGCCGTGCGCATCGCAGGGCTCTGGGCACACTGGATGAGGACAGGCAGGCCACCGCATGGTGACAGGGCCATGGCTTACGGGGTGCTGGAACGGTTGTCGGGGGGCTCTGGCAGTAGGGGTGGCTCCTCGGGCTCTGGGGTGTCTAGTTGTGCTGTGGGGGACACAGACTCCCGCACACCTGTGGGAACAAGGAGGACAGCATCCAGCCCAGGAACTTACTCCTCACGTCCCTGCAGGCCCTCGGGAGACCCCAGGATGGAGCCAGGCCTCTGGGCTGACAGGCCCCCAGCACCCCTCCCACTGCAGGAACGGCCCTGAGGGACCACGAAGCGCTTAGGCCGCCTTCAGAGCCTGCCCAGCGCTGGCCCACCTGACCCTCCCTGTCCACCTGCAAGAACTGAAGTGGTGCCAGGCGGCAGCCACATGCACAATCCTGGCCCCTCCAGAGGACGGCAATTCCAGGCCAGCGGGCACCTCAGCAAGACCCTGTCTCAAAATAAAATACAAAGGACTGGGCCACGGCTTGGTGGGGACACTGGCCAACCACAGGCCACGGCTCAGTGGGGGGCACTGGTGCCCAGAAACAAGTCCTGGGTTCAGTTTCCACGGCTGCAAAAACCAGAAGGATGGGAAGCACGTGTCCAAGAGCAGCTGGACACCACGCTCACAACGCCATCAGAGCTGCCCTGGGAGGGGGGCAAGCAGCCCAAGTGCCCGTCACCACAGGTACATGGACGCAGGAGCTCAGTGTGAAGAGGGACATGCTCTGACACGCTAGACGTGGTGGGACCTGAGGACGCTGTGCACCCTGAAAGACACCAGTGGCCGAAGGCCCTGGACGGCCTGCCTAGCCAAGCTGGTGGCCCCAGCAGGCCAACCGTAGGGACAGAAAGAGCCCTGGCTGCCGGGGCTGGGGAGGAGGAGAGGCTCGCAGGCCCTGGTCTCTCTGGAGTGACCCAAGCTCTGGACCACTGAGCCACATCCCAGCCCATTTAAGTTTTTTATTTTGAGGCAGGGCCGCACTGAGTTGCTGAGGCTGGCCCTGAACTGGTGATCCTCCTGCCTCAGCATCTTAAACTGCTGAGATTACGGGGGGGGGGGGGGGGGGGAGGGCGGGGGGCACTGCACCTGGCTAGACATGGACACTTCAAAGGGTGAATTTTGCGGGATGTGCGTTTTACTGCAGTGAAAGCGACACCCCATCTGGGGACGGATGGGTGAGGCACTTGCCCCTCATGGGTGAGGCCGTGGGTTTCCTCTAGCCCCACGGACATTGGTGGAGAGTGGTAGGGACAGCACAGAGTGAGGCCTGGGCCCTGGACTGGGGAGTGGCCGGGACCAGGACACAGGGGTCTCATCACCTCCTCTCTGGGGCTCAGGTTCCCAGGATGGGGGACAGGGCTCTTTAGCCTTATTTCTGATGGTTTTCAGGAGGGAGGGGCCCTGGGGCGGAGCTCAGCTTGGCCCGTGCACTCCTGAGGTCCACCCTGGGCAAGCTGCCTGGCCCTGGCTCCTGAGGTCCACCCTGGGCAACCTGTCTGGTCTTGGCTCCTGTGGTCCACCCTGGGTAAGCTGCCTGGCCCCGGCTCCTGTGGGTCCACCCTGGGTAAGCTGCCTGGCCCCGGCTCCTGTGGGTCCACCCTGGGTAAGCTGCCTGGCCCTGGCTCCTGTGGGTCCACCCTGGGTAAGCTGACTGCCTCCATGTGCCTTGGTTTTCCCCTGTGTGGACAGTTGTCCCCTCTCAGGACCATGGAGACTTGCAGGGCCCCTTGCTCTGCACAGGCCTGCACTTGCCCCATTGCTGCTGCCAGGATCCTGAGAACTGGGGACAGATGTGGCTTTCCCTATGCTCCTAGGGACCCAGGGTGGGCTCTGAGAGAGGCTGAGGCCAGCTGGTCCCCTCCTCCCTTCCTGCCACTCACGCAGGGCAGCCAGTGTGTCTGGCACGAGGCAGTCTGAGGACAGCTGAGCCAAGCTCAGGACATCCAGGGGGCCTGTGTCCGGCCTCGGGGACACTCACCATACAGCTGCCAGACGCGCACCCTGTCATCGTAGGGCAGCCTGTAGCGCAGCGGGTCGCCCACGGGGCCCTGGTAGTATGGTTGCATGATGGAGCTGGGGGTGGAGACGTGGCTCAGCCCGATGGCATGGCCAAACTCATGGACGGCCACTGCAAACAGGTCCATCCCGTGGGCATCTGGGGGATGGGAGCTGCATGAGCAACCCCCTCTCCCCTGCAGTCCGGGGCCACATGTGGGGGCCTGCTGCCCTGGTGGTGCTGGGGCTGCATCCCTTCAGGGGACTCTGCTAGGACTGCCCGCTCCCTCTGCAGCTCTGTGGGATCTCGGCTTCTCCCTGGGGGTCCCCTGCATGCTCACAGCAGGCAGCAACCTCTCTGGGCCACGTGGGGCTCATTCAGGCTTTGAGGACCAGCCGAGTCCCCGAGCACAAAGGCCCGGGTGTCAAGTGGGTCCTCAGACCCTGGAGCTACAGGCCTGGCCCCAAACGATGGGCCAGGCCCTCCTCACTAGGAGAGGCCCGGGCAAGGCCGGCCTGGCTGCTCATGGACACCCAGGGGTGGCTGGAGCCGGGACTGCCCGGCCATTCACAGGCACCTTTACGCCAGTTTGGCTGGGGGCACGTGGCCCGCCTGCCACTTGGTCTCGGGGCTGGGTGGCTCTGCGTCACCTCAGGGAGTCTGTGGGGGCTGCCCGGGCCTAGGGGTCCCAGGGACTCAGCACCCACCAGAGGAGCGGAAGGTCCAAGCCTCCTCATCGTCAAAATGGGTGTCCCCTGCAGAATGGTGGTCTCCGGGAAAGAAGGCGTGGGCCACTGTGCCGCCGGGGCCGTCGAAGGGGTATTCATCCTGGTGGTCGGCCCTGGAGAAGTCTATCTGGATGTCTGCGGTGCTGCCGGCCACCTCGTGGAAGTTCAGCGGGGCGATGTCACTCCAGACTTTGAGAGCGTAGTACATGAGCGCCCGCACCGTGTCGGGGCCCAGGGCTGAGTCCCGCGGGAAGGTCCGGACCCTGTGGGGGGGTGGGGGGGTAGGAGGGAAGAGCAGGTCCAGGCCGGGGAGCACAGGCCGTGCCCCAGGCTGGATGGGCATCCTTCCCCGTTGGGGCTGTGGGGCCTACAAGGGTGTACCACTACCTTCCGCCTCTGTCCCTCCTCAGAGGTCCCAGGAGTCACCCCAGCTGGACACGGGAGGGAGGGTCCAGGGGGCTGAGGAGCAAGGGTCTGCAGCCTGCCCTGCTGGAGCTTCACAGGGCCCGTCAGCCAGGGCCACCTGAGCCAGTGCTGACCTCAGGGGCCAGCAGAAGGGCAGCCCACGAAGCCCCTCCTCCCAGACCTGAGAGCACAAGGAAGGGACTGCGTGAGACAATCCCCAATCTAGGGGCCTCCCCATAGGAGGCAGGAGGCAGAGACCCCGAGAGAGGAGGCCACATGCAGAGGGGAGCAGAGGTGGGTGAGGGACACCTGGGACATCCCCTCCGGGCAGGACCGGCTTCTGGCTTCCAGAACACAGGAAATCAATCCCAGGTGTCTCAGTCCCTGGTTGGTGGCATTTGGCATGGCAGGCACCGTGGCAGGTGACACCCCGTCAGGCCCAGTGTCCTTCTCCTGGCCTGGTCACCCACCTCCATGACAGGTTCCTTTTGTTCCACTTGGTTGGAGCCGGAGCCTGGCGCTTCCTTCGAGCCCAGGACAGAGGGGGCAGGTCAGGGAGGGAACAGCGCGGGGTCTTCATCAGGGCCAGAGTGGCCTCATCTGCAGGGGGGGTGCTGGTCAGCAGCAGGCCTGGCCCACCTGCCCCCCAGCCCGAGGTTCCCAGGAGCCCCCAAAAGCTGCAGCCTGGCCTCTGGCCACGGGCCTCAGGCCCAGGCCTGTTTCCCCTGGTCCTGGGGAAGGCCTGTCAGATGAGGCCCACCAAGGGGCAGGGCCCAGGAGGGGAGCGGCCGGGCCGGCACGGCCCAACAGGGACCACAGTGTCTCCTGCCGTCCATAGAACTGACCCAGGATGCCAGTGGCCTTCAGGCCGCCAAACTGCTGCATGGTGGCGATGGCCTTGGACAACTCCTCCTGCGTCTGCAGCCGCCCTGTCGCGGGGTCCGCTGGGGGCAGGTAGCCAAACCTGCTCAGCCACTCCTAGGGACAGAGGGCAGAGTGAGGGGTGGCCACAGTGCGGCTCCACGCAGAGCTGCCTGGACCAGTACGACGCAGGGAGCAGGCCTCCGAGCAACACCACCCCGGCCTGACGCCCTCCGTCCAGTTACTCTATAGGCAGCTAAAAAACCTGACGCCTCTTAGCCAGGGCGGGCTTGTGCAGTGCCCAACCTGTGCAATTGCTCACAGCAGCCCTGCACCACCTCACTCCTGAGGCAGCAAAATGTCCAGGGGACACAAGTGAAGTTAAAAGTTTCTTCAGTGTGGCCAGCACCAGATGCAGGCCCCAGGCTACCTATTAGGGGTGGTCTAGGACCAAAGGCTTGAAGCCCCTGTCAAGAAAGGCAAGAGATGACCTCACAGAAGAATGGCACCGAGGGCCTAGGGCCCAGGCTGCCCACTGGACATTCTGCTGTGCAGCCTGGGGGGGGGGTGGTCAGACCCTCTGGGCTGCTTTCTCAGCAGTGAAACCAGTACAGTGCCGACTTGGCAGGGTGGTTGAGGACGGGTCAGTGGGGAGGTGGGAGGGGCTCACACCAGCACTGCCCAGGTGCTCTGTATGGAGGATCTGGGATGTTGGAAACAGCGAGTGGTGGGCAGAAGGGTCACCCGACCCTTGAGCCAAGCAGGAAGGCAGGTCGAGCTGCCACCAAGGGGGCCCTGGGTCCTGGGGTGGGCCTCATCTGCAGCCCCATCCACAGCTGTGGCTCCTTGAGCCACCAGGTGGCGCTGTACCACTGTGCAAAAGGCAGTGATGGTCCCATGAGCACTGCTCTGTCCCCAGTCACAGCTTACCCGCCCTGGAGCACCCAAAGGTTGGGTTTCAGGGACTCCCTGTGTCCACTCCAACCCTGGACCTGCTTCAAGAAGGGTGTGAACCAGGTAACATGCCAGGGCCAACCAGCAGACCCTCCTCTTTTCCTTTTTGCATACTGGGGCTCCCACCTGGCGCCTCACACACGCCAGGCGACCCCTCCACTGAGCCACATCTCAGCCTTTTTTATTCATTTTGAGGCACAGTCTCACTAAGTTGCCCTGGTTGGCCTCAAACTTGTCCTCAGGATGGAAGCGGTGGCACATGCCTGGAATCCCAGAGGCTCAGGAGGCTGAGGCAGGAGGATCACAGGTTCAAAGCCAGCCTCAGCAACTTAGTGTAGATCCTATCTCAAAATAAAGAACTAAAAGGGCTGGGGATGTGGCTCAGCACCCCTGGGTTCAGTCCCTGGTATGAAAAACAACAAAACCCCTGCCACCCTCCAAACCTCAAGTTCCAAAGTGGCTGGGACGGCAGGTGCGCCCCACTGCACCTAGCTAGGTCTGGGTGGGTCTTTGTGATGGATATTTTAAAAATCCTCTCGTTTCACTTGTGCCACATGTCAGCCCCTGCCACCTGTCCTGTGGGCTGGTGCTGGAAGGAAGGCGCTGCAGGAAGCCAGCCGTGTGCAGGAATGGGATTCTGAATTCCCAGATTCCAGGACCTCAAAAGGGACAAGTTACTAACCAGGAGGGCAGTCTCCACGATTTGCATATCATTTGCATACATCTGCAGACCAGCTAGATTCCCCCTCCAGGTGACAACTGGGTCCTTGCTGGGATCTTGCCTCCATTCCTTTATCCCTTTCCCAACCCAGATTCCCCTCTCAGCCTTGATAGGAGGTCCCCAAGAGTGCACACAACTGGAGGTTCCTGGAGACCCCTCCAAGGCCACTGGGCAGATTCTCCAAGTGGACTTTCATGGTGGGGCCTTGGGAGGAACCTGATGACCACTGAGGTGAGCAGTGCAGTGGGGCCCTGGTTCCAACCTGCTACCTCCCAACTCGAGTTCCATCAACAGGATGTTCCGAGTGTCCCACAGTTTGTCACTGCCCGGGCCCTGGAACACCCAACAGCATTCCCGGGGAGCACGTGCATGGCGGTTTTTCCAAAGGGTTTGTTTCTGGTTTTGCAGGGAATGCACCCGGGGCTGTGAGCACACCGGGCAAGCGCTGTGCCACCGTGCCGCACCCCAGCCCTTTTCATTTTAGTTATGGAGGCTGGCTTTGAGTGTCTATCCTCCTGCCTCAGCCTCCCAGGTCGCTGGGATGGTAGGCACGCTCCATCACACCGGCCATTTGTAAATTTGGTCCTACAGTTTTTTTTCTTTATTTTTTAAATATTTATTTTTTTAGGTGTAGATGGACACAACACAATGCCTTTATTTTTATGTGGTGCTGAGGATCGAACCCGGGTCCTGCCCGTGCTAGGCGAGCGCTCTACCGCTGAGCCACAATCCCAGCCCCTGCAGTTTTCTTCTCTAATGCCAGAAACCACAGTTGTGAAGCCTCTGCCAGGAGCTCAGCTTTGGCTGCACCAGCTCTTCACCTCCTGGAAGGCCTCCGCAGGCTCCCCGACCTACCTGATGCCAGGCGGGGACACCCCAGCCCTCTTAGTAGACATCTCCCCCACCTACCAGGGGCGAGGTCCCAGGAGGAGGGCCCACTGTCCCAGACCTTGCCTGCCTGGACCTGGGAGAGGAGCTGGGGCAGTGCAGACTGGGACCACGCCTGGGGTCTGGTGCCCTTGGGGCAGGCATGGCTGGCACAGCCTTCGAGCTCCTCCCAATCTCCAGAAGGGGCAGGTACCCAAGTGCCCAGGGCTGTGTACATTTTATTTTGGCTGGGGACTGAGCTCATTTGCAGTGTGGGACGAGGCTAGTGGGTCCCAGGCAGCAGGCAGCAGAGAGGGCTGAGCAGCCTGGGAAGAGCCACCCAGAGCTGGCCGTCCCTGCTGGGGGTAGAGACTGCAGAAGAGGTGCCCCGCTGCGCCCCACCAGGATGCACCAGCCCCTCTGCCCCTCCGTGGCTGGCAGAGCCGAGGCCCAGGGTGGTCCCGAGGGCGACCCCCCCCCCCCCGCTGTGCCCATTGGCCTTTCACGGGGACCCACTGGAACCCAAGCAGCTCCGGGACCCGCGGAGCCGGCCGCGCGCCGCCTGCCTCCTGCTCGCTGCGGTCCTCGCTCCACTGTCGCCACGGAGACGGCCGCTGTCTCCAGGGCAACGGAGGCTGCAGCAGCGGGCGCTGCGCGGCGGGGTGAACCTTCCAGAAGGCCACGGGGAGGGGCCGCCGGCCGGCCGGCCTCCCCACCTGGCCAGGGCTCCTGGGCGGAGGCCGCGGGCCGTTGCTGCAGGCCCGCTGAGGCCGACGGCGGGGACCGAGCCCGCCGCGCCCTGGCCGCTGCCGCCGCGGTGGCGATTATCGCCGCCTGACACTGGGTCTCCCTGAAACCGCGTCTTCCGCGGCCCTAAGGAGGCGGGTGCTTGGCGCGAAAGCCGGGTCCGTGAGTCCCGCGGGTAACAGGGAGCGCGCCCCTCCCGCCGCACTGACTCACTGCGTCCAGGCACCAGCCACAGCCCCGGCCCCCCCACGGCGAAGCCCCAGTGTCGTCAGGGGCCACCCTGTGCCTGGGCTGCAGGCACTGACCTACATGCGCCCCTGGCTCAGCTGGCCTGGGCTGACTGCCCACGGCTTCCGGCCATGGCTGACTCATTCCACCAGCCTGGGGGCAGCAGGTCCATAAGGCCATCTCACAGATGAGGAAATTGAGGCTCAGAGGTCCTTCGCAAGACCTTGGCTGAGTGGACCCCTGCAGCCCCTGCCACAATGCCCCACAGCTGGCCCGCCTGACAGCAGTAGCCGCAGTACTCTGCGGCCAGCACCTGTTCTCACGCCCTCTCCACCCTTGCTGCGTCAAGCCCCTGTGGAGGCATGGTCAGCATGACCTCCACTCACAGGCAAGAAAGCGAAGGCCCAGAGAGGGTGGGTAACCTGCCAGCGCCACTCAGCACAGCTCAGCCACAGGGTAAAGAAAGGCACAGGCCAGGCCTCAGCTGCCTCTGGGGGTGACTCTGCAGCTGGCCTGAAGTTGGGGTGAGCCCTTGCCCCAGCATCTCCGGGGGGGGGGGGCGCTTGCAAATTCCTCTGAGTGTCTGCCCATCTGTCTTGAGGGCGGGTGCTGGGGACAGTAGGGCAGACCACTATTTCCCCGCAGTCAGGGGAAAATGAATGGCCAACAGCACACAAATGGCCTCAGGGGGTTTCACATCATGAGCAGTGATCACCTAAGGGCTCCGACAATCAGCCGCCATCCTGCACTGGCCACTGGAAACTGGCCAAGGCCCACCACAGTACTCAGATGCACTGGGAGGACCGGGCTGTCCCATTCTGCCATGCACTTGGCACCCAGAGGGTGCTGGGAGATAGCTGTGAACCAGTCTTATAAAATCGGCATCGTTGCTGTTTCCCCATTTAACAGATGAGGAACTTAAGGCACAGAGTGGTCAGGACACTGGTCCACAGTCACACAGCCAGTAGAGGCAGGGCTGGGACTGGAAGCCGGGCTCACCACACAGGTGCCTGTGCTGCAGCTTTCGTGCTGTGAGGGACCAATTAAGCAGGTCTCAGGAACAGTCCTGGGTGACATTTGAAAAGCTAGCCAGGTGATGAGCCCAGGAGTGCTTGTGGCAGTGGGAACAGCAAGAGCAAAGAGCCAGAGCAGGATCCAGCCCAGGACACCCAGGGAGAGAGAAGAGCGGGGACAGGCACCCAGGAGAGAGGTGGGGAGCAGGAGGCCAGGTGGGGAGCCAGCCTGCAGTCAGTGCGAGGCCCTGCCCCCCAGGCCTGCTGCGACAGGAAGGTGCCCAGAGGCCCCCAGTGAACACACACAGCACCCTGTGTGCCCAGTACCAAGCCTGCACCCACAGCCAGGGCTCCATGTCATCAATGTCACAGTCAACAGCATGAAAACCAGAGGCATTCAAAGCGTCCTCAGGACCTTTAGGAAGGAGCTGCCCTGGAGGGCACCCCGCCATGCCCCAAGGAAGGAGCCGCCCTGGAGGGCACCGCGCCATGCCCCAGCCCTCAGGAAGGCGCCATTCTGGAGGGCACCTGGCCATGCCCCAGCCCTCAGGAAGGCGCCACCCTGGAGGGCACCCTGCCATGCCTCAAGGAAGGAGCCGCCCTGGAGGGCACCCCGCCATGCCCCAGCCCTCAGGAAGGCACCACCCTGGAGGGCACCCCGCCATGCCTCAACCCTCAGGAAGGTGCCACGTGGAGGTCACTCTGCCATGCCCCAAGGAAGGAGCTGTCCTGGAGGGCACCCCGCCATGCCCCTGCCCTCAGGAAGGCGCCACCCTGGAGGGCACCCCGCCATGCCCCTGCCCTCAGGAAGGTGCCACCATGGAGGGCACCCTGCCATGCCCCAAGGAAGGTGCTGCCCTGGAGGGTACCCTGCCATGCCCCAGCCCTCAGGAAGGTGCCACCCGGAGGACATGCAGCAGCCTGTTCCCACTGTACAGAAGAGAGGTTGAGGCTTGGCGCTTAGGTCACAGAGCATGTGAGCAGCAGCCTGGGTCCTGACGGCCATCGAGAGGGGACCACAAAGCAAGGGATACAGCGATGCCCTCCTTCTCAGTGGTACTGTTTTGTTTTGGTGCCAAAGATCAAACCCAGGGCCTTGTGCATGCCAGGTGAGTGCCCAGCCCTGAGTTGCCCGCGGCCCCACCGAAGCACCTTCTCACCTCTGAGTGCAGGACCAGGGTGACAGCTGACGTTCTCAGGGCTCAGGTGGGTGCAGGGGACATCCCGGGCCCTGAGCCAGGCGGGGACACAGAGCTGAGGGCACAGAGCAGCTACAGGCTTGCTTGGGTGCTGGTGCTGAGGGCATTTGTGGCTGGTTGTGTCCAGGCCTGAGGGTGCCAGTGCCCAGGAAGGGGACACGTAGGCTGATGTGTGCTCTGGTGTCCTGCCTCCCGCTTGCTGCCGTCCCAGTACCATCTTGTCAGCCCTCCGGGAGGTGACCAGAACCCCCTCAGTGTGTGCCAGGTGACAGCACCAGATGTTTCTGGGAGCAGAAATCAGAGGAGAAACTCGGAAGGACTTTGGCCAAACCAGTCACCACGCACCAACTCCTGGGCCTGCCCCAGCAGATAGGTCCAGGACCTCTGGAAGCACACAGTGGCTGCTAGTGGTGGCATGGAACTCACAGCTGGCATGTCCCCCCCAGGCCTGGTTAAGGAGGTGACATCCATGCAATGAAACCCAAGGGGAGACCCAGTCATCCTACAGGACCTTCTCCTCCAAGATGGACTGCAAGCAAGAACAGCAGGGGACTGGAGACTCAGGAGCATATGCCCACCTCCTGATCCTAGGGAAATGATGGCACCCCCAGAACCTTTGCAGGGCTTACACTTTTTGCTGTGGGCATCAGACTCAGGAATCAGGGGGACAAACCCAGGCCCATGGGCACTGCAGTGGGGACAGTCCCAGGAGCCCCAGCGGCTCCTCTGCCCTGCTCCAGTACAGCCTGAACGGCCACCCTCCGCTACCCTCACAGCCGAGGCCTCAATCCAGCTTTGTGCAGAGACCCTGGGCTGGGCTGGGCAGCCTCTCCCAACTGCTGGGCTCAGTGCTGTCTGGCAGAGGCTGGGTCACGCGCACAAAGCGGCCCTTCTCCTCACTGGCGCTGAGACCCAAACCCCCAGTGGGTGCCCCCAGGGAGATCTGGAGGGCCCAGCCCTTGCAGTTTTCTGCCCCTGGGGCCGGAAGCTCTCTAGCGTCATCCCTGCTGGGGGCCACCAGAGGGCGCCGCCTCACCACGATGGGAGCAGAAGGGGCGAGTCTGCCCACGCCAGAGAGCCAGGCCTGCCCCCGGTGGGGGCCAGGACTGGGGGCTGCCTGTGGCATCTGCCACTTTGTCTTTGTTCTTTACCAGTGGGATGCCAGGGCCCCACTGCCTCTGGCCAGGCTGGGGTTACTTCCCCTGCTCAGTGGCCTGCTGGGTGGGAGTGGGGGTGGGCAAGTGACAACTGGGGTGCTGAAGAACCAGGAAGCCCAGGCTGGCTCCTGGTGCCAGCCAGGAGCGTGAGCCTGGCTCAGTCTCTGTGGCCAGGGACGGCACAAAACTTCCCAACTGCACCAGGTCTGATCAACTAACTGGGCTGGACCAGCCCCATCCCCCACGGTGCTGACCCTAACTCTGTAGGCCCTCCTGGCAGCTGCTTTTGTGGCACCTTGGGAGCTGGGACACTGTTGCCCCTGGGTATGCACTGCAGCGAGGGAGCCGGGAGACCCCCAGAGACAAAGGGACCTGATGTGAGGGGGCCCTGAATTCAGAAGCCAGGTGGGTGGGAAGGAGCCTGCCCCAGGGGCCCTTTGGGCATCCAAAAGTGGGCAGCAGGGAAGGTGGCCAGTGCCCTCCCAGATGACTTCAGGGATGGCCCTGGAGCAAGTCCTGCCAACCAAGGGGTTATATGTTCACTGGAATGTTCCTGCCTGAAATCCACCAGGCCACTTTCCTGAACCAGAGGCTTGGGAGCTGGGAAGGCCAGTGATGCTGAGATCCGCCTGCCAGGACCCCATTAGGAGATTGCCTGCGTGGGCCGGCCACTTGTGTTGGGCGGAAGGCCACCCTGGCCTGGGTCCCTGAATCTCCCTGGACTCGGGGTAGCACAGGTGGGGGCCTCATAATAACTCAGCTAAAGGAAGTGGCTGCATCTTCGCCTGGCTACCCCAACCTGCGTGGCAAGATCCTTGAAGTCTGATCTAAACCCTCAGGGTCTGCAGGAGACTCAGATGGGGCAGGCAGGCAGCAGAGGGATATGTGAAGAGGCCGGGCGGGCTCCCAGCAGGGCTCCCTAGCCAAGCCTGGGAAAGCGTCTTGGAGGGGCTGGAGGGCCGGGAAGGCGATGAGGCTGCGGCGGGCCTGGAAAGGTAGGGAATCCCCACTGGGCTCAGGACAGGACCAAAGGGAAGGCAGGGCAAGGATCGTCGCCCTCACAGAGAAAGGGAAGAGGGACGGGGCCAACATTCGCGCTCAGCGGGGGCTGGGGACCGGTCCCTGGCTTCCCCGAACCCTCACGGGCAAACTCCGGGACCACAGGCTTTCCCAGCGCCCATAGGCACGGCCTCGGCCCTCCCTCGGCTCAGGGATGCGCGCCCCTGCCCTTCACTGCTCCCGCCAGGAAGCACGCGGGGCGCAATGCTCAAGGCAGCTGCGATGGCGGTCCCCACCCTCCGGGCTCCCCCGCTTTGGGACTGCTCCAAGCCGGGGACCTGGGCTCCGGCTAGGCGACTCCCCCCAGCTCCCCAGGCTCCTTAGAGCTGCGTGCGCATGGAGCGCAAGACTGGGGAAGGGACCCGGCTCCCTCCCAGACTTGGAAGCATTGGCCTCACTCAGCCTGTGCTCCCGGCCTCAGTTTCCCTGCCTGGGACGTGGGTCCCAGCGCCCCGGGTCCCCTCACCCGAGACTCACAGGTGGGCTTCCCCCTCACCCGCGCAGCCGCCCGCATGAACCCTTGCTCACGCGCGGCGCTCTTCTCGCCCCGGGCCATGCACTCACCACCCCCAGGCTGAGGTCCTCTGCGCGAGGTGCGGGCGCGGCGCAGCCCCCGCCGGCCGCCAGCGCGAGCAGCAGCAGCAGCAGCGGTAACAGCCGGAGTCCCACGAGCGGTGGGCCCGGCCCCCGAGCGGCTCGGCGCCCCATCCCGCTCTCGGGGCTGCGGCGGCGCGGAGGCGAGGGTCCCCGCGCCCGCCCGCAGCCCGCGCCCTGCGATCCGCTCCGCTCGGCTCCGCGCCCCGCGCCCCGCGCGCAGCTCAGCCGGACTACCGCTCGCCGCCCGCCTCGAGGGGCGGGGCATGCTAATGTACGCTAATGACCGCTCGCCCCGCCCGCCGCCTTAAAGGGCCGGCGCCCTTCCCGGCCGCACCCGCTTGGCACCCAGTTCCGCGGGACTAGCTGCGCGCCCGCCCTCCTCCAGGGGCGGGGACATGCTAATGTGGCTAAGGACACCCCCGCCCCCGCCCGCCGCCTTAAAGGGCCCGTGACCCACCCTCCTGCCTACGAGTCGCACGGGCTTTGTATATGGGTCGCGCAAGGCAGGCGCTCCCCGAGGGTCCCAAGACGTCCTCAGGCCTCGGCGCGCTGGTGGGACGGCGGAGCCCCGGGGTCCTGACCACCTTTGTGAAGCAGACCTCTCCGCCCGCCTCAGCGCCTGGGGCCCTGTCGCATTCGCTCGGGACTGGCGGCCGTCGCAGCTGAACGGGCGCGTGGGGGAGCCCGCGGGCCGCGGAGCCGGAGGGGAGTCAGAGGGAGCGTGGGGGCGGAGAACGCAGGGCGGGGAGAGCTGGGAGGGGGTTCCCTAGGGAGCGTGGGGAGTCCGGAGAGCATGGGGAGGGGTCCCAGAGTGCTGGCCTCCGGAGAGCCGGTGGGAGGGTTTGAGAGTGGAAGGCTGGGAGCCTTCTTCAGCCTCTTTTTGGTGGCGACACTGGGTCTCCCTAAGTTGCCCAGGCTGGCCTGGAACTTGTGAGTCTCCTGCTCAGCCTCCTGAGCCACTGGACCTGGCCAGATCGCTGGTGCTGATGGAAGGACTAGGTAGGTCCCAGCACAGAGATTCAACCCAAACCTGGCCCTAGTGGAGGAGAGGGTTTATGGCTCATTCAATTGGATGTCCAGAGTGGCCACCATCAGCAAGAGTGGATGGAGCTGTACAGCAGCAGGACCAGAACCTGGACTCTCAGGCCGCAAGGGCAGCTGCAGCAAACATTTCCCAGCTTGCAAGAGCAGGTAGAGAGGGGTCCTCTAAAGCTAGTATCAAGGCTGTCTTTCTGGATGACATGGTCCGACTCTCTATCCCTGAACCAGGCTGTGGCATCGGGTAGTAGGAGGGGAGCTGCCTGGGCTGAAAGGGACTTTTTTTTGTACTAGAGATTGAACCTGGCCAGGGTGCTTGACCACTGAACCACATTTCCCAGCCCTTTTTATTTTGAGACAGGGTCTTGCTAAGTTGCTTAGGGCCTCACTAAGTTGCTGAGGCTGGCTTTGAACTTGAGATCCTCCTGCCTGAGCCTCCAGAGCTGTGGGGGTTACAGGAGTGTGCTGGCTGAAAGGGATTTTCTGAAGGAAATCAGAAGTCGGGGTGTGGGAGAGTGTGTGTGGCAGGCAAGGCTGATCAAGGGGCCAGTGGGTGTTCTATGGCAGGTGACCAGAGTAAGGGGACTCCCACTGCTTTTGAGGTTTTGAGTACAGGCTGAAGGCTGCATGGAGGGGCTGTTGGCTTTGTGCTGGTGAGAGGTTTCACTGGGGTTTTATCAGCACTGAAGAAGGACAGTGGCTGGGTCTGAGCAAGCATAGGAAGGGACTGACCTCAGCAACTAGGAGAACGGCAGGTCCTGCGAGGCTGGTGACAGGTCTTATGGCTCCCCAGGGGCCGAGGCATAGTGCTGCTAGAGTGCCTTCAAGCTACCCATGCTCTGGCCTTTAACAGAGTCCAGGCTCTGAGAGGCAGCTTCCACCAGGCAGCCCTTCAGGTGGGCGTGAGGTGCAGGACCTGGGGCCTTCTGTGTGGCCCCTGGGAAGGCCACTGGAGCAGCTGTGGTGGTCCAGCACCTGCTGTCTGCCCTGGACGGTCACTCCTGTCTGGGCTCAGGAAGGCTCGTGTTCAAGGTGAACTCTGCCCGTCTGCAGCAGACTGGCTGAGCCAGGGCTGTGCCCAGTGGGCTGGCTGTGGCCTGAGCGTGGTAAGACTGGACCCTGCTCCCTGGACCCAGTGTCCTGCTGGGGATGGACATGCCACTGGGGCACAGGTATCTTTCTGAGACCCACAAAGGTGCCATAGCAGCTGATGGCTGCCCTGGATTGAGCACACCAGGACATGTATAGCCAGAGGATGGACCTGCACTGAGTCTGGAGAGAATACAGGGGTTAGACCCAGGTGTCCCATACTCATATTGTTGGCCAAAACCCAAAAAACAAAATCAAATTTTGAGAAAACAAAAAATAGAAAGTAGGTAACTTCCCACAAACCTGTAAATTACATGTACCATGTGCACACTCACACATCTGTCTCAGCCTCTGAGCTCCTTGATCCAGCCTTGCCTGCTGCCCATGCTCCTGGCACCACCAGTTTCCTTCAGAGAGTCTCTGCTTTGTCCCTGTGGTGCAGGGTTTGCAGATGCTGGCTCTGCCTCTGGAACATAAAGCCCAGTTTGGGCAGCTGGCTCACCTCTGTCCCTGGATTCAGGATGGACACATGAGCCACACCATCCAGTGAGAGGCAGCCTGGGGACTTGGGCTGGGGCAGTTTGCGGTCTGAGGTGCTGGCTGAGCTGGGTGCTGCTGGCTGTAGCTTCCTGGGCCACGTGGGAGGCATGTGGGCCTGCAAGCAGAGGACAGGCACGTGCACAGGGGAAGTGAGGCCTCCCTTGGACCCGCTGTGCCCTGTGCCCAGCAGGTTCTGGGGGATCAGTGCCTGTCTGCAAGTTGCTGGGCTGCCTGGCAGCCCCAAGGCTCAGGGCCACAGAGCCCACCTGGCCTGGGCTCTCACCTCTGGCAGCCTGAGCTCTGCTGACGAAGGCAGAGTGGACTCTCCTGTCCCTGGAGGTGGCCAGCACAGACCACAGGCCCAGGCTGGATACCACCCCCCCAGCCCCGGCCCTTCCTGTCACTTTTGGCCAGTTCTTGGGGGTTCTCATGGCCTTGTACCAACCCCTCTGCTCAGGTCTGCTAAGTTGGAGACCAGCGGGCACTCAGGATATTTCTGCCTCATGGTGGCGAAGCCGGTGATGACTGGGGAAGGAGAAGCCTGGGCCCTGTGCTCAGACAGCGCCCACCCCAGAGGGCCCCAGGGAGGTGGTGACCCTCCACCAGGCCTCCATGTCTCCGTCAAGCCTGGCCGGGCACCAACGACTGGGAGGACCAACCCTGGGCCTGCTGGCTGACGCTGCTGGGCGCATGGTATGCAGCCCGCCAGGCCCCCATGCAGGTCCTGACCCTACGTCTGGGCCCCACAGCATCGAGGGTCGAGCAGGCAGAGGGCTCTTCCCAGGAGGCAGCCCCGGCTCAGCCTGTAGGAGGAGAGTGGATTGGGGCTGGGGCTCGGGCGCTGGAGGGCTCTTCTCTTGCTGGTCCAGAGCCTGGGAACCTGGGCGGCAGGCTCAGTGTCCCTGGTCCAGCCTGGTGTCTCTACCTGTCCTGACCCTCCTCTTCTCCCAAGGACCTGTTGGATGGGGTCCACCCCAACAGCCTTCTTACCCGAGTCTCCTCCTCAAAGGCCGTCTCCACTGGTCACTTTCTGAGGTTCTTGGGGTTGGGGCTTCACTGTGGGTTTGGGGGGATGGTCGCACACGTGCAGGAGGGTGAAGGAGCAGGGTCACGGTTGGAGAGGGCAGTGGGGTGGGTCCAGCCTGCAGGGGCCCAGAGCTGCCCCTATGCACAGCCTCCCTCTCAGCTTCTGCCTTCCCTGGCGTCCTGCCCAGGAGCACCCAGCCCAGCTACTTGGGCCTCCCTGTCCCTGCACCTGCTGAGCTGGCCGACAGGTGACCCAGAGCTGCAGCCTGCGATGGCATTGAAGGGAGACTCCATTTCTCGGCAGCTCAGTCCCCACTTGGTACTTGAGGAGGGCTCTGTAGGTGCTGGACACTGGAGTAGCGTCAGAGCACTCCGCCTGGCTCACCTCCCCCTCTCCTCCAGGGGTCCCCTGCAGGAGGAACAGTTACAGCACCTCATAAAGACACAGTTGTAGTGGGACATGGGGGCTACCTGCCTTCAGCCACGGCTGGCTCCAGGGACCTGCCAGCATCCTTGGACCCCCGGGAGCTCTGCTCCTGTCTTCGGATCCTGGGTCCTTTAGCAGGGTGAAAGGTGTCCCCCACATTCGTGTCCAGGGGGACCTTTGGATGTGTTCATACACATGTGGACAAGGGTCTTTGTGGGTGTGATTGCATTAAGGATCATGAGATCCCCTGGGGTCATCTCATGGCCTTGTACCGACTCCTCTGCTCAGGTCTGCTCAATTGGAGACCAAACCCAGTGACAGTTAAGTGTTCTCATCAGAGCAGGAAAAGGCTGGGCATGGTGGCCACACTGGCGATCCAGCAGCTTGGCAGACAGAGGCGCCGCATTCCAGGCCGGCCTGGGCAGCTCAGGGAGACCCCGACTCAGGAGACCAACAGGGCTGGGCGTGCAGCTCAGCGGTGGAGCGCCCCCACTTCAACCCCCAGGGCCACAAGGGCAAGCCTCAGGAGCCACACAGGCTGAGTGGACGTCCTCTGCTGCCGGCCTCCGAGTGTGTGGCACCTGCATGCGGCAGCCCAGGACCTTCGGGCACCTCCTGGGCCTCCTCAGCTCCGTCCATCCCAAAGGTGAGCCTCCTCCCCACCGCAGGGTCCTGCCCCAGCCAGGCCTCTCCCCTGCGTCCTGCCGGAGGCCCTGGCCACCTCTCCTGTGCCTGGGTGCTCTGGCTCCAGCAGCTGCAGTGCTCTCCCTTGGCCCATCCCTCCCTGTGGGCCTCCACTCTGTGTGTCCTCTGCACATGACACTGCCTGGTGCCCGCTCCCCTGGCGCTGCCCTGTCTGCTTGCCTCCTGTCTCCCTGGACCCCTGCTGTCCTGCCAAGCATGATGCCTGGCCTGGGGACAGCACTGGAGGGCAGGTGCCAGTAGGAATCGCACCTTCAAGTGCACCCAGCCTGAGCCTGACCACATGTGGGCTGCGGCCTGGCGACCAGGGTGCCCAGGTGCCCGGTGTGGGTGCCGTGGGCTTGCCCTCAGTTTGTCCAGACCCTGTCTGTTCCTGGCCACCCTGTGCCTGCTCCTTGGCTGTGGCAAAGACCTGTGGGAGGCGGCTGGGCACTGGTGCTGGAGCCTTGTTGACAGTGGCAGGGAGCATGGTGGGCAGGTTCCTGGCTTGACCCGAAGGCCCTGGGAGGGTGAGGCTGCTGCCCCGGGGAGCTGTGGCACCTCCCGGCCTCATCCAGCTCACTGGGCAGCGGGAGGGGCTGAGCCCCCATGGATGTGCATGGGCTCCCTGAGGGAAAAAGAGCCACCTCAGATGAGTCTGTGGTGCATGGGAGGCTGGACTGTCCCGCTGAGACTGACCCTGGCCCCTGGTCCCAGTGTCCTGCTTCTCCATCCCCAATCCACTGGCGCCAGCTGTGGTCCCTGCTACAAAACCCCTCGCCAAGGCGTTTAGTACCTTGCTGTTGCCATCTAAAATCATCATGTAAATATCGTGATACAACATGGCAGGGCGCGGTGGCACACGCCTGTGATCCTAGCGACTTGGGAGGCTGAGGCAGGAGGATGGCGAGTTCAAAGCTAGCCTGAGCAATGCTGAGGCCCTAAGCAATGCAGTGAGCCCCTCCCTGTCTCTAAATAAGACAAAGGAAGGCTGGAGTGGGCTCAGGGGTCAAGGACTCCTGGGTTCAATCCCCGTCACCAAAAAAAAAAAAAAAAAAAAAAAAATCGTGGTAAAATATAAAACCTACCATTTTAACCACTGTTTATTTCTGTGGTGCAGGGATTGGACCTGGGTCTTACCAGCCCACATTTTGGTATCAGCGTTGAACCCAGCGGTGCTGGACCGCTGGGCGGCACCCCAGCTCTTCATTGGTCACTTTGAGACAGAGTCTGGCCAAGTTACTGAGGCCGGTTTTGAACTCCTGATCCTCCTTCCTCAGCTTCCAGAGCTTCTGGGATCACAGGTGTGTCCACATGCCCAGCACACAGCTGCTTTGGGGCCATTTTTGAGTGCTGTGGTGGCACACGGGGGCAGCTGTCACCGCCATCCCTGGGAGCTTTTCATCTTCCCAAACTGAAGCTCTGCCCCATCAAGCCAGCTCTCCACCCCAGCCCCTGTTGCCCCATCCTGCTGTCCCCCAGGAATTGCTGCTCTTGGGCCTTCTGTAAGTGGACTCATGCTGGATGTGTCCTCCAGCACTTGGCTTATCTCATGGCACACTGTGCTGGGGCTGTCCCAGGCTGTGCTGGGCCTGTTCCTACCTCTTCATGGTGGTGTAGTGCTCGCATGTGGCTGGACCACAATGCTGTCTACATCTCTCTGGGCATATTCCTGAGTTCGAGCCCCCAGCTCTTGGGGACAGAGTTGTGGGACCCCACTTTGTCAGCATGCCCCCTTGCCCTCCTGAATGGCACTCCACAGCCACTCATGTGCTCCTGTTTCTGGCTCTTTAGGATCTGGGCCTCGGTCCATCCAGGTGCTGGGTTCCCTGGCTCCTCCCCACTGGCCTCCTTGGATGCTAATCTGTCCATCCCTGAGAGGCTCATGGGATAGGCCAGTGGGCCAGTCACAGGCCCTTTTCCTCCCTCCCCATCTGCAGCCCTGGAGCAATGGCGGACCGCACTCTCAACCCAGAAGCCTGAGCAGGAAAGTGAGCGCCGTCACTTTTGTCCTTAGATCAGCCTCCCGTGTCTCCCCTAGAACAACAGTGAAGAAAGGAAGAAACTCTATGAAGCAGCCTCATTGAGGCCATCAGATGCTGTCCCTGTAGCCTCAGTTCCCCACTCCAGCTATTTCAGAGAAGTCATGAGTGTCGGTCCCACAACATGCTGGGAAGTTGGCCCCAACGTCCAATCATGGGAGCCCGGGTGGTGGCGGAGACGGAGCCCAGCGGGTGCTCTGCAAAGGCTGGCTCACGGCTGCAGCCACCAGCATCCTGCCCCCTGCCCTCGGGACCTTGGGCTGCAGGCAAGGACGTGAGGAGAAAGGCAGGGAAGCTCCCCTGTGGTGCCATCAGGCAGGTCCTGCGTTGGTGTGGCCAGGGACAAGGCACCCAAGGGCGCAGCTTCAGAGGATGTGGATGGCTGCGTGCCGCTTGTTTCTCACAGTAAGTTTTTTTCCTTTGGTACCAGGGATTGAACCCAGGGCTCCACCACATAGCTCAACCCCAGCCTGCTTTGCTTTTTGAGACAGGCCTCACTAAGTTGCCGAGGCTGGCCTTGAGCTTGCAATCCTCCTTCCTCGGCCTCCCAAGCTGCTGGGATTACTGGCGTGCAGTCACTGCACCTGGATACAATGAATTTCTGAGTTACAGCAACACTGGGGACAGCAAAGGACGCTCCCTTCCTCTGTAACAGCTGCCCTACCACAGGATCCTGGGCACAACTGAAGCCCACAGGGCCAAGGACACAGGAGGTCAAGTCGTCATGTCCCTTGGGCTCCTCTGGGGTTCTGTGCAAGGTCCCTTTGGGGCCCGATGCTCTCACAGTCAGCTGGCAGTGGCCACAGCTCATGGGGCTGGTACTGCTGGACCACCTGGCAGGGGCGTCTGGGTGTCTCTACCCACGCAATTACCCTCTCCAGTGTGCTCCTGGGGGCTGCCCCACAGCCTACGGGCAAGGACGCCTCCAGGGTAGCACAGCGGGCAGGGTACAGCCTCATGCCACCCAGACCCACTTGGCTCATTTGGACGGCATGTGCTCCAGTGGTCCCTTTAGATTGTCCCCTAGTGACACCCAGTTCTCGTAACGTCTGAGCAAGCACTGCAGTGTTCAAACTGGAGACCGACTCCCAGGGCGTCCCTCCACAGGACGCTCAGGGCTCAGTCCGGCACGGAGAACTCACCTTGTGGTCCTTGCCCTGCTCTGGCTGTGGAGCCCCCGGCTCCTGTTCCCTGACATGTCATCGCTGTGGGCACTTCTGACCTGTTGGGGCCTTTCCCACCCAGCCTGGGACCAGCCACTCCTCCAAGGCCTGGGCTCCTTCTGGAGGGTGGAATTGGGAACCAGGACCTGGAGTTGGGTGTGCCTGCTGCTCCTGGGGTTCGGAGAGGCGTGTGAGCGTGTGGACTGTCCTGCCAATGTTTTTGTGGGGCCGTACTGGGGATTGTACCCAAGAGCACTCTACCATTGAGCCGCACTCCCAGCCCTTTTAAAGATCTTGAAAAAAGTTCTTGCTAAATTGCTGAGGCTGGCCTTGAACTTGTGATCCTCCTGCCTTAGCCTCCCAAATTGCTGGCATGACAGGCGTGGGCCACCAGGCCCTGTTTTGTCTCCCCATTTGACTTCCCAGAAGTAGGCGTGCTACAGAGGATGTGCTCAGCACGACCTGCTGGGTGGGGCCCGTGGCAGTGTGGAGCGGCTTCCCAGGCTACCAGGTGTGCTGCCCTCCTAGACACTGGGCACACCAGGAAAGCAGAGCTGCTCTTGGGCAGCCACAGGGCTCCAGGGACCTAAAAGGAGTACTGCCATTGCAAGTCTGCCCTTGCTCTGCACCCCGTGGACCTGGGAGGACCTGCAGGGAATGTGGTCCACACTGGCAAGGGCACAGCCTGGCTGTATTTCTGCCTTAGCCTAACAATCCACTATCTGTCCAGGGGAGGATGTGGAGGCCCCTCAGCTCCAGTCTGAAATCCAGATAAGCAAGGACCCTCTGAAGTGCCTTCTCAAGTCCTCTGCCTCTGCACCCCAGGTGCCCCTGCTCAGCAGTTCGTGGACTTGTGATTAAGCAGCTCTTCCTGTCGCTGACAGGAACTCCTGCTTGCCACAGACGTGTGGGCTGTCCTTTCCAGAGGACCCTGCACAGCCCAAGCAACGGAGGCGGCTGGCATGGACTTGCATGGAGCAGGCCAGGAGGCCCGTCATGCTGCTGCTAAGAATGGGTGTCTGGCACCCCTGGTGTTCCCAGCCTAGGGGCATATGATGGCCACCAACCCTGTGCCGTGGAGCCTGGGAAAGCTGTGGGCTCCTGGGTGGCCCCTGTGCGGTAACAGCACCAGTTTCTTCTGGGCTTGTCCCCGTCGCCACTGCTAGCCAGGGACCATGCCGTGCCAGCTGAAAGCCGCTCTCCAGGACCCGAGTCCCGAATGGAGTCCAAAGGAGAAGGGCTGGGACTCGTCTTCTGCAGGGGCTCGGTGGGCCACCCAGAATGGCAGTGACTTGCCAGGGGAGGGGACAGGAGGGCCTCCCTGGTGACTCAAGTGACACAGGCTGGGAAGCGCATGGCAGATGCTGCCACCCCATGGCTGCCCCCACCCCATGCTGTCCAGGGCCAACCCTCATACCCCCAGATGCTGTGGAGGGCAGGCGCTGCAGTGACAGAGCCAGAGCCGCTGACTTAAAAACTCAGAGCAAAAGGCAGCCGTGGACAAGCAAGGGCGTGTCCAGGAGGGCCCAGGACTCGGAGGCCACCACCCAGGGCCTCACCCTTCCTCTCCTGCAGTGATGCTGCTCACAAAGACCTGACCCCCCAGTCCATCTAAGGCTTCCTCTGCCCTGTGGCCTCCCCCAGCATCCTGGACACCTTGCAACGGGCACACCACGAGGCACAGTGAGCGCCACCTGGCAGGCTCGACCCCAGTGAGGATGCCCAGCAGGACAGACGGGAACTGGCGCGTCCCAAGGGTCCCATGTGACTACCACTGTTCCCACCACTCCGTGCTGCTCCCGCCAAAGACCGGCCAGCAGGTGCCTGTGAGAAGCAGGGTCCTGCCGACATGGCTCCTGAGCATCGTTTCCCAAGCAGGAGCGCCGGTGCTGGCCCACACCGGGTGCCCTCTGCAGAGGATGGTGCTGAGGGGCACAGGGTGCGCACCACCCCAGGTGAGCCCCCCATGGGGCGAGGCTGGCCGGTGGGGCAGGATGCAGAAGAGCTTCTACACACAGCACCTGCAGCTGCACCCTCAGCAGGAGACCCTGCCATCCTGACGCAGGGGAGGCCAGGCTCGTGCCCTGTGTGGGAGGCAGGGATTCCTGTGTGGGCACCTCAGGGCCTGCCCTGTGCTCAGTGATCCTGGTGGCAGAGATGGCTTATGTGGGGACGCATGCAGCATGCCCTACGAAGCACACGGGGGACACGTGGGTCCTGGCCAGCGAGGGACACACAAACCTGCACCTTCATCTGCATACTCAAACCTGTGGGGCTTCCGAAGCACAGTACAGGGTGTCTCTGGGCAGCTGGTGTCTTAAGGGCTGCACCGTGTGACATCGCCACCACCCGGGCTCTCCAATAGCACTGCCGAGCCTGTTGCGTGAGGACACACAGCCCAGAGGCTGACTGCGTCCAGGTGGGGTCCAGGTGCCTCACTGAGGCTGTGCAGGTCATGAGCGGCTGCTGCGGGAGGGCAGCAGGCAGGACAGGGGAGCCCAGCTGTCTTACTTACACAGCGTCCGCCAGGAGGCAGAGCTCATGAAGGGGCACTGTGAGCCCAAGAAGGCAGACACGGCTCCAGGCTGCCAGCTAGAAAAGGTGTTTCTTCCATTTTATTTGATAATACATTTTCACAGAAACATGATATTATTTACAAATATACAAGTAAGAGACTGCTGGTCAAAAATCTTAAACTGAAAACGTCATCAAAAATTAATTTACAAAAGCCACCAACTGTCCCCAGAGTCCTGGGCGGTGAGCCTGGACGGTTCTGCCCCGGGCCTGCCAGCAGCAAGCTCTTCCACTCCCGACTTCCGCGGCGGTGGCTCCGAGCTGTGGGCCATACAGGGCTCCGGGTCGTGCGGCAGGCTGGCTCCACAGCCGCTGCCTCAGGAGGCGCTGGTTTGCAGGTTTTTGGAAGCTGCGAGCATTGCTCTGACTTTGGCCATGAGATCCTGCACAGGGTGAGACAGGGACCTGACCACTGGGCGGGGAGTTCACGGACCCATGGGGATGGGGAGTAGAGCCTGCACACTGGCTGGAGGTGGCCTGGGAGGGTGGGTGTGGGCTGTGGGCACGTTCAGGCTGCACTGAGGCCAAAGCCCCCTCTCAACCTTGACCTCCGTCCAAGTCTCCTTTGCCATGACCTCATGCAGGTCCATCGGGGGAGGGTCCTATGGTGTTGCAGCCCTGGCCTCTGCATGTTGCGTAGCCAGACACCAACCAGCCCAGGACTCCCTCCTGGGTCAGCATGAGTGAAGTGGGAGCAGGAGTGGGAGTCAGGGGAGAAAAAACGAGGCCCCTTTCCAGAGACCAGGAGGACAGAGGCCCAAGGGCCCGACTTACCTGAGTTATTTTGCTCTGCACGGAAGAAACGATTGCCGAAGAGATCTGACCGTCCTTTTCCTGAGAAACGCCCCTAAAGCAAAGAGAGGGACCAGAGCTTGAACCTACCCTGTAGTGTGGGGCCCAGGACACTGTGGGTGGGCGCCCTCACAGGCCGGCTTCCCAGGGTAAGCAGGGCCGCTCTCCTGAACACCAGGGCCACGCGGGCCACACAGTCAAGCATTTATACAGCGTTTGTAAAAGGAAACTAGTTTGGAATTCATTCTCAGGAGACGCTACGTAAACACATGGGACCAGAGAAACATGGGAGCCAGCAGACAGGCCGAGCCTCCACGGGGACCTCGGGGACTCCTGGACCTGCCCTGGCCCAGGCTCTTGCACTTGACCTGTGGCTACTGCTCCCTACATGGGAAAGCTGCCTGTGCCTTCCACGCCAGGCGTGAGCCGCAGTGCCACACACCCCTTCCCAGCCCGTTGGGTGTGGGGTGTGGCAGGGATCTTGACTGCTGCTACCTGAACAAGAGCAGCTGCCTCATGTGAGGTCTGCCTTCACCTGAGGATCACTACGTCCTGGACAGGGACACTGGGTCTTGCCAGGGTTTCGTACCCTGACAACCAGTTTGGACTGCCGACTGGTGGGGAGGCTAGTAGTCCTGACCCCTGTGACTGGTGCTGTGGCGACAGGAGCCCTGAGTTCCCTGGATGCTGCAGACCCCCAGTGGTGGTTCTTTCCGTCCCTAGGACCATGCTGGGACCTGCTCCCAAAGGCAGGTGCAAGACTGGCCAGTTAGCATTCAGGAGCCTGCACAGGTACTCTTCCCCTGCAGCAGGGTCCTGAGAGGTCACTTGCCCTGCTGGCACTAAGCTGGGGCCACCTGGGGACCTCCCTCTGCCCGGGGAGCAGGGGCTGGGATCAGCAGATGCACCCTGGGGCTAGGCCCGCCTGCCACCCACCCTCTCCCACTGAGCACTGCCCGGAGGCAGATCACCTGGAGCGCTCCTGGCTGGAGCCCCGGCTCTCCACAGGAGAGATGCTGGCCGAGTGTGCCGAGTGGGCTGCAGGCCGTAGTGCCGCCTGCTTACTCGGGGACGCTGACTGTGACCGCGCCTTAGCCTTGGTCCGTGACTGCGACCGCCTCTTCTTCTTCTTCTCATGGGGACTTCTGAAAGGAAAGTGCCCTGGTGAGAGACCCATATTGCATGTGGCCCGACACATGTCTGTGGGGCACTGTACCCTGCAACCAGGCAGAGGGATGGACCCCTGGCTTGCGAGGCTTTAGGGAGGTGTGCAAAGCAGCTGCTCCAGCAGGCAGCCTGGCCTCGGGCACGAAGCTGGCATCTGAGGTGTAGTCAGCATCTGACCTGCACTGAGAGGCCCTTGACGGCCACCCCTCCATCTATGCTGTTCTCTCACTTATGCCAATTTAATGAGAATTTCCAAAAATATATGGAAAGTCATTAAAGTCAAATATTGTAGACACAAAGGCCTGGCATTTCTTATGGATGGCAGTTTTGGGGCATGTCCCTGGAGAAAGGTAGGCGCAGGCTGCTGGGCCCACTCCCTGGGGGGCCCCAGCCACATCCAGTGCCCAGCTCGGCTCTGAGCACTGCTCCTGCTTTCCACAGAAGATAAGTCCCCAAACCCCCACAATTCCATGTCAGCAGCAAGGCTTTCCAGACCCCCTGCCTGCACCTCCTCCCGCAGCTTGGGCTGGACTCAGTCCCTCCCACACCTGTGTCCTGGGACCCTTTCTATGACTTGAGAAACACTGAAAAAGACAGGGAGGTCATATTTTTGGTAAAGGCAATGTGCGGCATGGACAGCGCCCCTGGTCCTCCCTGGAGGCCAGGCCTTCTCTCAGCACCCTCGGAGTCTCTGCAGGGACATCACTCATTGCCCAGGCTGGCTCATCCCTCCCACCGTCCCTCCTAGGCTGCCTCCTGGTGGCCCACGGGGTCTCCACAGGGTTTAGGGGCAGCAGCACCTCGCTGTCTGGCTTTGTCCCTCCTGGGGCCACTGCTGGCACAGTGTGGCTGCCTGGCTCCCTGGGGACTCAGCACGGCACGGGGCCCTTCCCAATGTGGCCACCCCACCCTGCAGGGAAGGACCCCAGGGGTCGTCCAGAACCCACTTCATTCCAAGTCACACCCCTCATTCGGGCTGTTTCTGTTCAACAACAAGCAGAGTTCACAGTCTGCAGCATGCGACTCCACTGAGGTGGCCCAGCAGGGCCACCAGCCTGAGGCACTTGGAAGCCACGAGCACCAGCAGTGCTTCTGGAGCTCTGGCAGCATAGGGCCCCCCATGTGCCAGCCTGGGCTCCCTGGCAGTGTCCGGGATGGAGCAGAGTGATGGCCAGGCCTGGGGCCACCACGCTGCAGCAAGAGCCTGCAGCACAGTCAGCACAGGGGTGGCACGGCTGCAGAGGCATGGTGGCCAGGCACGGCGTGCACATCTGCCCTCCCAGCAACGCAGGAGGCAGGTGCAGGACAGTGAGCTCTGGGCCAGCCTCAGCAACCAGCAAGACCCTGTCTCAAAAAACAAAAAATAAAGAGGGCAGGGGCTGAGGCTGGGTGGCACAGTGCCTGGAGCCAAAAGGAAGAAAGAGCCGATGCTGGTGCTGGATGCTGTGGGCCGGGGCTCTCTGCTGACAGCCACTTAACACTGCAGCACGTGACCAAGGGCCAGATGACTGAGCCCCAACTCGGGCTGCTCTCCGTGGCTGCAGAATGACTGAAAGGCGGCTTCTGGGCTGGCTCTGGCTCAGTGGCAGAGTACCTGCCGGGCACTCACCCTGGGCTCAAGCCCTAGCACCGCACCAGAAAGAAAAAGGGGCCGTGAGCACGGCAAGTCTCCAACAGGAGGAAAGCTGATGGTTCACTTCTGACACCACCAGGGTGCTCGTGGCCATGGGCAGGGTCTTCCATGTGCTATGTGGAGAGCCCAAGCCATGGACCAGACCCCACTGCCCAGGGGAGCCAGTCTGTGCCCACTCCACCCCTAAGCTGGCCTCTGCTGCGCACCATGGCCTGAAGCCACGAGCATGGACTCCTGCAGGTCTGCTGGGCAGCATTTTGAGGCCCAGCCTGAGCAGTGCCACAGGGCCATGTGTTCCTTCTCCTTCCTGTGATAGCCGGAGGAGCTGTCTGTGAGCTGCTGTGTGGTCAGTGCCTGGAATGGGCAGCGAGGCTGTGGGGGGTGTGTGTGAGTGCACTCTTTGCCTGCCAGCTGTGCCTGGCAGCACCACTGAGCACATCCTGGCTACATCACCAAGCCAGTCCAGTCCACCAACACAGCGGACACCGCCCTGGTCTCCAGGGCACTTTCTGGGTGACCGAAGAGACCGAGTACCTCCCCTGCACTCATGGGCTCCGTACATGCTGTCCTGTGGAGCATCAGTGAGGCCTCTGCTCTCCTCCCAGTCTGGGGCCTGCCCTCCCTTCCTTCTCCTTTCCGCTTCACATCTGTGGCCCTGGGATTGAACCCAGTTCCCCGAGCTGCAAACCCAGCCCCTTCCTAACACTTGGAGACAAGATCTTGCTAGGTGTCCCAGGCTGGCCTGGAACTTGCCATCCTCTTGCCTCAGCCCTTAAGTCGCTGGGCATGCAGGTATGGCCACTGTGCCCACCCGTCCCAACTGTGCCTCCTAGGGGAAGTTTCACCTTCAGTGGGTTCACAGGTTTTCCTCATAATCATCATTCTCTATATCCTAAGGAGCCTTAGTCACATGTGTTGTTTCTTCCAGAAGCTTGATATTCTGGTTTCTATGTCCAGTATGGCGATCCCCCTTGAAGTGACTTTTGGGCAGGGTATTTTTTTTTTTCCCCATTCTGACACGTAGTTGTCCAAGCAAATTTTGTGGGAAGGTCTTTCCTGTCCTCCCTGAATAGTTTTGGCACCTTGGGCAACAATCGTGGCCATACAGGTAGTCTCCTGGACTTCCTCCCTCTGCACACCTTCATACTGATACCACACTGCCCACACTGCTGTATTTTCTGGTAGTTTCTGAAATCTGAGGTCAAAGTCCTTCACTTTTATTCTTTTCCCAGATTGTTTTGGCTTTTCCTGGTCCTTTGTGTTTCCATACAAGTTTTAGGGTTTCTGTGACAATTTCCACAAAAAGCTCGGGGTATTTGCTCAAGCTGGACTGGGTCTGTGGGTCACTCTGGGGAGGAGAGCTCTGTCAGTGTCTGCCAGTGTGTTGGGAAGGCCCTGCCTCCTCCCCTCCCCACTCCTGCTGTTGGTCGCCGAGGATGGAACCCGGCCCTCGTGCAGGCCAGGTACCTGCTCAGCCTGAGCCAGCCCAGCGCCCAGCCCTTGCAAGTGCACCCGGGCTCCCGAGAAGGCACTCGTCCCCTCCTTTCTTGACTGCCTTGCTGGGGAGGCTGCCTGGCTGGGGCCTGGTGGAAAGCTCGGCAGATGTGACACTTCCAGGGGACTCGCTTCTGCTGGTGTCAGTTTGGTCATCTGTTCCTTTAAGGAACTTACTTTATCTAAGCTGCTGAATTAACTCGGTGAGTTTCATTTCCTTGTCCCACAGCGTCTCCCATTCCGGACACTTCCAGGGCTCTGTCCATCTCTGGTTCTGGTCTTTCTTGCATCCCTTCTTGTTTCTATTTGAGTTTGATTTGTTCCTTTTTCAGCTCCTGTTTTTGGTACCAGGGAATGAACTCGGGGGCACTCGACCACCGAGCCACCTCCCCAGCCCTATTGTGTCTGAGTTGCTTAGTGCCTCGCTGTTGCTGAGGCTGGCTTTGAGCTCTCAATCCTCCTGCCTCAGCCTCCTGAGCACGGGGAGAACAGGCATGGCCACTGTGCCCAGCTCCTCTTCAGGCTTCTTAAGCTCAACTGGATCACTGCTTCTACACTTTTATTTTCTTGTAACATAAATGACTTCCAACTGGGTGTGGGAGGCTGAGGCAGGAGGATCCAGTCCTGAAGGCAGTCTAGGCAGCTTAGTGAGATTCTGGTTAAAAGGACTGGGGATACTCCTGGGTTCAATCCCCAGTACTAGAAAAGGTAATTATTTAACTGCTCTTGTAATTTTTTCTTCCATCAAAAGTGACCGTAGAGTTATATTGCTGAATTTTCAAGTGCCTGGGATTCTCCAGGTTCTTTAAGGGTCTGTGGCGTGGTACGTGGTGAAGGAACCTGCCTGTACCTCCTGGACCTGCCGAGACCACTGGGCTCAGGGTGGCTGCCACAGTGCTGTGGCTCCCAGGGCTGTGGCCCTGCTTCTCCCTACCCCCGGCTTCCTGGCTACTTCCTGGTTGCTGCTCTGGGGACGACACTTCCTTCCATTATCAAGCTGCCTCAAGGGAGGAGGGCCTCATGACCTGAGGCCCCTTGGCAGCTGCCAGGTCCTGCACTTGCTGGCCAAGCACTCCTCTGTGGGCCAAGCACAGAGCCTCCCGCAGGTTCAATGACAAAGCACCATCACTGTCATCTGTTACCTGCTTTAATAAGGCAGCCTCGACTCCCTGCTGAAGTGACTTCACCAACATCCCTGTGAGAGAGGCGTAAACAGTGTGCTCAAAACACTTCCTATGAATACTGTTCCACCTGGCCCAGGTGTGAACTTCCACTAATCACTACAAGGAGTCTCTCCCCGGGACGGCTGACCCAGGGTGCAGGCAGGAAGCACCAGGAACAGCTCAGGCCAAAAAGCAGGAGAGTGCCTGGAGAGCAGTGGGAGGACGTGTCCAAGGAGGCAGGGACAGGTCCAGGGCCCCCCGGCCCAGTCTGAAACAACGCACCATCCAAGAGTACAAGGGGCCGGGGCACCCACTTGGCCGGTGAGGACGACAGACCCCAGGCCTAGGACCTGCGGTGACATCACGCTGGTTAAGGAAGAAGGGTGAGCAGCAACGGGAGTTGCTCTCGCCCAGCCACCTGCCTGCACAGGCACCATCCAAGTGCAACCCTAGCAGAGCTGCTGGCAAAGGGTGCCGCAGGACCACAGGACACCCCAAAGACCTCTCCCTGATCCAGAAGCAGGCGGGAGTGACTTCAGCAGAGTGGCCTGACTCTACATCACTGACAGGGACAGACAGACATGTGTCTTGGGGATGACACAAGGGATTCTGCACAGCCGCACCCACGCAGGGTTGCTGCGGAGACCATGGGCAGCATCCTGCCAGAGACAGAATGGGAGGAGCACCTCTGGCAAGGCTGTGGTCTGGCTTCTCCAAACACGTCAAAGCCACAACACACATCCAGGTGTGTGGGGGAGCAAGGGGTGCGTGTGGGCCTGAGCCTCAGAAGGTGGGCACAGGGGTGCTCGCAAGCCACTTGAAAAACCAGCCCCCAGGTGACCATGCTCAGACAGGAACAGCTCAGGCCACATGGGGGCACATGGAGAGCTACTGCCGAGCTCTGATGCCAGCTCTCAGCAATGTAGAGGTGTCCAGAGGGCCGTCCCTCTGCAGGGCTGCCGCCAGAACCCTGTCCTGGGGTCCGCGGAGCTCATGAGACCACACCAGAAGGCCCTGGGCCTCCCACCTGTGCAGGCAGACCCGTAACCACCGCCGTCCATCACTCCTCTTAATGCAAAAATCAAGCTGAGGACAAAGTGAGAACTCTTGTGTTCAGAGATCTTTTGCTACAGGAATAGATTTTAGATCCTCTCCTCACGTGTCTGAGGTGGTAATAAATTTCAAGGCTCACTGCTGGCTTTAGGAATGAGTTCCACATGCCAGGCAGCCTGGACACCTGGCAAGATCACCACAGCACAAAACGTAACCAGAGTGCATGTGTCAGAGGGCTCTGACCCCGCCAGCTGCCAGCTCCTCTGCCTGTGCTCCGCTTCAGGAAAAGGGGCTCAGGTTCTATCTATTAGGAGACTCCCAGCTGCTGTCCCTGGTGGTGGCCAGCAACTGGGCTCCAGATGTGCCCTGGGACAATGGCAATCAGCTAGGTGGCATGAGCTTGAGCCCTGGAGGGGGCTGTTCCCAGATAGCACTCCCCGTGGCCAGGAGGAGACTGTTGGCCACTGCTGGGGGCCACTAGCATTCAGTGCTGGAATGCCCCCCAGAGGCCCACAAGCTAAAGGTTTGCTTACCAGGGTGGACCTATGGGGGGTGGGGGGCACCCCTGGAAGGGACGGGAGGACCCTCTGCTTTGGGGCATGAGGCCCAGTTTCCACTCTGCACTCCCACTGTGTGCTGCCTCATCACAGTCTGGGCTAAAACCTCCCAAAGTGAGCCAAAGTAAACCTTTTCTTTTAAATATTTATTTTTTTAGTTTTTGGTAAACACACAACATGTTTAATTTTTTATGTGATGCTGAGGATCGAACCCAGCGCCCCGTGCATGCCAGGCGAGCGCACTACCGCTTGAACCACATCTCCAGCCCCAACCTTTTCTTAAAAGCTGTTACCTCGGGTCCTTGACCTGAGAGCAGAACTGTCTGAAACGAGCTGAGGCAGTCTGGGAGGGTGGCTTCCACGTCTGTTTTTATATCTTTTGGCATTGGGGGTGAACCTGGGACTCCATCTTGCCAGGGCTCAGCACACCGCTGTCCTAAACGTGGACACTGGCCTGGCTCTCCAGGAGCAGCTGAATCAGTGCTCAGGAGGCACCCACAGGACACTGTCCCTTTGGGAGCGGCAGCCTCAGCCCTGGCACCGTCATATACTGCCCAGGCACCAACTCCCCACGAGACCCGAGGCCACCATGTTGGGAGGTCTGCCCCTCCTTCTCTGTTCCTGCCACTGGCAAGGGGGCAGGCGTTGTCTGTGGGTCCTGCTTCAGGGCTATGCTGAGGGAACCCAGCTCCCAAGTTAGGCTGTGCGAGAGCCCCATGGAGGCCCCAGTGCTCCCAGTGACAGTGCTGCTGCGGAGACTATGGCCGTCATCCTGGGCAGCTAGTGACACAGGTGGACACAGCTTCAGACCCCTCTACCCAGGATACCCAAACAGCCTACCTGGAGCGAGTCCGCTTCCTGCTGGCTCCGGGGCTGCTGCTCATGCGGTAGGCAGTGGGGACGCTCCTGTCTTCCCGCCGTCTCTCTGGGGAGTGAGCTCTCCTCCGAGGGGACCGGGAGCGTGACCTGGACAGAGTAACGTGGCATTCAGTTCTGCTGTCTGGTCCCCTGGTGTGCACTCTCTCTTGCCTTAGCCTGCAGGGTGCCCAAAGCAGATGCCCACTCCGGCCAACCAGCTTCAGCCTCACCCTGGGAGGCATATGCCTCTGCCCATTCCACAGCGCTGTACCCAGGTACCAGTCTTGGAGGCTACCACTGCCAAACACTGCCACCCAGCCAGCCCAGAATGCTGGGCCTCCTTCCTCCTGCTTGAGGACTGGCGCTCACAGGCATGGCCCTCACCTCTGCAGAGGAAAGGCACTGGGTGCCTGGCACCCCAGACCTCATGGCCTATGCAGGAGCAGGCAGGGACATGTCAGGTCTGCTGGCTCAGAGCCCCACCTTCGCCTGGCCCAGAGCATGCCGTCCTGACAGTCTGGGCTAAGTAATGCAAGTTCATGGGATTCATGGATGCAAAATCACCCCCGAATATTTACTGGCCCTTCCCTTGTGTCTAAAACAAGGTTCCTTCTATCCATGTCATGATATGATCCATACATAGCCAGAAAGACCCTCCAGACCCTTTCCCACTTGGGACAGAAAAGGTTAAAACGACACCTTTGGGATTTTTCACTCTATTAACTCAGCGAGAGTACCATTTCAGGAAAAGTCTGCAATGAGCAGACTCTGGCAGGGGATCTCTTCTCTCCAGGCCATCTTCATGACAGCCCATCCAGAAACGAGATAAAGGAGCAGCTGGATTTCGCCACTTAAAAAAGTTTTTCACTGAATCATTTTAATTATGGTAAAACCCAAAGCAACACACACCGTGGTTCGGAAGACCAGCTCACTAAGGCATCTACCCTCTGGTGTTGCGGGAAGCACCCTGGCCCTGATAAGCCTGCTCCAACATAAGGAGGCTGCAGGGTCTTCTCTGCTGGACCTCTGGAAGGTGTTGTGTGTTGGAAATGTCCCTGGGCTCCCCCCAACAGATGCCAGGGCCAGGCCAGTCAGAGCCCGTGACGTCTTGCCAGGTGCCCCACAAGAGCTCCAGAGGTCAGGTCTGCTGGAGGCCAGGCTGCCTGAGCGCTCCTGCTGGGCTGCTGGTGCATCTGCTCAGGGCACACACTTCTCGTTCAGAGTGTGTAAAGCTGGGCCGGGCACTACAGAATGGGGAAACCATTCGGTTGAGCAGAGCCTTCACACCTGCAGGATGCTGGACAGAGCTCTACCACGCACCCGAAGATCAGGAAAGACGATGAGCCCAGTGCCTGCAGCCACACTCTTCAGAGGGAAGGGGCAGCTCCCACCAGCCTCCACGACCTTGGGAAGGAGCCCCTCAGAGCTCAGAGCTCTCTGGTCTCACTTTAAGGAAGGACACTTGATGCTTTCCATTCTATCGAGTGGGGTCTTCACAGTGACATGACTCAGTGCCAGGAAAGGCACTCCACTTGTCAGCCAATCATCCCATGTATCCAGAGTCTTTGACAAAGGCAGATGACCTAAACACTTCTTGCACAATCCCAATAGTCTGCTCAAAAAATAAGGGCATTGGGAGACTTTTCTCCAAGGATGAAATTCCAGAAGTTTTATCTGGATGCAGTGGCCACACTTGTAAGTGGCCTCTTTTCACCCCAGACCACCTGTGTGGGGTGCTTGCTTTGTTCGTCTCACTGCTCACAGGTCTTGGCAACAGGTGACTCGGGTACTTGGGAGCTGGGGTCGGCCAGCCCAGCTCAACCCAACCACCAGGAGACTCCTGCCTGGCAGTTCCCATGCTCACATGGCTGGTCTCTCTGAGGCTGAGGTGCAGACGCCTGGCACCTGTGTGTGCTCACAGTTCACCTGATATTAGCGACTACCCAGGCCGGCATGCTAACCAGTGCCACTCGGGGCACTTTAAGCACCCGGTTTCTTCTTTAAAAAACAGGACTGAGACACAGAATTATCTTTTACTGTTTTGCTGTGCACTTTATCATGGGAAGTAAGGACAGTAAAGATCACATCTAGGGCTGGGTTGTGGCTCAGCAGTAGAGCCCTCGCCTAGCATGTGCAAGGCCCTGGGTTCAATCCTCAGCAGCACATAAAATAAATACATACATAAATAAAGGAAAGAAAGAAAGAGAGATATTGTGTCCTGTCAACAGCTACAACTAAAAAATAAATATAAAAAAAATAAATATAAAAAAATCAGATGTAATTACATCTGATTCAACTTTGCCTACCTGAGTTATTTCTGAACGTTAAATACAGTCATTTTCAAAAAAGTCTTATTAACCCCCTTAAGGTGCATTGGGAGCTAACTTTTGGGAAAAAAACACATCTTTACTGCACAGATCCTCTGCACGGGGAAGTCCTGAAGACCTGTTCAGAACCCACGGCTGAGCCCCAGACACCAGAGGAACACCAAGGGAGCTCACCAAGGCTTACAGGCTAGTGGAGGATCAAGCACCAGCCTTGCTAATTCAGTGTAGTGACACTTAACACTGAATCCATACTGAATTTTACACGAGTGAACTACATCAGTACTTCTTCCTTCCATTAAAACAATGGACCTTACGAAAACACAGATAAAACCAGCTACAGCACAGGTGAGGAAGTCTTACACGTCTGTCAGTCAGTGCTGGCTAAGACGCTGAGTATCACCTCGTCAAAACCAGTGATCGGGCTGGGCTGGGCTCAGCAGTAGAGTGCTTGCCTAGAACATGGAGGCACTGAGTTCCATCCTCAGCACCACAGGAAAATAAGTAAATAAAAAATAAAGGTATTGTGTGCATCTACAACTACGAAAAAAATTAAAATAAACGAACAAAAACCAAACCAGCGAGCTTCTTGAGAAATAACACACGGGTTTTGTGAAACTAAAGATTTTTGCTATAACTTGCATCTGGAAGTCCGAAGCCACCTATGGCTGGGACGACTTGAGTGAGAGGGGCTTCAGCTAGATAAGCAGCCCACAAACAGATCTGCTGGGACAGAAAGAGCTTCCCAGTCTCACACCACTGCACCTTACAGGGGCTACCTGACTCCACAGTGTGAACCTCAGCTGAAGCACCCTACCACAATCAGAAATGCTAAGAACTGTGGTGATGAATTTAAAAATTTTTGATACCTCAGCCCCATCTCCAACTTTTTTTTTTTTTTTAATATTTATTTTTTAGTTTTCGGCGGACACAACATCTTTGTTTGTATGTGGTGCTGAGGATCGAACCTGGGCCGCATGCATGCCAGGCGAGCGCGCTACCGCTTGGGCCACATCCCCAGCCCCCATCTCCAACTTTTAAAAAATTTTGAGAAGGGTCTACTAAGCTATTGAGGCTGGCCTCAAACTTGCAATCCTCCTGCCCCAGCCTTGTGAGTTGCTGGGATCACAGGCCAGGGCCACTGTGCCTGGTGTGGTATTGCACTTGGAGCTGGCAGCAGTTAGCACTTTCAATATTTTGGTTAAAATTTAGTTGTCTTTTAACACATCAATAATACATATTATGGGAGAGAACACCATCCTTTCCTATCTTATTTACAACTGTGGCTTTTGGTGGTGCTGGGGTTGGACCCAGGATTGCGCACATACTCGGTGAGCTCTCCACCACTGAGCCACACCCAGCCCAAGGACTGCAGTGTGTTAACTCCCCTCGGGCTCCAGGAATGGCGAGTGCTGGCAGGGCTCAGGTGGAGCCAGCAGATCTGCCCCTGGAACATGCCACTATCTTCTGAAGGAAGAGACGAGGCAGGGTCCAGGTGTGAGGGTCCAGGGGGGCGCCCGGACTGCCAGGCAGGAGAGGCAGTTACCGAGAGGCACTCGGCAGGTGCCAGCTCTGGGCACAGAGCTCACTGGAAGGCTTTGTTTCACGATATTGTCACATGTACTTTATGATAATGATAAAGCTGTTCTTTTCCTTGACTGAAACTGGCAGCCTACCATCAGACAGAAAGCATAATGAGGAAACGGCCACTTGCCCACCTCTTATCTAAGATGTAAACACATTAAGGAAGATCAAGTAATCCCCAAGTTACCGTGTTAGCACTCAGTCCATGATAAGGACACAGACTCACAGCCCTACAGCGCCTGTGCTGGGTGGCGCTCTTGGTCATGAGCACCCACCTGGGCACAGCCTGAGGCCAAGGAACCCCACCAAGCTAGGCAGGCAGGGCATGTGCAGCCCTGGGTACCAGGTGCTTCACCCACACCACTTGTGGAGCCAGGGAAGAGCCCGTAGCTCAGATGGGCACGGGACCTTCATCACTGGCCCCCGAGCAGGGATCACAATGAATTGTTTTTGCTTGTCCGAGCCAGAGGGGAAGGAAACCGGGAAGAAATCCCTGCATGTGCTGCAGTGGGGCCTGGTCAACTCTGGCGTATATTTTCAGTTCCGTAATGGCAAAAGGAACTTATTCAATTTTTTAAATTTCAGAATTCCTGGGGCTTAAAAAAAAATATCAAAAGCATGTTAGCAGGGCTGTTAATTTAATTAAAAAATAACAAGATTTTTTTTTTTTTTTTTTGTCGGGTGTAATGACAGGAAGTAGATGATCAGGTCCACCTGTCAGGAAGGCGGGTCCAGGTCAACACAGACAGGCACACATAGGCCGCCAGGCCTCCAGGACTGTCCTGGGCAGGGACACAGCACAGAGGCAAATGGGCATATGGTTTTCAACAGTTAAGAGTGCAGGGCATCTGCATTTTTCCTATGGGAGAGGTGACAGCGATTCCAAAAAGAAACACCAGGCACCCGCAATGTGAGAGCTGTGTGAGAAAAAATGTGACAGATCCAAAGGCATGAGCCCTAGGGATGGGCCATGCCTGAGCCTCTGGCAAGCTAGCCACAGCTGTACCTCATTTTAAGAGGTTTTACCAGGCAGTAAGCTCTGAGGCCCTGGCAGGCGCTGGCCCCAGTGTTTACTGCCTTCTCAGAACCGGATCCTGAAGAAGGCTCTGTTCAACAGTGGGATGCTGGGACAGCAGAGGGATTAAATGAGAAGACAAATTTATACTCCTGCCTCGTCCAAGCATGAACCAAGCAGCAGAGATTTCTTCTGTACTGAAATTTGTACGCTCAAAATAAACCAGGAAGGGACTTTCATACCAACAGGAGACCCATGCCACCCTGCGAACCTTCTCACACTCAGCACCATGCCAGGCCTGCTTTCCTGACCTGTTACAATTTAAATAAAGCTTTCACTTTTCCCTTTCTTCGTCTTTTTTTTTTTGCTTGGTAGTAGTTGGTGATCTTTTTTGGTGCTGGGCACTCAACCCAGGGCCTCATGCATGCTTGGCAAGTGCTCCACCACGAAGCCACATCTTGGCCTGTCTTATTTACTTATTTTAGTCTTTATTTAATTTTTTATACTGAGAATTGAACTTGGGGTCGCTTAACCACTGAGCCACACCCCCAACTTTTTAATTTTTTTAGACAGGATGCTGCTAAGGTTGCTGAGGCTGGAGTAGAACCTGCTGTCCTCCGGCCTTAGCCTCCTGAGCCACTGGGATCCCAGGTGTGGCCACCACGCCTGGTTGAAGGACTTATCTGCAGGACACAGACACCCACATGCACATCTGCCCAGGCACATGGGGCTGCAGCTAAGCTTTCTGCCCAGCTCTACTGGCACCAGCAGGAGGAGGATCCACAGACAGGAGGGCTTTGGGCACTGCCCCGCACACCCACCTCGACCGCCGCACTGTCCGGTAGGCACTGGGAAGCGCGTGCTTGGCTTTTGAGTGTGACCTAGACCTGGACTTGGAAGATGCATGGTACTTGGGAGAGCGTGACCTAGTTCGAGACCGTTTTTTGTGCTTTTTCTTTTTCTTTTCTCTTTCTTCTTCTCTCGGTGGATCTCTGCTTTTGCTTGAAGGCCTTTCTGGTGGCTTCACTTCTAAAGTAGGCAGAGGTCTGCCTCCAGTCAGTACAGGACAGGGCACAGCACTGGCTTCCTAGGAACAGAAGCAAACGGGACAACAGGATGTTTTAGAACACAGACCACACAAGAGCAGCTTTGGGTCCCTCACACGCAGATGCCTTGCACTCTCAGGAAGTACTGCCTCTCTGAGAGCCCTGCCCTCAGGAGGACCACAGCACACACCTTATACCGAAAGGGCACACGGACTCCAGAGGCTCTTCCTGCACAGTAACTCCCCACCACAGTATTGAAGTTCACTATGTTAAAAATTCTGTAAATCTCCAATACGAGGGTTTTCATAAATCCGAATGCAACTTTTTTGCAAGTCTTAACCAGAGGAGGAGGTACCTCTTGGAGTGCAGAAAACTTTGGGTGACAGAGGCATGCTCCAGGGTGCACAAGTCTCACTGCACTGCAGGGAGCCTCACAGTAGGAGCACGGCACCCAGATGTAGGGCAGCTGCCTCCCCAGAGGGGCAGCTGCACTTTCAGGCCACAGCTCAGCTGGAAGCAGATTCTGACCAAATGTTGAAGCCTCTAAAAACTTCTCACTTGGAATTCTACTGTGAGGCTTGTGGAACGTGTCCCCGGACACCACAGGGGCCCTCAACAGAGGCACTGTCAGCAGCTGGCTTGGCATTTGGGAATCTGCCTGGTGAGTGGCTGTCCTCCCTGGAGACCACCTGACAAGGGCAGATGGGTGGGCCTCTCACAGGCCACTTCCAGAGCTTGCTTCTCATTGCAGCTCTGAGAGGAGGAGCCAGTCAGGGGTGCTCTGTGGGGCAGGTAGCTGTCTAGGATCCAACGGCCACTGGAGCTGGCTGCTTCAAGATGTGAGACCCTCCAGCCTCCCTGCTGCCTACACCCGGTGTGCATCTCTACACGCCTGCACACTAAGCAGAGGCTCCCAAGGCAGCAGTGGCAGCACATGGGCTGCAGTCCCAGGGAGCTGTTATCCGCAGTCCGTTCTCATTAAAGGAACTCAGTCACCGGAGCTGTGGAGCGCAGGCTTCAGATGGCCCCGCACCCCCATCTGCAAGGTGGCTTCCGCGTCTATGTTTATGTGCAGGCTTATTTCTCTTAGATTTGTTTGTCGTTGGAGCACATTGGTGGGGTTCATCATGCTACATTCAGACAGGCACATGAACATGATAATCTGATCAATTTCACTCCCCAGTATTTTCCCTCTCCTACCTCTACCAGGTTTGCTATTTTTTTTTTTTTTGGGGTACTGGGGATGGACCCAGGGTGCCCCACCACTCGGCTACATCCCCAGTTTTTCATTTTGAGACAGACTCTTTCTAAGTCTCTGAGGCTGGCTTGGGAACCTGTAAGCTTCTTGCCTCAGCCTCCTTCTCTGGGATCATGGAGTGGCCACCATGCCCAGATATTAAGGAATTTCCTAATATCTCCAGGGACCATTTCTCAAGGGAACCCATTTCAACGTGGGCCAGTTCTTGTCAAAAAGGTCTTTCTCACTCAAATTCTATTAGAATAATATTTTTTTTCAGGTTTAGTATAAAGCTATCTCACTGTTACAAGAGTTTAATATGTAAACATTCCACTGCACACACACTAATAAATGATGTTTTAAATCACAGGCAGCCGCTTTGCAGCTTCACCTGTGTCCCCGTGTGCAGAGGCACAGCATGGTGAACAGGCGGAGCGCAGTACCTCTCAAGGTGAGCAAGGGGGAGGCAGGCTGGGTGTGGGACAGCTCGCGGATGCCGGACTGCCAGAAAAATCAGCTCTGTGCCCTTCAGAAAGGCCAGCAGTCTCAGAGCGCAAGGAGTGCACCCTGCATGAGATGTGCGAGCCCCCACTAACCCTGACGGCACCCGAGGCTTCCTAGAGCCTACTAACATGTGCCAAAGGCCATTCTGAAAGGACGGATGGGGCTTCCCAGAGTGAAGCACGTCACTCCTCACCCTCTGCCCTCACACCAGGTGGGTAGGGCAGGGGCACGAGCTGCTTGACCGCAGCCTGCCAACCTCTGTCCCACTGAGGCTGCGGCTCCACTGAAGGGAGGGGCTGGTCTGAAACGAGACCTTCACGATGCGAGCTGCGGACTAGCTGAGGGTCTACTTATTCTAAAGAGATGGTTGTCCTTCCCTGTTAAGGTGGAAACAGGCAGCCACGGTGGCCTCTCGGTAGCCCTCGCCACCGGCAGGAGAGCAGAGCTGTGTCTGCGTAAGTGGCTCGGGGATGCAGATAGGCGCTGACGTGCTATTACAGCCAGGTCCAACTCTACGATCAAGAGTTCACAACTGTCGGGATTCTTTTTTTTTTTTTTTTTGAGACAAGTCATTCTGTGTTGTCCAGGCTGATTTCCAAGTTCTGGGCTCAAATGATCCTCTAGCCTCAGCCTCCCAAGTAGCTGGGACCACAGGCACTGGTGGGCTTGAAAACTGTAGAGAAACATCAAGGCCGAATCAACACCTAGTTAGCTGCTCCTTCTAGGCTTTGCTGCAAAAGCCGGTTCGTCCTTGGTGAGCGCAACCATAGGCACCGCATTCAACACACGAGGCCACCGCATACCAGACGTGGCTAGCCAACACAAAGGACGGAATCCTCACTCTACTTGATGTTAATCAAATCAGTCAGTGTGTCTAGGAACCCCATACTGTAGTGTACACCCAAAAATAACTGTCAACGTCAATGACAACTTACACCGTTTAACATTTACACTGCCTTGTTTAAGGATTCCGGATTCCCAGTTGTCTTAACCGAAACTACTCTTAACTGGGTGGTAGTGTACAGATGTAATCCCGGTGACTGGAGAGGCTAAGTTGGGAGGACCACAAGTTCCAAGCCAGTCTTAGCAACTTAATAAGACCCTGTCTCACAGTAAAAAGTGAAAAAAAGGGCTGGGGACTTAGCTCCATGGAAGAGCACCCAGGGTTCAACCACAGTATGGAAAAACAACAGACAACCTCCATCCCCGCTCCCCTGCCAACTACACATATGAGCAACTGGAGTAAAATTAAGTGGTCACTATCTAAGTCTGGACCACACTCCAACCCAGTGCCAGCACTGCTGCTGCTTGGGGTCTGAGGGTGCCTGGCCCAGCCTATGGAGAGTGGCAGGCAGAAGCTGCCCAAGGCCACAGAGGCAAGGTTAGCAGCTGCAGCACTGACTCTTCAAGGGTCTCCCAGGAACTAAAGCTGCCCTTTCAGAAAGGATTTTAACAATCCAGCAAAAATAATCAAAGTTGGGCTGGGGATGTGGCTTAAGTGGTGCTTGCCTGGCATGCATGGGGCGCTGGGTTCGATCCTCAGCACCATATAAAAATAAAGATGTTGTGTCCACCGAAAACTAAAAAATAAATATTAAAAAAAAATCTCTCTCTCTCTCTCAAAAAAAAAAAAAAAAAAGACCAAAGCCCAAATTATGACCGGACACAGGGTGGGGCAGGTGTTAAGCAAGACCTGGAGGAATCATGGAGGACTCCTGCATAAATCACTTATTTTTTTTTTTTTTTAAATTTTATTTTCCTTCTTCTCCTTTCTACCTGGTTTTTGGTTTTTTTTTTTTTTTTTGTGTGTGTGTTTTGTTGTTGTTTGTGGTGCTGGGGATTGAACCCAGGGCCTTGTGCATGCTAGGCAAGCACTCTACCAACTGAGCTATGTCCCCAGCCCATAAATCACTTATGAACACGGAACACCCACTGCCCACGCCCCACAGGCTGACAAACCACACTGGGTGCTCCTGGACCCACACTGCCTGCCTCCTGCACCTCCCACCACCCTACCCACTCCACGGGCAGGCGTGGCTAGGCTGCTCTTGGCTGCCATGTGTGCTCAGCATGTTGGGTGCCCCACAAACTGTTGGCCACTGCCACCCCTTCCAGCTTTGCCCAAGTACTTCACCCCTGGGCAGCTGGCCAGAGGCCCAGGCTCACCACCACCAGCCCCCACCCCCCCACTGCTGGCTGTGTACACGGGACAGCACGGCCGCTGGTCCACAGACAGTCCTGGTTCACATGCCCACAGCCTCAGACCCTGGAGCCCACAGGCTCGCAAACAGGTTGACTTCTATCACCATTTCCTTTCCGAGTTTTATTCGACAGGACTAACAGCTTAAAAAGAATTACTAGAATCCAAAAAGCCCTAAAATGTTCACGACTAGTGACTGACTAGTAGTAATCCAGAAGGGTGGGCATCCACGACCCCTGTCTTTGTTTTAAGAACACAGGCACACACCAAGAACAAAGGCAGTCCACGCACAGGCTTGTGGGTACCAGTGTCCTGTCGACACCAGTCTAGGCCAACGTGCACACTGCAAGACAGCATCCCAAATGATATTCAATAAGGGCACTTTTTTTTCTTTAAAAATTTTTTTTTGATACCAGGGACTGAACCCAGGGGGTGCTCAACCACAGAGCCCAGACCAACACAGCCTACAGCACACTAAACAAAGGAGAGTGCTTGTCCTTAAAACACGTGAGCAGTACCAGGGCTGCTCCAGGGAGCCTGAAGACAAGGCAGGAGCACTGCAGCCAGGCCGTGTGCCCGGCCTTCGGAGCGTGTCCTCCCCTCCTGGCAGGGTCCTCTTGCACTCAGTGCCTGCTCAGCTGGCCACAGCTATGGCCATTTGGCGGTGCCTCACACTGCCTCACCTAGGGGTACCAGTGGCCACACCTGGTCCTGTCTCAAGTCCCCTGGGCTCTAAACACATACATTTACTATCTGCAACCGTGGGGATGGAGCCAGCAAGTGCTCACACCAGCCACGTTCCTGGTTCACCCTTTTGTGGTTCTGGGGATGGAAGTGGGAGTGCTTGGCCACTGAGCTACGCAACCAACTCTTTGTATTTTTTTGAGACAAGGTCTGGCTAAGTTGCTCAGGCTGGACTTGAAGTTGTGATGCTCCTGCCTTGGCCTCCTGAGTCACTTGGATTATAGGTGTGTGCCACAATGCTCGGCTTGGGCTAAATACACATACAAGCTAGGACTTGAACCCAGGGCCTTGGGCATTCGAGGCAAGTGCTCTACCAACTGAGCTCCATCCCCAGCCCCAGGCTAAAAGTATCTTTGAGCTTGACTCTTGCTCATGACAACTGCCAATTTAATTACAAGTACCTCTGCTTCAGGGCTACTGAGACAGCCATTACCATCTGCAGCTACCACTGCATCTATGCTGAAAAGGTTCAGTGGCTGTGAGCTGAAGGATGCCTGTCCAGGAAGAGCCACCCAAAGATCTGGACACTCAAATCACTTCCACGAAGCACAGCCCAAACCAAGATGAACACAGGAAGACAAAAGGCCCCGTATAGGACACGCTGCAGGGAAGGGACACTTCTGGCAGCTGTGACTGCGTTCCCACTAGGACACCATGCCCTGGAGCATTCTGGGGCTCGAGTACAACACAACTGGCCCAAGTCTCTGCCTGCAAATGTCCCTCGGGAACTCTTCCCTTTAGCACACCGACGGGAACACAGGCCCCATTTTAAACCAGCCCCCCGCAGCCCTGCCATGGGAGCAGCTCCCGGTTCTCTTGGGCTTCTCCCTCCTGCTGCCTGCACCAGCTCAACTCACCAGGAAGTGCAGATGCCGCACCGCCTGCTTCTCCTCGGAGAGCACCAGAAGTACCTCAGCGTCAGTTGCTGCCTGACAGCCTTCAGGTGCCTACTGTTCCCTCACCAGAGCCAGGGACCCGCGGGTACAGGCCAGTCTATGGAGAACTCTGAGGAAGGCAGAGGACAACACCCCTCAAGGAGCTCATGCCAAAATGGTGCTGAGGACCGAACCCAGGGGCTCTGCCACTGAGCTGCACCCCTGTCCTATTCTCAGACACCCTTGAAATACGATGTAAATACCAAACAAGACTCAGGTGGGACTGCTATAAAGCATCTGAAAGACAAGACTTGGAGCTGGGTATGGCTCGGTGGTAAAGCATTTGCCCTGATTGGACCCCTCACACCACGAGAAGGCTCCCCAATCACCAAGCGACTGACTGAAAAATCACAATTTAAATGATTCTAAATCAATGCATCTAGGAAAAGAGCAGATCTCTCGCTGAATGCTATGGCCGCTGCTGAAGTCGTCAGGGTATGGAGGTCCCTGGTCCAAGTGCTGCTCCAAGCTCCTTCTGTAGGGGAGGCTCCTAAGCACCATGTCACATCCTTGCTGGGGCTGAGTCCCTGGCCACACTACTTGAAAAGCAGCTGTCCGTGCTCACACAACTTTCCCCCTGTGGTGCTGGCTATGGAACCTGGGCCGGGAGCACATCCACCTCTGGGCCCCAGCCCAGCGCACGCCCTGGTGTGGACTCCTTGCCCCAGCACAAGCTCGCAATGTGCCTGATGCGGTTAAGACTCTGCTTCAGTTACGAGTCAGACCACCTCCCACCACAGACCCCGTGCAACCCCCACAAAGCCCTCCTGTTGGCCAGCCCGCAAGGTGGCCAAGAGCAGAACATCAGACAGCACCTGGGGTGGACGGCACATGTGCACTCAGGGCCGCCAGTAGGCTCATAACTGAGGCCCAGCCTCACAGGAGGCAGGAGCTGGGCTGCCAGCACCTCCCTCTGGTTGGACACTGCAGAGTTGGGAGAGCCCGTGCTCATATGATTTCACCTACCAAACTCCCCAAGAACACCAACGCAGACTTTCTTCAACATACCTCTACACTGAAAGGACTCTCCTCAATCTTTCCAACTTCTGCTTCTGGCAGAGGATTTTTTAAAGTTTGCAAAAATAAGGCTGCTTTCCTTTTACGTTCTGCCTGAAGCTGCTTCTCCTTCGACTCCTTGGATGCCTGGGCCAGTTTCTCCCGGGCAGCAGCAGCAAGGCGGTCCTCCAGCTTCTGCTTTGCTAAAGGAATGGCAGAGAAAAAAAAAGAGTCTAGAACAAGCAGTATCTGTCTTAACTCCCACACAATGCAGCTATGATGATGACACCGATTTCAGAATCGGCAGACAGGGCGGGCAAATCACAGTAGCTTGTTTTGAGGAGGGGCACTCTGCTTTCAAAGTTGGCAGGCTGGTGGGTTCCAAACCAGCAGGAGCTCCAAGATGGCTCTGGCTCAGTGCAACCATTAACAACCCTTGCAGATGGGACACTCTCTGAAAAGCCTTGCTCCACGTGACCCAACACCTGTTGAGCTCATGTGCAGGAGGTGCAGGTTTGGACGTACAGACCAAGCACAGCTGCTGGGGTTGGCAGCTGCAGTATGGTGCCAGCTCCTGACAGGAGGCCTGCTGTGGCCAAAGAGCTACCTGTCGGGGGTGGCCTGACCTGTTTGTGTTCACAGAAAAGGCAACTCAAGAGAGCCAGTCAGAACAGACAGAGACCACAAATATAGACGCTATTTAACTACTTTTATGCAGAACGTCATTTATTTGGGAGTAAGGGCAGGAAGATTTATAGGAGATCCCCTAAATGCTGCTGGTCACGTGTCAGGTATGCAGGGGCCACGCTGTAACCCATGAAGATGAGCCGGAGCTGAGAAATTGGCTCCAAAGTGCATCATCTTCAAGGGCGATGGTTCTGCTGAGACAGCCTCACAAAAGGCAGCTCCCAGCTTGGTGTGTTAATTTGGGCTGGGAGTCCAGGCCAAGCACATCACCCTGGGGCTGCTGTCAATGCACAAAGTGGGCCTCCATTAGCACCATCTACTTGGTGCACCAGACTGCTCTGAGCACACCGCCAAGGGCACTGTATCCAAAGCTACGGAGGAGCAGAGCGCCTGCTCCAGAGGGTGTTCAAACACTCAGATGTGCTACGCCAACCCCGTGGTTGGGGGTCCAGGTGGCAGCCTTGGAATTTCTGGCTTAGCAGACAAATCTTATACTTATGTCTTTTCTTTCTTTTGAGAACTTTAAAGCTATCGACAAACCTTGCTTTGCTTCTAGCTCCTCCTGGGTAAGCGGGGGCTTCTTTTCCTCGACAACTACACAAGGCGGGGCTGCGGCCGGGCTAGCGTTGGCGGCACTACTAGCACTTTCTTGGCCTTCTTTGCTTTCTTCATCATCATCGTCACTGTCATCATCTAGCTTAACTCGGTTTTTTTCCAAGGGAAGTAGATCATTTTCTTTGGCCTTGATTGCAAAGCTTATTGGAGCAAATGAAGCTATTGAGAGAAGGTGAGAAGTGGACACATTTTTAGGGAGCCAGTGCGCAGAGCTGAACCATCCCGGCCCTAACACTTACTTAGGCGTCGGTGGGTGGGAGGTAGCATCTGCAGTGGAGCCACATCGTATGCAGGGCTCTGTGGGAGCAAGGGCCGTCTCAGGGCCCAAGGGTGCTGTATGACACCTCTGCGCTCCCAAGCCATGTTCAATAGGGGCAGCTCACACTGGACTCACAGGTAAGTCAGGACTGATGGGGCCTACGCTGCACAGAGGTCAGCTAGGGCCACAGCAGGGACGCTCCTGCTGAGCACCAGTTCAGGGTCACTTGCCATTTTAAATGATCAAATCATTTTTCTTTAAAATTTTTTTCCTGGCTCAGCATGTAACAATCTGCACAAGCAGGCATAAGATGCGACTCCACTAGGCAAGGATCATCTTTCAAAAATCCCAGCTGTAAGACACTGTTCTCACAGAGCAACAGTCACAGAACTCATTCATTTACTCAGCCACCGTTTTGCTGGGTACCACGTCAGCCCAGGCTCTGCCCCTATAAGGAAGTTCAAGCCAGGCAAAACAAGAGTCCAGGTGATGCCCTTTCCCTAGAATATGGGAAAACAAGAGAAACACAAGCTCAACAAGAGAGCGTGGTCCCAGTCCCCACCTGCCGGGGGAGCACTGAGTTCCGCCTCCTTGAGACAAGGCCAGAATGGGTTACAAACAGCTCACCAATAGCTCAAGCTGCAGTAAGAGCCTGGTTTCTAACCATGGTGAGCTACTGCCTATGAGGGACACAGGTAAGCCACAGCAAGGGGCTTCCGTGAGTCTCACTTGGCCCACACTCATGTGTGGCGTGAGAACAATGAACACTGAGCTGTGCTGCCTGGCTCTGCGACACACAGCCACGGTAAGCAGTCATCCTGGCCCAATGCTGAGGGACCGGGTTTCCCATGCCACACTGGAAAAGCCACAGAAGGGAGGCTGCCTCCTGGGCCATGTGGTGTCTGTCTCCATTCCTGACGCCTGGCAACTGGGGCACCACAGGGCATTGAACCCAGGCTCTGTGGGGATAGGCAATGCCACCATCTTACTGTGGTGTGGCTATGTTTAAAACAGCCCTCCTCTTTTAGAGAGATGTGTGCATCATCTGCGGGGAAAGTGCTCTGGAGTGGAATCTAAGATGTGGCCTGGGGCCCAATGCAAGGTCTCACCCCTCTGGCCCCTCTCTCCGGATGCACTTGAAACAAAGTTAACAAAGCACACCCTTTATTGCCTGTGGGAACGCAACCTCTCTAAGGAACAAAGAATCCAGGGGCATTTTAAAAGGGGAGGGGAAAAAAAGCATGCACATTAAGCGTTAATTAATGAAATCACTCAAGCAGACTAGGATACACACAAAAGGACTTTAAGACAATTCTGCCCTGCCACCTCTTCCCTCAAGCTAGAAGAGGCAGCAATCAGCAAAGAGACCATTAGGATGAAAGCCCTGGAGCTGCCTTTCAGCACGGTTCACAGGCAGGGCCACAGCCAGGCACAGTGGGGCAAGAGACTTCCTTCCACCCCGCAGCCTCCATCCTTGCCTCTCTCACCAAGGCTGACACCCTGGGGGAGGACGGGGCTCCCAGTTCCCACATGAGAGAATCAGACCTGGGCTCGCTCAGTCACAGGGAGGCTGCTTCTGCCTAGGACTCTACAGATCATAGCAGATGGGAGCTCTCCTGACAGCCCCAAGGAATAGCAGGGCACCACGTCACACACCAAACCCGCTCCTCCACAGTGTCAGGACCTGTGCAAGTGGGCCCGCCACAGTGCTTCCCAGGCAGGCCCTGCTGCCCCAGCTGAAGTGGAGCAAGCCCCAGGGCAGGCCAAGGCAGCAGGCAGAGCGGGGCCCAGGGAGCCTCCACTTCCTGTACCACAGGGCTTCTGCTCCAGGCATCAGCTGTCATGCCAAACTGCGGCCCAGAGGCAGCCGGGGTTCTCTGGGGCGTGGGGAGAGCCAAGTGAACAGAGGCAAGTCCAACTGCAGCTCAGGCAGGTGTGGGAAACAACAGGACACGCACTGGGTGCCATCCCTGCCCACACACCTGCACACCTGGCGGGCTCCAGTGTCCCAGCAACGTCCCTGCACACACGTGTGACCTCCCACCTCAACAGGCTAGAGCTTCGTGGTGTGGATGCACCAGCTGACTTAACGATCTCCAACTGCTTTTGAGATTTTATTTTTTAAATTTTGCTGCCCAGGCTGGTCCCAAACAGTCCTCTGCCTCGGCCCCCAGAGTATCCAGGCTCACCACCACGCCTTGGGAATACTTTGAAACTACCACTTTGAGAGGCCAAAGCCAGTGTCTTTTTAAGAGAATAAAAAAAATCTATTAGCTACCTCGCTTTCTTCTTTTCTGAACTATCTTTTCTTAAAAATGTCCTTTGTCCATTTTTCTACTGCACTGATACCTTCCTTATTGATTTGTAAGAGCTCTTTCCATGGTAAAGACATTGATCCTTTAATTAACAATGACCACCATTTAAAATTTTTCATATATATATATATTTAGTTATAGTTGGACACAATACCTTTACTTTGTTTATCTATCTTATGTGGTGCTGAGGATCAAACCCAGTGCCTCCCACGTGCAAGGCAAGCGCTCTACCGCTGAGCCCAGCCCAGTGCCCAACCACCACCATTTTGACACGGTCTTGACTCTCCTCAGGCCCAGCCCCCATGAGACCCACTGACCCTCCTTGTGGTTCATGGCTTCAATCTTAGAAACCCTTTCCCACCCCAAGATCATCAAAGCATCACCTGTACTTTCCTCTCCTCAATTTTACCTCCTACCCCTAACTGCTGGACTGAAATGGAACCACTACTGTTGGAGGCACCGTGATCTGATTTGACTTCTTTGTGGGGGTACAGCCTGCTTTCCCAGCTGGATTACTGCTGAACCATGCTTCCAGAGCATGCTCTCAGTATCATGAGATACGACCGGGAAGCCTGCCCTATTGACAGGACACCCATAGCAGGGGGCAGATGCGGCACCACCTTGGGCTCCTGGGACAGGCCCCCTGCACCACAGCAGCACCTATGCTTGCGGTGGCCATGGAGGATAACTATTGCGCCGGAGCGCCTGCGGTACCTGTCTTCCTGGGTGCTCGGGAGCAGCTCTCCTGATGCAGGCATCTGCTTCCTGAGGGGAATCATACGGGCCTTTAACTTGTCCTGGCCTGCTGCCTACTTCTAGGGGCAGCTCACCCACCACTAGTTCAACTATTCTTTTAGGCAGACACATCTATGTCAGTTTCCTTCATTTCTTGACATGATTTTAGAAATTTATGCTTTTATTGAAAATGGTTCTCAGTGATTTCAAATTTACTCAAATCCTAGGTCGCATACACTATGCTGTGTTCTCAAAGACACCGACGTCTTCCTCTCGTCCGGGTGCATCTGCTCCTCCCTCCACTGAGAGCAGTGACTACGTGCTGCTGGTGTCTCCCACGGGCTTTTCTCATTGTTCTCTAATTTGCGCCCACTGCCGTGCAGGCGCTTCCTCCGTCCTGGTGCTGGGACCACCCAGGGCCCTGCAGACACAGCACTCCCCCTCCTGAGCCCCAGCCTGCTTCCAAAGCCCTTGAGTTCGGTGCTTGCTTTATTTTTGGTTTGCCAGGACAGACAGAGCAGGCTGTGAACAGAGCAATGTTCTTCTTGTCCTTACTTTCGTGGTCCTATGACGCCAAGTGCTCAGCGCCCCAGTCATTCTGCTCTAGCACTCGGACCGCTTTATGGGCTCTTCAGATCTGCTTCAACTGCCCACATGCAACGGTACCAAGTGTGACGCGCTGACCTGTCCCCCCTCGGAGAACAGCCCACCTGCTCTTCTACCTGGATGCCTCTTCTGTCTCCTTCCTTTGAGATTTCTCAGAAAACCTAAAGGTGTTTTCTCACCCAGCCTGGTCCTTGATGACTTCTTCACATTAAGACGTGGCAGTTTATTTCCAAGCCATCTTACAGACGTGAGATCATCAGGTGCACTAGCTTGATATTTTCAAGGAGTACAAAGCAGAGACGTTGACATCTCTTCTGTCACAGGGGTGGGGGTCCGTTTCAGAGACCCAACAGCGCCTCAGCAAGCTGCAGCTTTCCGTCCCCAGCCTCACAGGGGGCCTGTGTTGTCCAGGACTGAGCTGGGGGTAGAAAGGAAGCCTGCAGGTGGGCGGCAAGTGTGGGAGCTACACTGGGGTGGACAGGCCAGGTCTTGGGTGTCCCCAACTTGTCCAAGCCTCCCGCCCACCCTCTTCATTAACAAAGGCTTCCCCAAAACCACTGCTCAAGTCCCAGCGTGTCCTTTCCTTCCCTACAAACCACACCCCAGGAAGGTGGCTTCCGATCCGGGGACAGCATTCCACCCTGGTTTCTGGAGCAGTGGCCGCCACTACCCAGCAGTCTACGTGTTTGGTTATTCCAAGGAGAGTTGAAGGTGGCCACAACGGGCAAGGGACTAAACACACGTGAGCTTCCTTGGGACAACTGGGTTACCCTGAATGACCACCACCCGCTCCCCACTGCACTGCCCACCCTCCTCCCCACTAGGAACTGCTGTCACTGCGCCTGCCTCTGCATAGCTGTGCTCCAGGCCACGGTCTCTCACAGCCTCCAAGGATGCCTCTGCCTGCATCTCCTTGGGAAGCCACTGAAGGATGAGGCCATCCCCCAGCAGGCCCGGGGCCTCATGGGAGGGGCAAAGCAACGAGCTGGCTGTCCCACTCCAGACCCTGTCTTTGTCCCTGGATGCTGGAGTCACTCAGACACTCTTCATTGGGACAGCAGGCGGCCAGCACATCCCACAGCAGCACCACTGTGAACGGATCCTCTCGATACTCATCAGGGGAACAGCTGCCTCCCCACTTCTGCTACGCGGGGCTCTAGGCAGCCTGCTCCAGCTCTCTCCTGGTCTCCACAGCACCAGCCACTCACACGCATGTGTGTACTGCTGGACCAAAGGCTCCAGGGAGAGAGCAAGGTGACTAAAAGCAAGAGCGCATCGTGCTGCCTGGCAGAGGTACTCAGAGGGCTGCTTTGACCAGGAAAGAAAAGGGGTTTCTCGGTGCAATGGTTTGCAAGCAAATATAATTTCAGAAGTCTGAGGGGGATGACACATTATTTAATAATTCATAAACATTTCCTCTGAATTGCTCCAAACAGGCTGTTAAGCAAATGAATCCCCAGGACTAACTCATGGTTCACAGGACTCCAAACGCCCAGCCAGGAGAACACAACCCAGCAAGCCCCACCCTGGCCTGCGTTCCAGGCCAAGAGGCTCTCCTGCAGCTCAGCGGGGCCTGCGAGCAGCCGCAGCAGCGCACCTTTTACCAGCTTCCCGTCCGCAGCGCTCTTACTGGACGAAGCTTCCTTCTTCCCGCCTGAGCTTCGTCCCCCTGCCTCGCCTGTGTCCTCAGGCACGCCAACCTCCCCGGTCTCGCCTGGCTTTTCAGGAGCAGATTCTGCAGGGGCCTCTTCTGGGGCTGCCACAGCCTGGGGAGAGTGACATCACCACACACCATTACATGGAAACCACATGACATCTGTCAGAACGTGAGGGACATCACACAGTCACATTTTTAGATTTCAAATTTGTACTCGCTACTTTCTGGCACAGTAGGCTGAAGAGGAGTGGAAGGAGCTCCCCCAGTGCACGTGGCAGGGTGCTGCTCTGTCTCATGGACTGGGCCGTGGCACCTGTCCTGTCAGAACCCCACTTTCCCCAGGGCCTGCTGGGAAGCCAGCGTTCTTTCCTGTGAGCAACCTGAGATAAAGGCTGAGAGGAATCTGCAGAAGGCGGGAGGACAGCAAGGCAGTGAGGACGACAGCAGGGGGCTCTGTGAGGAGGGCGGGCCGCGTGGGCCCTGTGCTAGCTCTGGGCAGGCGGTTCTGTTTCACAGGCTCACGCGCAAGCCACGCAGCTCAAGTGCCCGTGCACACTTCCACCTGAGCAGGCAGAAGTAGCACCACCCAAGGCCACAGGGCAAGGAAGCAGGGGCTTTTGTTTGGCACGTGTTGGACACAGGCCCACGGAGAGCTGAGTGGTGGCAGCACAGGAGACACACAGCTGACCAGCACGGGACAGCGAGCACGTAGGGACCGACTTCTGCAGCCCCACGCGGGCTTCACGCTCTTGTCATTCGGGACACGCACCTGTGTGCCTTCACCGCCTTCTTTCTGGAGGAAGAACTGCTTCTTAAACTCATAGTAGGCATTGTACTGGTGCCATGGCTGCAGGAACTCAAATCTGTGAAGAGAACAAACACAGGCCACTCAACACACCGCAGCAGCCTCTCTGAGAACCTGTGTGAGCTGTGGCCTCCTGCTGCTGGACGCAACCAACTCCCACGGGTATCCCATCCATGCCACACGCGAAAGAGCCCGCAGCATAGGCACTACCATGCGGGCACATGGCTCAGGTTCCACCACTGGGGGCCAAGGGACGAGACTGGATTTTATGGAAAGGCTCCTGTCTAGACCCCAGGGCAGGCCCCCCAGCAGAGGGAACCCAGCCTTTCACCTCAGGTGGCACAGACATTTCACTCACTTTAAGTAACTCTCAGTAATTTGACAAGCCAAGAAAAAAAGTCTATCCAAAGACACTGAGCCAAGAAAACGGGAAACTACATGGCTGGATTTTTAGAAGACCTAAATGAAAACCCCAAATCCCATGCACCGAATTTGCTTAGAATTCCTTTCTTTTCTGATGCCGAAGATGGAAGCCAGGTCTCGGGCATGCTAGGCCAGAGTTCCATTGATGAGCTGCAGCCCGATGCTTAAAACTGTACCTCTCACCTCTGGTCATTCTTGGCACGAACGCTGGTCTCAAATTTAAGGCCATTCCTAGCGACGTACTCCGCCAGCTTGTCAATCACAGGCTGAATGTCGGGGGGTGGGGGGATGATGGCGGCCACGGGAGCAAGTGCACTGTGGAGAAAGGCCCGGTAAGTCACACATTCCCCAGCGGCTGCACTGGGCCAGCACTGGTGGCTGAAGGTCCTCTTGGTCTGGGTCTCGCAAGGGGCGCAATAAATACAGGTGTTACAGAGAATACACGCTGAGGGCCCTTGCTCTGAAGATGCTGTGTTCTCCAACCAACAAAGCCAGTGCTCTCACATCACGACCAAGTACCATGGTCTTTGGCGACAAGGAGCTCACTGGGGAGCCAGACACAGAGCGACAGAAACAGGTTTCATTTTCTTCTTAATTAAGGCTTCCCTTCGATGAGGAGCTAACTCTAGCAACAACCAAGAGTACATCACATGCTGCCTTTTTGTTGCTAGCACGACTCGACTCGACCTTTCACCTCCCACTCGACCTCCTCAAGAGGACAGGAACAGGGCCACTCTACAGAAATATGTAGGTGCTGCCTGGAGCCCACGCACCCTTACAAGCTACTAGGGGGCCTCCCTAGAAAGCCACAGTAACATGGCTTGCGAGGGCCTCAGGGTGTGCCCCAGGGCCGCATCACCAACCTCTTGAACCTGCACAGTCTACAAACAGTTGCCGCTCCCAGAGGGACCTGCCTGGTACAGGGCAGACTCTGGGTAAGAGGTGGGTGGGATGCTGCACAAGCCACGAGTGCCTGTGGTCAGCCTTCACCATGAGGCACCTTCTTAACTTCGAGACAGGGCTAGCCTGGAACTTGGATCCTCTCACCTCAGCTTCTAAACCACTGAGATGACAGGCAAGCAGCACCACACTCAGCTTTTTAAGAACTTTTACGTCACGGCATCTTCAACTTTGCAACTTTGGGGTCTGAGTAATGACTATTCAAATCCAGAGGCTTAATCCAGACCAGGGCCCAAACTGAGAACGGAGTGGGAGGTGCATGTACCTTGTGGTGGTGGTGGAGGAGGTGCCGCTGCTCGCTTCGGTTGTGGTTGGGGGAGGTGGTGGTGTGGTCCCAGGAGGCGGCGGGGCAGCTGTCGTCACACTGGGAGAGCTGGACACAGTCACCCCAGCAGGAAGGGTGCTATAGTAAGTGGCCACGTCGATCCCTGGAGGGGGTGGTGCCAGGCAGTAGGTTCCGTCGGGTAACATGTAGTAGCTATAGTACATGGCCGCCACGGGTGCTGCAAAGACGTGTGGGGTGAGGCCGGGAGGGGGGCCAGGAGCACCCTCTGCCCCTCCTCTCACGGCACTGGCCAGGTGATAGCAGACCCCCGCCACCAGGGGAAGGTAAGCAGGCATGAGGACGCCCCAGCTGCGCACTGTGCAGCCCAGGAAAAATTCCCGCTGGCAGCAACTGGTGGCCTTTCCTAGGGGCCTGCCCAGCTGGTCTGCCCTGCTCTGACGCCAACTCCACATTCTCAGGAGAGTCTCTTTTCCACTTAACTGTTCACACTGGAAACAGTCCTGTCTGCAAGCTGACACCTCCATCACCCCTGCACCCCGTGATGGGGCACTGCCATTCATTCAGGTCAACGGCCCTGGGACTGCTCCTGGGCCTCCCTATCATCCACAGATGCACAACAGCTTCCTCCGCACAAAGGCTCACACCCATGGGACTGTAGGCCATTGTGCTAGCCATGAAGAGCCCTGCAGGCTAAAACACCTAATTTTAGAAAATATTCAAAACCAGCAGAAACCAAGAAGACTCAATGATATAGCTGAGAGTCTAGTCCTAATCCTACAGCAGATAAAAAAGGGTTCTCTATATACAGGTTTAATTTCTCCTTCATTAGAAGATGGCATACAGATTTTTTCCAATGAAGTGATTTTGATTTTCACTTTAAATAGCAACATGGTAAGACAAGTCCTCAGAACTTCAGTATGACCGTGGCTGCCACACTGCAGAGGGGCATTGAAGTCCCCAGTCATGAGCAAAGGCTTTCCACCCCAGGCTGGCAAGATGACGCCCCCAGGGCACTCTCTCCCCTGCAGGCCTGGCCCCGCCAGCACCCAGGCTCTGCTCTTCCCTCCACCTTGGCACAGGCACAGTGTCTGTCTGCTCTGAAGCACCCTGGTACTACCAACAGCTCCCAACCACGAAGGACTCACTTTTTATTAAGTAGACACAAACAAACTCCAAAATGTCCCGCTCTGGCTCAGTGCTACACACCAACCACTGTACACAAGAAAGGCACTATCTAAAATTTCAGAATAGGGTGTGTGGTCTCAACGAGCACGTCACACCAATGCCACACAGAGCATTTGCGTCATCTCTGGAGACAGAACAGACAAGACCACATGAACAAGGAGGGGCTGGTGGCGCCTAGGCACTGTTCCGTGGGCACCTGTGAGGGCAGAGACCTTGTCTCTACCATCTCTGAAGCTCTAGCTCTGAGCACACAGCATGTGTTGGTGATACATGGTTCAAACACTGTCAAAGCTAAGCAGGGAGTCCTCCAGCACAGGCGCCCTGAGCAAGGAGGGCGAGTCAGATGCTCCTGCTAGATCCCAGGCCTTGCTCATCTCGGGGAAGGATGAAACACAAGGTTCTGTCCTGGCCAGTCTCCAGCTAAAGCCCAGGTTTGTTTTCAACTGTAGCCACAAGTAAGACCCCTGAAGCCCAAGGGCAAACAGTGGCTGGGACTTAGCTCCCAGGAAGCAGAGTCACAAGCTCTAGCCTGCTGCACTCCTCCATGGCAAAGTGAGTACTGTGCTTCAAACCAAGCACCACGCCTTGAGAACCACCATGCCATCAGTCTGCGTGAGCTTCCGGAACCTCGCAGTGTGCCAACTGAACAAGGCATTAAACACAGCAGTGCTCATGACAAGGCAGGCTCGTGTGACTCAGAGACCCACCAACCTCAGACCTCCGAAGGTGCAGTGAAGACTGCACACAGCTTAGACAGTGCAGCAGGCCTGCAGAAGGGTGAGGGCTGTTTAGGGGAGCAGTCGGGATGGACCCCAGGCTGCGCACTTCTAAGAGAAACCCCAGGCCTGATCCCCACGCTAAAGCCTGCCTAGGACACCTGCAACCCCGAGAGAGACTCACACAGAGGAGGGACAGTCCACACCACCCGCAACTTCTCACCCACATCCTTCGGCTCTCCCCAGCAGCACTGTAACCACCTGCTATGAAGGTGGGCAGGACGTGCGCGGGGAGAGGGTGGCAAGTGGGGGAGGCAGCAGAGCACAGGCCACTGTAATGTGACACTTTCTTCACACCACCCTGGGTGCTGCTCCCCGGTTCTCAATTCACGGACTGTGAGCAACGGGAAGGTTTTAGGGAAGCGGGATGGTTGAAGCCCTGAGTGCCCTCCCTAGAGGCCTGGCCCTGCCCTGGCGCCCTGCCCTGGAGCCCAGCCCCAGGTTGCCCTGCTTCCTCTGTCTTTGGCACAGGCACAGGGCCAACAGGTATCCTTTCCAGACACCTCTGTATACACCCTGTGGTGGCTGGGCACGTCTTGCCCGGAGTGGAGACGACGAGACCTCAGCAGCGTGCACGCTCTGTACACAGCCTGGCTGGCTCAAAGTACTGCTCCAGGCACACTGGAATGATGTTCCCTGCAGACCAGCAGCGAGTGAGGTGTGGCCCTTGTTCCAGAGGCTTCCTGGCCATGGCCTGCAGCAGCAGGGCTGCTCACAAGCCCCTCCCTAGCCACCAGCTGAGCTAGGGCCCAGGGTCCCCCACAGCCAGTCTCCTGAGTGACACCACAGCTTGAGAGGTGCTGGTCCAGACCAAGGAAAGAACAAACCTCAGATCCACAACTGAGGTCCGTGGCCTCACACTGTTACCCAGGCCTGGAACTGCAGGGCTCTCCCTCTACAGCCTCCCAAGTGCTGGGACCACAGGTAAGCGCCAAACTAAGCTGCTTCATGAGAACTGCAAAAACCTACTCCAATGGACCCAAGAGAGAAATTCCAGCAAGTGCCGTATTTTCTAAAGGAAGCACAGTGAGAGGAACAAGCTGCTCAAGGCGCAGTGCACACAGGAGTGCTCGTCGCATGTCTTCCCTAGGCGAGGCCAGAGAAGCCTGCCCCATGACCTCCCAATGCCCCTTGATGGGCTTTTTGAAAAAACTCTGAGCTCAGCCTCTGAGTTCTACGGAGGAAAACACCTTTCATTAGTGAACAGGCACCAGGAAGGCAGCACTGCATAGCTGCTCACGTAGCACCACTGAGCATCTCTCCTTGGAGGCAGCAGACATGTGGCAGCTCACTGCCCATGCCCAGGAACCCACAGCTGTGCACGGTGCTCTGACCCACCCGAAGCCTGTCCCTGTCTCCTGCATCTCAGCCTCCTTTCCTGGATCTGAATCACCTATTCATACACGTCCCGAGCATCTTGAGTTCAATGGCTTTAAATGCCACACTCTTTGACTGCGAAATCCATCTCCAGCTGGAGGTCCTTGGTGTGTGGCCGCCCACTTGGCACTCCTACCTGTCTCAGGTTTGTCTCCACACCCTCTCCCGCAGCTCCTGCCCAGAAATGCCATGCATCCACTTAGCTTGGGCTCCATGATTTCACAGACCCAAGGCTGATGCCCCCACTTGCAGCTCCGCCCTCCTACTGCACAGCCCAGAGCTGACGGAGGCGGGTCACTCCTCGGCCACTGTTTCCTTTCAACCACAGCAAGCCTGTTCCTCGTCTGGGTGGCCCTCTCATGCAGTCCTATCTTCCTTCTCTGTCTCCCCTGACCCCCAACTCCTCTCAGGCTTCCATGAGAACCACCTCGCCAGCTTGCTCTGGACTTTTTTTTAATATTTATTTTTTAATTATAGGTGGATACAATAACTTTATGTGGTGCTGAGGCTCGAACCCAGTACCTCAGGCATGCCAGGCGAGCGCCCTGCCTCTGAGCCCCAGCCCCAGCCCCATGCTCTGGACTTCTTTAGGCCGCCTCTGATCACAAAGGGACTGCCTGACCTGCTGTAACCACCCGCTCCACTGTGCTCAGTCTCACAGCAGTCCCTTTTCTGCAGGGACATGTGCCAGGACCCCAGGGACGCCTGACACTACAGACAGTGCCAAACTCTATGTGGACTCTTCATTCCTGTACATTCACACCTGCGACAGAGCTCGACTTGTAAAGCAGGCGCAGCGGGAGATTAACGCAGAAATCCACAGTGAGACAGAGACCCCAACACTGCGCTGCAGGGGAGGCTCTGACCGGCCCTGTCACTCACTGCCCCGCGCTGCTCGTGCTCAGCCTTCTTGGGGTGTGAGAAGATGCAGCCTGTGAGGAGAGGTAAGCGAGGCCAGGACCCTAGCATCAGGACGCAGCATTAGACCATCTCCTAAGAGTTGTCTGCACACAGGATCTGTGACACCATGACAGAGATCTGGTAACTGAGGCGGCTGTCAAATCACTGCCGGGAGGGTAGCACTGGACACAATGGGCAAAGGGGGCTCACATCCTTGGTGGGAAGCAGAGAAAGGGAAAGGGCCATGGTTTCATCTTGCAATGCAGAATGGTGTGCTACTTAAAACACAGGGATTATTTCTGGAATTTTCCATTAAAGGTTTTTGGACCATGTGTCCCAGAGAAAGTAAAAATGAGAAAAAAGTGTTCATCTGTGTCATCTGTCTGTGTTCTCTGTGGTGTCAGCTCCATGATGGGAGGAGTTGTGCCCGTGCACTCCTGGCACGGTACCCACAGTGCAAACTTGTTCAGCAGATCACAAACGGCACAGGAGAGAATCAGAATGGCAGGCTTCTCAGCAGAGGCAAAGCTACTAGGAGACGGTGCACAGAACAGTCCAGAATCTGAGGGCACATAATTTCCATCCCACAATTCTAGGGCCATCTCACATCTGTCCAGTGAAGACAGGATTAAGGCATCTAGGCTACCTAAGGATAAGGTGTCTTCCACGTACCCTTTGCTGGCAGTTACTGAGGACACACTCTGGCAAAGCACAGGAGCAAACAACAAGAAGGAAACAAAGAGACCAACACTGACACAGAGCAACACGGGGCTGGGGCAGGAGGAGCACAAGTTCAAAGCCAGCCTCAGAAACTCAGCGAGACCTAAACACTTGCAGGTGGCCAGCAATCTGGGCATGCTTAGGGACATCAGAGCCCACAGCACCTGCAGAGGGGCTGCTGACCCAGCAGTGGAGACATGGCCATGGCCTCACACAGACCAGTGAGGAGCAGGATGGACGGGCTGCTCCCACATTTTTCTCTTTTGAATTCTGATCACAAATATACCGGAGCCACACAATAACCAAAAGAGAAAACAGGAGGCATGTGAATTCTGGGTGTGGGTGGCCTGGGGGCAGCATGCACCCCACCTGTCCCTGTGGACCCAGAGGAAGACAGGGAGCCTCACAAGGGTGAGGGAGGGAGCAGGGAGCCTCCCAACAGAAGCTCAGAGACACACAGTGGGAAATGCGTGGAGAGACGGTCAGTGGGCAGTCAGTGGGTGGTGTGTGCCAGACACTCTTAACAAGCACCTGATCTCTGACTTCCAAAGTACAGACACGCAGTAGTGTGGTTAAGTAAAAATCTGAAGTGTCCTTATAATCCAAAGATGATGAGCATCTTATCCTATTTATCACATCTTTGGGTTCAGGCGGAGAGCCAGAGAAAACATTTACTCATATTCCTTTTTAGGGGGTGACTTTGGGCCTATTTGTCCCTCTCTCCCTCTGGCCAGCCAGTATCCATCAAGCAAGGACTTGTCAGCTGCCTGGGACCCTGGACCCAATGCACACAGCTGACAAGGTTGAGTCAACACAGCAAACTCAGATGCTCACGGTGTGTGATTAGAGGAAGAGTTGGCAGAAGGACTCAAGGTGTCATGGCCACAAAGGGGCCAGCTAAAAACATGCCAGGGCTGCGGGTGAGAGGGGCCAGTGTAAAGGCCCTGAGGTCAGGGCTCCCTTAGCACACTATTAAGCATTGAAAGGGTAAGGGACACAGGGGCAGTGAGGTAGAGTGGGAGGGGAGTTTCAACAGCCGTGGAGGGCCAGTTGGCCACAGGAGGGCCTCTGGTTTAACGGATGGAACGCAGAGAGCTTCCAGGAGTACTGATGAGACGGCATTTACTTTCAAGAGCACAGTGTGCTGGCTGTCAGAGGAGGGCAGCACCAAGAGAGAGCTACAGCAGGCCAGGCAGACAGCAGCTGAGGCCCTGAGCATGGGTCCAAAGATATGCAGCTGGACCATATGGAGGGCGAGGCAGGAAGACTCTGGGCCACCTGCACTTTGGCCTGGACAGCTGTTTCCTAAAATGGGAAAGAGTGGGGAGTTTGGGATCCTGCCTTGAGCACCCCAACTTTAAGATGCCCATAACACGTCCAAGGAGCAATGGCAGGAAGGAGGGGGTGGTCAGGACTGGAGATGGAGACTGGTATTGATGAGATGCAGAGTTACTTACCAAAAAGAGAAACCATTACTACAAAAGACAGATTCTTACCAAAACAGATTTCAGATAAAACTTTAAAGTCTGTTGGGCCATTGTGTAAAAAAAAGTAAATAAGTGACAACGGTTAGGCACTGCACAAGGCCTTCAGGTCAGCTGCCCGTGCTGGTGGCAGGCCCTGGGCCTCACCCTCAGGAGGCCCCTGGGGCTGAGTGGCGCTTGGCTGTCTGCATGTGCATCAGTGTGGAGGACAGAGTAGGGGCTGGAAGACATAGATAGCAAATCCTTTTGCTTTTGTGTACCAAGAGGTAAAACAGAGGATGTTATGTAGGAACTTAAATAACAAGAAAAAACATATCCATTTTTTGATGGAACTGAAAATACGATAAAAAAAAGTCACTGATTACGGGATTTCTGGTTAACATGGGTTACTGGCGAGAAGAATGACTTCTGAGATGACAGCTTACTTCACTGGGGTCAGAACCAGTGTCCTTCTCATCCGAATGAAGCAGAGTGAGCTGTGGAAGTTGCTGATTCCCAGGAGCCCAGCAAAGCGACAAGTAGAGGGTGGACGAAGCGGACGTGCGGCTGTAGCCATCCATCCTGGACGCTGAACTGCACACTGTGCTTCTACCGAATCTGAAGCCAGAACCTTCCTTCCTCCCACACACTGCAGGTTTCCTGACACCAGGTCTTGCTAGGCTGCCCAGGCTAGCCTCAAACTCATGATCTTCCTACATCAGCCTCCCAAGTGGCCAGGATGAGTGTGCCACCATGCCTGGACTCACTGCATTTTTTTTAAAAAATAATATTTCAGATGTTGACGAATCTTTATTCATTTATTTATATGTGGTGCCTCACACATGCTAGACAAGCGCTCTACCACTGAGTCACAACCTCAGCTCTGCAGTTTTTTTTTTAAAAAGAGAGAGAATTTTTAAATATTTATTTTTCAGTTTTTGGTGGACACATCTTTTTATTTTATTTTTATGTGGTGCTGAGGATGGAACCCAGCGCCCCGCGCATGCCAGGCAAGCGCGTTACCGCTTGAGCCACATCCCCAGCCCTTTGCAGTTTGTTTTTAAAAGCAAGTTTTTCTAAAAAGCTGGCTGAAATGCTCTTCAACTAGGTCTCGGAAATTTTGAAAGTATTTCTGAAAGTATAGAGAAAGTCAGGGAGTAAAAAATCTCTCCTGGATCCCACAATGACCTTGATTCCCTATTCTCTTCTGTTCTCTGGCCATGCGTGGTTGCAACCCAGGCAAGCATGCTGGGCCTGGGGTAGAGCTCTCGCCCCGCAGCTGTGTCCCTATCATACATAGGTAGAACTCTACAATGCCACCTTTTTTGTTTTTGGTACCAGGGACTGAACTGAGGGGCACTTGACCACTGAGCCACATCCCCAGCTCTATTTTGTATCTTATTTAGAGATGCGGGTCTCATTGCGTTGCTTAGCACCTTGCCGTTGCTGAGGATGATTTTGAACTCATGATCCTCCTGTATCAGCCTCCAGAGCCACTGGGATTACAGGCGTGCGCCACTGTGCCCGGCACAATGCCACCTTTTAATAGTAGGAGCCTGTCCCCATCATGACAGGATGGTCACCCATGGCCAGCCAATGCTCTCCCATGCCACAGGGCACCCAAGAAGATGAGAGCTAACTGGCAACCATACCTTTTCTGCTTTGTTGTAGCTTCCAGACAAGCCGGTGTCTTTAAAAACGTCCCACACGAAGGGAGGCTTGCTTTGACACTCGAGGATGAGCAGGAAGCCTGAAGGACTTCTGCAGGCTGTGAGAACGGCGCCCTTGTAAAGCTGTGAATCTTAATACATGCCCCACCCCCTTCTGGGGCAGGGTCTCACTGTGCTGCCCACGCTGGCCTTGAACTCCTGGGCTCAAGTCATCCTCCTGCCTTGGCCACTAAGAGAAGCCAGGGCACAGCACTTGCTGCTGCATCCAGCAGGGATGAACAGATGTGGAATCCCAGCTGGACATGCTTAAAAGCTTGCATTTTTCTTGGCAAATCTTGCTCCACACCAGGGTAGGGTGTAAGTGGCAGTCTTGGGGGCAGCAGTGCACAGGTGCCTGGAACTGGGCCCTGCCTGGGAGGAATCTTGCCCGAGGACGAGAGAGCAGAGGCACTCTTCTGAAGCAAGGCAGGGTCCAGAAGAAGAGCCCCTCCCTGTCAGAGCACAAGGCCTGCAGGGGCAGCTCTGCACGCCACACTGAGAGCAGAGAAGGCAGCCAGGGGAAACCACCAGGACCAGCTCTGAGCTGCAGATGGGTCTGTAATGATACCAAGCTGGGGCCAGCGGGGCTCCTCACTGCTGTCTACAGCCCACAAGTATAGGTGAATGGTTTTTAATACTTATTTTTTAGTTGTAGTTGGACACGATACCTTAATTAATTAATTAATGTGTTGCTAAGGATTGAACCCAGGGCCTCGCACTTGCTAGGCGAGCGCTCTACTGGGTGGTCTTATTTTTTTTTTTAAATGGTTGGGAAATCAAATAAAATAATATTTCGAAATGTAAAAATGTGAAATTCAAATTTGAGTGTCCATAAAAAAAATCTCCACTGGCACCCAAGCACCCTCACTTGTGACAGCCAGTGGCTGCCTTCAGCCAGAGAGGTAGGCAACACAGGTCTGAGAGGCCACCGGGACACCAGTGGAGAAGGCTTGCCAGGCTCACGCCAGCACCAAGACAGCACCACGACAGGCCCAAGACAGCACCACGACAGGACCAAGACAACACCAAGATAGCACCAAGGCAGGACCAAGATAGGACCACGACAGGACCAAGACAGGGCCAAGCAAGACAGAACCAAGACAGCACCACGACAGGACCAAGACAGCATCAAGACAGGACCAAGACACCACCAAGACAGGACCATGACAGCACCATGACAAGACCACGACAGGACCATCACAGAACCAACAGAATGAGAACTGCAAAGGGTAAAACAGACATGGATTAAAAAAAAAAAAAAAATTGAAAGATGAAAATAATCCACGTTGATGTCAGGGAGAAACACAGGCTAAAACGAAGGAAAACGAGGAAACGCAGAGGAAAAAGACTCTGAGGGAAGGTCTTCAGAGGACCCGAGAGAAGCTTTCCCCTGCACGAGGGCCCGGCCTGCGCCTGCACAGCACAGGCCTGGAGCAGGACAGCTGGGAGGTAGAAGGCAGGGGGCTTGCCCTCCTCCACGTAGGTCCAGGGCCACCTGCAGCCCACCCCACAGCTACTGTAAAAGGCTGGGAAAATCAAAAGGCAGAGAAGAACATGCAGCGGCGGACATGCAGCCAGGGCGGCAAGGCCGGGGGCCCAGTCCTCTCTGGGTTTCTTGCTTAGGAAGCCTGGGAAACGGCGGAACCGGGAATTCTACACCCGGACCAGCTGTCCTCTTCCCGTGCGGTCGAAGGCAGCACTTGGTCCAGGATGCAAGAATCGAACACACCTGTCCATGGGTTGCACACCCAAGACACATCAGATAGTTAACAGAGAAGCTGCAGGGAAAAGACAATTCCACCCGCCAGGAACCAAGACCAGGCCACCAGGCAACCAGCACGACAGAGGCACCTTTTCCTCAATCCCCTGAGGTGACAGTAAGATTTCTAATAGAACCTGTAGTCAGCTGTGGGGGGCCGCTCTCAATGACCACAACTTCCCGTCCTGAAGCAAGGGGCTCTGACCAATCACTCACTACATTTTGTAATGACTTGGGCATTGTCCCAGCCTGGAAAGTTGAAGGTGTGTCTTTAGAGGTAGGCGTGTCACCCATGGGGCTGAGCTATGCCCACCTGTTCCTTGGTAATCCCACCCCTTTGCCCTGTTTAGGACAGAATGTTCCATGGAAATGCCTTCTGTGTGTCCCCTTCTCTTGTTCTGCCCTTGGGAGTGGCCTTCCTAGATGTCAGTCAACCTGCCGACAGCAGACATCACGAGGCTAGACTCAGACCCCTGAAACCTGACCCCTGGCCTCAATGAATGGCTTCTCTCCAATAAAAGGGGTCAGCAGTGCTCTCTTGCTCTTTCCATGGACCCCTAAGGTAGGAGGAGCCCTCACAGGACCCAAAGAAAAAGGTATCTCAGTCTCCTGTCTGGTTATTTCGTGCAGCCCAGTTCCCCTGAGGTGATCCTGAGTGTTTTAGTGGTAAGAAAGGCCACAGACAGGGGAAGGACAGAGGGAAGGTATTTTTTAAGAAGTAATTTCCTCTAGTTTCATAGTTACTAGTGTTGACCATAAAAACACTTGTCTTAAAAACAAAACAAAAGCCACAATGACAACCCCCTAATATTCTCTGAATCTTTCCTCTTGATCATAAAGGGTCTTTCAGAACTCTCTTTTTTTTTTTGGCACCAGGGGTTGAACCCAATAGTGCTAACCACTTAGCTCCAGCCCCAGCCTACTGTATTTTTTATTTTGAGATGGGGTCTCACTAAGTTGCTGAGGCTGGCTTTGTTTTGAACTTGTCATCCTCCTGCCTCGGCCTCCTGAGCTGCTGGGATTATAGTCAGAACTAAATACTGTTGTACTCTACTTTCTGGTGGAACTCAAGTAAACCTAAGTTTACTTCCCCTTTAACGTGTCTCTGAGGCCTGTCTACTCCTCAGGTCAAGTGCCCCCTCCCTTGTATATCAACCATCCCACACTACGCCGCTAATGCTGCTCCCACGCCCAGTTGAGTGCTGAAGGTGCTCTTCCTTTCTTACACGTCTCTTTTTTTAAATATACTTTTTTTTTGTTATTGCTGTAGATGGATACAATATCTTTATTTTTTTTTTAGATATTTATTTTTGTTTTAGGTGTAGATGGACACAACACAATGCCTTTATTCTTTTTAATGTGGCACTGACAATCGAACCCAGGTTGCACCCATGCACTCTACCACTGAGCCACAATCCCAGCCCCATAATATCTTTATTTTTATTTGTTTATTTTCATGTGGTAATGAGGATCAAACTCAGGGCCTCAAGCATGCAAGGCAAGTTCTCTACCACTGAGTCCCTGCCCCAGCCCTCTTGACTTATGAAAAAACTAGTTTTAAAAAGAAAATGCCGCAAACAACAAAAAAGTACATTAAAAAAAGGGGTAGAGAAAAAAAAAATCGAGCCTAGTCACATGAAATGGACTTAAGTTTATGACTTTTTAACTTACTACACTGTATAAAAAATAGTGGACCGTATTTCCGTATTATTGCCTCCTGTATAAATTAATTAAATTCACTATAATCTTCTGCAAGGATGTATAACTGAATAATAGAAAACAACTAAGTCACAACAAAAAATAAAAAGCTTGAAAAATAGTTCACTGTCAGGCTTCACAAAAGATTTTAGTTCCACATATTTGTATTCAAAGGGCTTATAGAAAAATTATTTTAAAGTAAAAACAAATGCCTTTCTTTCTGAAATACAGGAAAGTCTCTACCTGTGTAACACCTGAGTATAACCCGCGGGGATCCTAAAACATCACACAGGGTAACAGCAGACCAACCAGGTGGTGCCCAAGCCCTGCCACTCACAACTGCAGGCACAACCCGCCTGAAATTCACACTAAAACAGAACTGTAAAGAATTAACCCAGGATACTAGACTGGGCTCCACATAAGCATCACATGAATCTGCAAATAAGATACTAAAAAATCTATACAGCACAAAGCGGCAAGTCAGCAGCCGTGCTGGAGGCCCGCCTTGACTCTCCCAGCTCTTCTCCAGCTGATCCTGTCCCAACCACAGGTGGATATGGTCCACCCCTCTCCTGCTGCACCCTGCCCTCTCCTCAGGAGTCTGCAGTGCTGGTAGCTCTAGCCGGCTGCGACAGGCTGTGCCCAGGGAGAGCAAGCACTGGTCCTCCAACAGGGCGCACAAGCAGCCTCAGGCTTTTGCGGCCACTGAAAATCCCACAATGGTGGCTTTTTTTGGGGGGTGGGGGTTGGGGGGGCACTGAGGACTGAACACAGGAATGCTTGACTGCTGAACTACATCCCTAGCCCTCTGAAACTTTTTAAAATGCTGAGACAGGGTCTTACAAAGTTGCCAAGGCTGGTCTGGAACTTGCAATCCTCCTGCTTCAGCCTCCTGAGTCGCTGGGGTTGCAGGGGTGCGCCG